>NC_141904.1:41365757-41668787 GCF_057802395.1 Ceratotherium simum simum
TATTATTCAGACTGTAAAGGAAGGAAATTCTGACATATGCTACTGCATGGATGAACCTTAAGGACATTATGCTAAGTGAATAGCCAGTTATAAAAAGACAAATACTGTTTAATTCTACTTACATGACATACTTAGAGTAGTCAAAATCATGAAGACAGAAAGTAGAATGGTGGTTACGAGGGACTGGGGAGAGGGGACAATGAGGAGTTATTGTTTAATGAGTATAGAGTTTCAGTTTGGGAAGATGAAATGAAAAGAATGGATTGGAGCAAGGAGGAAAATCTGAGGAGATGATGTTGGGTGGGAGTGGAGAGGAATAGAATGAGGGACCTGTTAAGCTACATCTTAATTTAGTCAAGAAGTTCGTCAGAAAGAAGAGAAAACGCCATGCTGTTTGTATATAGAACTGTAACTACATTTATTTTCCTATCTATTTATGTTAGTTACTGTACTTGTAGTACCTTGCTATTGTATTCTATTTCAGATTTTGGAGTTAGTGCTTTTTTAGCAACTGGTGGTGATATTACCCGAAATAAAGTGAGAAAGACCTTTGTTGGAACCCCTTGTTGGATGGCACCTGAAGTTATGGAACAGGTACTATCTTTTGTCTTTTTAAAATGGTTTAGGATTTTGTTATCAAATTGACAAATCTGAGTAGTGTTTGCTTTTGTTTGGTATACTAGGTTAGCTTTGGGAAGTACACATCTCTGTTGCTTCATGAAGAATTTGATCCACCCTTAAAAAAAAAAAAAAAAACCCTAGAACTTTACAAAGGATGTATGAAACTCAGGATTTATACCGAAGACAACCTAAGGAATGATATTATCAAGATTGGTTTTTTAATAATTTCCTTAGTACAAATTAAATGATCTAATCTTTTTACTTGTCATTTCATTGCTGTGGTTCCCGAAGGACTAGTTTTCTCCACATCCCCATTTTGCATTTGCTCTCAAACAATTTCAAGCTGTTGACACTCATCCCATCTGCTAATTCTCGAATCGAGTGCTCATTTTTTATTCCTTGTCTTATTTCCCTCTTCAGGGCATTTGAAACTCTTGACCATTTCCACCTTTACTCACTTTCTTAGCTTTCCTAGTGTAGTTTCCTCATTTGTCTCCTACTTCTCAGTCATTTCTCTGACTTCTTTTCTGGCTTTCCTTCTTACTGCTAAATGACACTGCTTCCCAGGATCTTGTTCTTAAACTCCTCTTCTCTGACTACACATACTCACTAGATATTTTCATCTCTGCTTCCTACCTATTAATTATTTATAAATTTTGTCCAGTCCAGTCTTGTTTCCTAAGCCTCTACATAGATATTTCCAACTCCCTATAGATGTTTTACATAAATGTCTTATAGGTATATCAAACTCAGTGTGTAGAACTGAATTCACTTTTCACTCTGTTGTAGTACCTATATTCACCCTGTGGGTGAGGGAAGGATTCCTACCCTAGGGTTATGGGGATGGCTGCACACACAACACCTGATACTGGACTGATGAGATTGACAGTAGTTTATTAGTTGCATATACACATAGCTGGGGGCAGGAGGGCACTGCATGCCACACAAGTTTGTACTCAGGAAGAGAGTGAACAAATGGTTGCTGTGGAAGACAGGCTTTGTAGTATCAAGAGAGTGAGTTGCCCCTTGGTTTCCTTGTGAGGGTGTGACTGGGTTGTTTGAATAATTCTGAGGGCTGTCAGGGAACTGAACCCTGCTACTCAGGGATAAGCAGGAACTGCACCTGGTCCATTTGATAAGGGTTCTTGATCTAGGAGACTTTATCCTTGGGAGCAGGGTGGCAGGTGGGGGGACTTGTGCTTAGGTCATTAGAGGCCCTCCTGTTTACCAGGTGTCAAGGCAGCACATAATATGGAGCTTTAATTTTAGGTCTCAAACCACACACTCCCAAAACCTATTCCTCCTCCTCTATTGCTTAGGATAGTGTGCTGGTGACCGTATAAAAGGAGAGAAATTTGGCAACATATTCACAGCAACAACTTTAAAAATATTCACACCCTTTGTAACTTTTTTCACTATAAAAATTAAAGTGGTAAAACAATACTATAACATAGAAAATTTGGAAAACAAAAGACTCACCACCATTGCTTAACATTTTGTTCTATTTTTTTTTAAATAGACTATATACCTATTTGTATTAGTATCAAAATTTATGAACAATTTTGTATTCTTTCTTTCATAAGTGCTTTATCACAAGTGTTTTTTCATATTTTCATATAGAATTCATTAACATTGCTTTTACTTGACTGTGAATTTCTTGAAGTGAATATACCATACTTAACAATTTCCCCATTGTTGGTGAACATTCATTCAGGTTGCCCTTTTTTTTTGTTTTTGCTCTTACCAAGTATATTTACCTTTTGTCTACTTTAGTTTATCTTACTGGTTTAAAGCTTATGAACACTTTTATGGTTCCTGATACATATTAGAAGCTACCTTTAAAAAGTGCTTTTAGGGGCCGGCCTGATGGCATAGTGGTTAAGTTTGTGTGTTCCGCTTGGGCGGCCCAGGGTTTGCAGGTTTGGATCCTGGATGCGGACCTGTGCACCACTCACCAAGCCATACTGTGGTGGCATCCCACATACAAAATAGAGGAAGATGGGCAGAGATGTTAGCTCAGGGCCAGTCTTCTTCAGTGAAAAGAGGAAGACTGGCAACAGATATGAGCTCAGGGCCAATTTTCCTCACCAAAACAAGTGCTTTTAGGATGGTAAAAGTAATCATCTCTCTGTTCTTTGCAGGTCCGAGGTTATGATTTCAAAGCTGACATTTGGAGTTTTGGGATCACAGCGATTGAACTGGCCACAGGGGCAGCTCCTTATCATAAATATCCGCCAATGAAGGTGAGGCTCGTATACAAAATACTACCCCAGCTCATGTCCCAGTTCCTTTTGAGAGCCTTTCTTCATTTGACATTCTTATCCATAGAATTCTGCCTTACATTCTTTCTAATTCCTGTGGCAGTTAAAATCTGTATTAGACAGCAACTAGAAGGATGTGCAGCTATGACATACAACTATCTACTGGGGCTTTGGAGGGAAAAAATAAATAAAAAATAAAATCTTAAAAAAAAAAAAAAAAAAAATCTGTATTAGATATTTGGTATTTAGCATTGGCTCACTTTACATTGTAATTGACCTTTTTGTATGATGACTCTCCATCTCCTAACTGTGTAACTACTTTGATATTAGGATCTAATGTCTCTCATTTTAGTGTGCGTTCCACACAGTCACCTGTGTAGAACAGCCTCGGTGGGGTGATGATCATTTCTACTTCATAACGTTGTTGAAAGGGTTACATATTAATGGTGTTTATAGCTAACATTCATTGAGCACTTATCTGTGCCAGGCGATGTTTTAAGTGCTTATCATATATTAAATAAGATAATTCATGCAAAGTGTTCATGTGCCACATGTATGTATTATTCTTGTTATTATTGAATAAAAGTTCAAATAAAAGTTTGCTTTGTGGTAGAACACTAACCCGCTTTTATTAAAAGGCCTATTATTATATCCTGATGTAGTAGTTACCTGAAATGCAGTTGTTAATTCTGTCCCCAACATTAGTAACAGAATGAGTTTTTTGTCTTTCAAGATAGTGCTGCCAATACTGTTGGTGACCATTTTTATCTATGTGACCCCTTAGTTATAATATGCACGTGAATTCTTTTCTCTGTTTGTAGCTATAGCTGTTGTTTATAGTTCTGTTTGCCCATTTTGCAAGATGCCCTATGACTGTTTAAAATAGCGACCGTCATTGTGAATTGTCATATTGATATTATTGACATCTCTATGATCTTGGTGCACTCTAGAACCTTTAAAAGATATTTTCTGCCCCGTTTAAGGCTCTAACAATGTAGAGAGGGACAAAACCAGTAAAAGGCTATTATGAAAAACCTCTCTATATCTCCATATTCAAAGCGTATGTATATTGACCTGCGTTTGGGTGAAATTTTGATTATATGAAAAGTTAGTTATATTTTAAGCCCCTAGTTTTCCTAAAGTTTGAAGACTCCTAGGAGTAAATGGGTATTCACAAGGTTTTGAAAAGGATTTTTTTTATAACTGTAAGGTGGGAGGCTATTTTTGGGCCAAAGAAATGGCTTATTTTTAAAAAGGGAGGGGAGAGGATCCGTTGTAGGCAATGATTCCTGCAATTGTAGCCAGACATACATGTTAACCTGTTTGCTCAAAATGAGGAAGATCAGCAACCTTAGTAATTCTATTTCAGTAAATATAAATTGAATCTGAAAAGCAAGTAATAATTCTGAATATAGGCCCCTTTTATTATTTTTTATTTATTTACTTTTGGCTGAGGAAGATTCACCCTCTGAAAAGCAAGTAATAATTTTGATTATAGCCCGCTTTTATTTTTTTTATTATTATTTATTTATTTATTTACTTGTTTTTGGCTGAGGAAGATTCACCCTGAGCTAACATCTGTTGCCAATCTTCCTCTTTTTGCTTGAGGAAGATTCGCCCAGACGTAACACCTGTGCCAGTCTTCCTCTATTTTGTATGTGGGTTGCTGCCACAGCACGGCTGCCAGCGAATGGTATAGGTCCATGCCCAGGAACCGAACCTGGGCCGCCAAAGCAGAGTGTGCCGAACTTAACCACTAGGCCGTGGGACCAGCCCACCCCCTTTATTTTTTAATGTTGACTTTGTGTTTAGCAAAATGGCTTATGCTTTTATAAAAAGTCAAACAAGTGTAGAAAAACACAAATCACCCAAAATCCCACGACATAAATATGATCTTCATTACTTACATCCCTATGCATCAAGCCATGATGTGAAAGTCAAAGAAGGAACAGATTTAGGATGGACAAACTAATCAAGATTGTCAGTTGCTGCAGGGAAGGTAGGAAGAATGAGAACTAGAAAGACTGTAGCTTTATTAACTAGGACATCATCAGTGATTTCTTTGATAGAAATTTCTGAGGAGTTCTGGGAAGAGAAGGCCAGATTACAAGGGATCATATTGAAACAGAGCTATAGGTAAAGTCAACAAGGTCACAGTCTTAATTTTGCTATGGTTTTAATTGTTTTTAAAGATATTTTGGCGGTATCTGAATGGGGACAGAGGACATGAAGAAAGGGTTCTAGCTAATGAACATAAAATGTTGATACAGTTGAGCTGTTGCAGACACACTATCTGGGAAGCCAGCTCTCTATAGGATATTATTTATGTGGAAAGCACCTAAATAACTCTGGGTTCCAAACAACTGGTCTAGATGTGAACTTTTAGAAAATAAAATCTGTTTGTATGTTGGGAGGTTGTCTATACTGAAAATCTTGGTCGCAATATTTAATTTTACTTTGAGTCTTCAGAAGCTTTTACTATATTAAAAATTCTTACAGGTTTTAATGCTGACACTGCAGAATGATCCTCCTTCTTTGGAAACTGGTGTTCAAGATAAAGAAATGCTAAAAAAATATGGAAAATCATTTAGAAAAATGATTTCATTGTGCCTTCAAAAGGATCCAGAGAAAAGGTAAAATATGAGATAAAGCTTACTTTTCTCTTCATCTTATATATAAACCGTTGTGGGAAGTCTAAGAATCACATACATACATGCACAGGGAATTATTTGTGCATATTCAAAGGAACTTAGTATAAACTTTAGAAAAAATATACAGAGATCGTTACACTAGATTGGAAATGAGTGAATTACTTTATCCCTTCATCTTAATATGTGGTGTGTTCTAAATAGTTCACTGGTTGATTTCTTATAATTATAAATTTGTATGTTGTGAATTCTGTATTAATTGTATATCAAGTTAGTGGGAGGACTCGTTTTCACTGTGCATTTAAAAGTTATAAGTAAATAGATATTTCAATACTGCTTATAATTTTAATAACAAAAGAAGCACCCAGCACAAATGTTATATTTAACGTCAAGTAATCATACTTATTTTCTTATTGGAAAGATGTTAAGTGGACCAAAAAGTCAAAGAGCTTACTTGTTAACACTAGACAAATTGGAAGGCAAGTAAGTACATAAACACCATCATCTACTGTGTGTGTCTTTATAAATTAAACAGAATCATAGAATGTTGGAGAGCCATGAGTACATTGAACCTTTTATCTTTGAGGTCAACCAGCTACCTAGTCATAGAAGTGGGACTTGAATCGAAAACTCCTGATTCCTAACCTAGAGCTCTGTTTCCACTATATCTTATTTTTCTGTTTCGCTTATATATTCCACTCAGTTTCTTAGCCCTAAGAAGTTCTTTAATTTTTTATTTCTCTAAAGATCAACAAAAGTAAAAGATTTTAATTGACATCCATGATCATATCTTTAGTGTATTTAATGGGGCTTCAGAATTTGCTGTTGGAAATATTGAAAAGAGTAAGAAAAACAGGCAGAAAAGTTCACACCTGTGTTTTTAGAACATTTTTCCTGTTCCTGAATAAATTGGTACAAAAGATAGGGAACACTTTTGGTTCTGCCAAGTGAGTTGACTAAAAGAACAAAATTTTCCTCTTACAAACACTCAGAAATGCAGGGTAAATCTATCAAACTTAAAAACCAAATCTAGAAATGAGCTTGCAATAAAGGGAAGTCCTCAGATGCCATAAATAATGAGGAAGCCATAAATTGGAGAAGAAACATCGTGAGCTAATGCTGTGGCTGCCCTCAGTGGGACACTGTGAATTTCCAACTTTCACCTGGGGACTGGAAATGAGATACTGGGGCCCACCCAGCGGGGGTTTTGAACTGAGATTTCTGCTTAAAGCTAGGACCTTCAGAAGCCTTTATACTGAGTAAAAGCATAGACCAGAAAACAGAAAGTCTGTGCATCATCACAAAGACAAAACAAAAATCTCTCCTGAATACTCAAGCCCTCCGACCTGGACATTCTACAGGTTTACATCTGAATTTATACTACCCATACTATCCAGGAAACCACAGAATTAGAAAGTAACAAAAGTTATTACCAAGCTAGTTTTATTTTTGGCAGAAGCAATTGCAAAACTGCACTGTTAGAACACTTATGAAACCCAGGTCTATGAGATTCCTGCATATAACGCCCCACTGAAGAGAAGATCATGATCCAAAATTACAAAACACACAGTGAAACACTACACTGTGAACTAGAGTCAGCAGATACATCAAGCAGAAGAATTAGCGCTCCAGAACTTTGGATAATGCAAAAATACCTGAAAAGACCATTAAATAAGTAGATTTAAAATAATTACGATCATAAAAGAAGAAATCAAAATCATAAGAAAAGAATATGACTAAGATAAAAATGTCAAATAGAACTGCTAGAAATGAAAAATACAGTAATTAAAATTTAGAACTTAATGGATCTGCTTGACTGTAGGCTGGTCTTAGTGACTTGCTTCTGATGAATTGAGTATGAAAAAGGAAAAGTAGCAACTTTAGAGTGGAGAAACATAGATACCTTCTTCACCAAGTGGTCAAGGTTAACATCACCAATAATAAGACATATTGATAGTTACATACTCCCTGATATGATGCAATGAGAAGGGCACATCACCTGAGGTATTATTCCTCAAAATCTATAATTTCATTCTATAATGAGAAAACATCAGACAAACCCAAATTGAGGAATATACTACAAACCACCTGACCAGTACTCTTCAAGTGTCAAGGAAAGGAGGAAGCATGAAGACTACATACAACGTGGGGTCCTGGATTAGATCCTAGAACAGAAAAAGGATATTAGTGGAAAAACTGGGGAAATCTGAATAAAATGTGTAGTTTAGTTAATAGTATTGTACCAATGTTAACATTTTTAGTTAATTTCTTGATAATTACACCATGGTTTTTAAAATGTTAGCATTAGGGGAAGCTGGTGAAGGTTATGTAGGAACTCTATACTATCTTTGCATCTCTTCTGTAAGTCTAAAATTATTTCAAAATACAAGTTTTTTTTTAAAAAAATTTGGAAACTATAGAACATCTATTCCAGTTTGTAAACCAAAATTAGACCTTGTTGAGAACATTTCTAAGTAAAAAAAAAGAAAAAGAAAACCTCAGTTAAATAGAACAGCCAATAAAATAAAAAAGAGATAATTACTTATTGATTACTAATCAAGCTACCAGGCACTGTTATAAATGCTTAACATACACTATCTCATTTAAGTTTTACAGTAATCCTATGGAGATGGCACTATTATTTTTTCTGTTTTACAAATGAAGAAACTGAATCTCAGGTTAAGTAACCTGGCCCAAAGTCACACAGCTAGTAAATGGTGGAGCTAGAATTCTAACTCATGCAATATGACTACAGGGTGCCACTGTTAATCATACTACGCTATACTGAGGAAATTGTTCGGAATGCAGCACAGAAAGATAAAAAATGAGAATACGAAAGAAAGATGAACATTTAGAGGATAGAATGAGAGAGTTCAGTATGTGTGTGTGTGTGTGTACACAGGCATATACATATATACATATGTGCACACACATATACATATATGTATATATGGACTGTCCAGGAAAGATTAGAGAGAATGTGGGAGAAGCAATATTCAAAGAAATATGGCTGAGAATTTTCTAAAATTGACGAAATACCTGTATCCTCAGATTAAAGAACCATCCCCAAAATCCAAGCAGTGTCCCCCTTTCCCCACTTGTACACATTGTCATGAAACTATTGGACACAAAGGCAAATAGAATTCTTAAATGCAACCTAAGGGAACAGATTACCTACTGAGGAATAGCAGATAGACTGACAGCCACTTTCCCAGTAATTACAATTGAGGCCAGAATATATTAGAGTAATGCTGCAAGACAATAACTGTTAGTCCAGAATTCTCCATCTAGTCAAACTATCATTCAAGAGCAAGCATGAAATTAAGATATTTTTCAGACAGAAATTGAGTTTTCCAGTCATGTTTTATTACTTAAAGAACTCTTATAAATTGTACTTTAGAAAGAAGGAAATGAACCTAGAAGAAAGGAATGAAGCGTAAGAAGCAATGTTGTGCAAACAAACTATTGAACATATTGAAATCTTGACTGAATGAAAAAATAGGAATGGTGGTGTCTACTTTCAGTTTGCATGGTACTTTCACATTTGTTCTCTCTTTTAATCTTTATAATAATCTTCTGAGGCCCTGGTCCTGAAGCTTGATTGCACATTGGAATCACCTGGGGAGTTTTAAAAACTACCAATACTGGTTCTGGCCCAGTAGCATAGCAGTTAAGTTTGCACGTTCTGCTTCAGCGGCCCAGGGTTTGCCGATTTGGATCCCAGGTGCGGACCTACTCACTGCCCATCAAGCCGTGCTGAGGTGGCATCCCACATAGAAGAGCTACAACTCTACAACTGTGATATACAACTATGTACTGTACGTACTGGGACTTTGGGGAGAAAAAAGAAAGAAGAGGAAGATTGGCAACAGACGTTAGCACAGGGTCACTCTTCCTCCAAAAAAAAAAAAAAGAAACCCTTTTCAAAACACATAAAAAAAGTAAAAACTACTGATACCTGGATTTGCTCCCATAGATTCTGCTTTAATTGGTATGGGGTGCAGCCTGTGCATTGGGATTTTTTTTTAAACTCCCAGATATTATAATGCATAGCAGTGTTTAAGAATCACTGCTTTTAGGGACTTGGCCAGGTAATTCTGAACCTTAGAGGAGTGATTTGCTTAGGATTACATGGTAGGTGTGTGGCATAGTCAGGTCCAGTCTCTTAAGTGTAGTATTGCTCATTTTTATTCTTAATCACTCTTTTAAAAGTTCATAAAATTGACATTGATGCCTTTACGCAAAGTCAGACTGTGCACAGTTGAGTTAAAAACTGAGCTTAGATTAAATTTGGGGAATATACATTACGATCATGCATCACTTAACAATGGGGATACGTTCTGAGAAATGCGTCAATAGGCAGTTCTGTTGTGTGAACATCATAGAGTACTTACACAAACCTAGATGGTACAGCGTGCTACACATCTAGGCTATGTGGTACTAATCTTATGGGACCACCATTAATCTTATGGCACAGTTGTATATGCAGTCTTGTTGTTGACTAAAGTGTCGTTATGCCGCTCATGACTAGTTTTAGAATCTTCAGTTCTTTTTTTTTTGGCTGAGGAAGATTCGTCCTGAGTTAACATCTGTTGCCAATCTTCCTCGTTTTACTTGAGGATTCACCCTGAGCTAACATCTGTGCCAGTCTTCATCTATTTTGTATGTGAGTCGCCACCACAGTGTGGCTGCTAACGAGTGGTGTAGGTCCACGCCCGGGAACCGAACCCGGGCCACCAAAGCAGAGCGTGCCGATCTTAACCACTAGGCCATGAGGCTGGCCCTAGAATCTTCAATTTTTTAAGGAAAATTGTGAAATCTGTTTTTAAGAATATGTAGTTACCTAAGTTGAAGGTTGACAGGCAGCCACGTGGCAAGAAGCACAGGGCTTGATTTGGTCCATTTCCTTTTTGTGAGTTTAAATGTATTTTTATGCCTCATTAAAGTAGATACTGTCTAGCCTACTTCTTGGGAAATCATATTAAATAGCAAATATATTGGAAGCCACTAGGAAACCATACATCCAAAAGAAACATTTCACTAATGAGTTTTTCAAAGAATCTACAATAGTTATTATCATTGAGATTTTTTATTCTATTCATTGTCTTGTACCGAGTTTATCTTATTTTTTGCTTTTTGGCAGGTTAAGGAGAGTGGAGTACACTGAATTTTTATCTTGCAGCTGAACAAATCATTTTCTCATTTTTGAAGATAGAAACCCACATTACACCTGAATTAACTATAAAAACTTTCTTTTCTGGTTTTAGACCAACAGCAGCAGAACTGTTAAGGCACAAGTTTTTCCAAAAAGCAAAGGTAGGAAATTCTAACTTTTGATTTTATGTGTTGCTGTGATCCTCCTCAGTTACTTAAATTAGGTACACTGCTCTAGAAGTTGCAGTATCTTAAGATGTTTATGTTTGGAAGAATGATGGTAGATCAAATAATTATACCAAAGGCACTATCTATACAATCTTTGGTAATTAAGATACCTACTTTGGAATTAGTAAATGTATTTTTCATATAAATTAATTTAAATGTCAGGTTAAACTTATAACAGGAACAATTAATATTAAATTTTGCCATTATAAATATAATCTCTGAAAAATACTGAACTCTCATTTCAGGATTTACTACTGAATTAGTAAACATCTCGTTTCCCAAAGATATTGGATAAGTGGAATGTTACTGTAGTTGGAAATGTGGGACCATGATCCCAAAGGACATACAGTAAAGCAAACTTTTCATGGATAATGGTTCATACAATACATTAAAGCCCTGTCTCAATATATAAAACTATGGTAGTAATGTACTAAAGGAGCTTCAGAATAAAAGAATGGAAGCTTTCTCAAACTTTTCTATAAAACAGTTATTATATCACATTTTAATTGTGAAATTTCTGTGTCAGTTTTTTTGACTCAATAAAAACTTCTTGTAAGAAGAAAATACTTATTTTTCCTCTCCAGAATAAAGAATTTCTTCAAGAAAAATTACTGCAGAGAGCTCCAAGCATTTCTGAAAGAGCTAAAAAGGTAAATGGGGATTTAACTCAGTTTTCCTGGGAAATTGCTTAGAGTTGATTTTACTTTTGCATTTTGAACCTGTATGTTAAGTAATACTTTGTTAAGAATATGAGTATTACTCATTTTCTTTCAACTTGTTCTTTAGCATTCTTTGAAATATTCATTCAGCAAATTTTGTTAGTTTACTGTATGCCTAGGTATTACCTTGCTATCTTTTAGAATGAAAAGGTATATTAGACAATTGATGAATTAACTCTAAACTCTATTAAAAATCACTGCAGCTACCAGAGTGAACTGTGAAGTTGGTCTCTTTCCTCACACCATACAAAAACAACAAAGATACCACTTCATACCCACTAGGATGACTGTATAAAAAAGACAGACAATAACAAATGTTGATAAGGATGTAGAGAAATTGAAACCCTTACCCACTACTGATGAGAATGTAAAATGGTGCAACCACTTTAGAAAGTAGTCTGGCAGTTCCTCAAAAGGCTGAACAAAGTTGCCATATGACCCAGAAATTCCACTCCTAGGCATACTCAAGAGAATTGAAAACATGTACACACAAAAATACACAAATATTCATAGCAGCATTATTCATAGTAACTAAAAAGTGGAAACAACCTCAATGTCCATTTACTGATGAATGAATATAAAATGTTGTGCATCTATACAATGGAATATTATTTGGCAATGAAAAGGACTGAAGTATTGATACATGCCATAACATGGATGAATCTTTGAAACATGGTAACTGAAAGAAGCCAGTTACAAAAGACCACATATTGTATTATTCCATTTATGTGAAATGTCCAGAATAGGCAAATGTATAGACACAGAAAGTAGATTAGTGGTTGCCTAGGACTGGGAGGATTGTAGAGAAATGGGGAGTGACTACTAAGGGGTATAGGGTGTTTTTTTGGAGTGAGGGAGTGATGAAAATGATCTAAATTTGATGGTGAAAATGATTTCACAGCTCTGAATATACTAAAAATAATTGAATTGTATACCTTAAATGGGTCAATTGTGTGCTATATGAATTACATTTCAATAAAGCTCTTAAAAAAAAAGGCATTCAGAGAATGGTGCTACCACCAACAAAAAGCTCTTGGAAGTGGAAAACATTATAGAAGAAATGAAAAAATTCAATACAAAGGTTGTAGGATAAAGTTGAGGAAGTTTCCCAGAAAACAGAGCCAAAAGGCCAAGAGATAGATAGCAAGAGAGAAAAGATGAGAATACTAAAGGATCATTTGAGAAGGTTCAACATTTGAGTAAAAAAAGTTCTAGAAAAGGGGAACTGAGAAAAACAAATGAAAGGAAATCATTGAGGAAATAATTCAAGAAAAATTTCCAAAACTGATGCTCATGAGTTTCCAGATTGAAAGAACCCACATACACAGCACAATGAATGAAAATGGACCAATACTAAGGCACATAAACATGACAGTCAGAATGCTGGAGGCAAAAAGAAGATCCTATAGCTTTCCAGAGAGTGGGGAAAGATGACAGACAGCATCAGGAGTCATAATGACTTCAGTAGCACTTCTGGAAGCCAGATCACAGTGGAGCAGTTATGTTCAACATTATGAAAGACAATGATTTCTAACCTAGACTTTTTTTTGTCAGGTAAACTGTAAGTGAAATGTGGGGTTAGAATCAAGATATGTTTAGAAATACATGGCTTTACTAAATGTGCCATGCTAATAGGGGAAAACATGCTTAAACTAAGAACAGGGAAGTCTTGTGATCCAGGAAGTATGGTTCTCTGGCTGATGGTAGAGTGAGATCTGAAGTACCAGACCTGGAGTGAAACCAGGCTAGGGTGGAGCAGGTCAGGAGGCTTTGGTCAGAGGCTTCCTCAAGAAGATTGTGATGAATACCTAATATATGTAAATGTGGTAAGAGGAGATTTACGCATCTGGGAGAGAACTTGGGGATAAATATGACAAGGACACAGAAATGTCGACGCAAAATAACCAATGACCATTCTATAGATAAGAGAAATAAGGTGAGTTTACTTGAGCCAGAATGAGGATTATAACCCGGGAAGACCTTAGAAAGTGTTCCAGAGAAGCATGGTTTTCAATACAGTCTTATATCTTTTTAGAACGAAGAACATACATTAAACACACCCAGGATACATTTTTATCAAAATTTCAAAGAAGTATTCAGTTGCAAATTAGCAGGTCAATGTGACGGTGATGTCAGGAAAGGGACTAATTTGGGCATTACCAATAGGACATTACCAATAGGGCGTAGGAGGGGAAGTATGCATTCTTATCTTAAGAGAGTGTATTCTTTAATGGTTAAGCAGATGTACAATGTATGTTCAATAGGCCATAACTCAGGCTTTTTAGTTCAAGCCGAATCAGTTTTGAACCCGAATAGTTATCCCATATACCTCAATATGTGAAAATTTCTTGTCAGAAATAAGCCAATATTAACTCCGGGAGAAACAAAAATGTTATACAGGAAAGAAAAGTAGTTGTAATATACTGTAAGTCTCAGTTGTATCATTTATATAATCATATTACATAAACACTTAATATTGATTTAACCAGAATTACAATATATCTTGTATTGTAATAGATATATTACAATATATCTATTACATAGATTACATATTACAAAAGGAGGAGGTTGATAATTGGGGTAAATTCTCATCTTCCATAGGGGAAAGTGCAATAGACAAGTTCTAAAACCAGAAGATCAAAGGGTAATAGTAATAATGACCTAGAGAGATGAATATCAATTCCAAAAGAATAAGCTAAAATGAGTTGAAAGTGATTCCCTGTGGGGAAGAGGGAGAAAGTTAGGAGATTGCTGTTTTTCTTAACAAAACTTGCACAGCTTTAGTATTCTTGAAACTGTGCAGGTATAATTGTGATTTTAAAAATTAAAAAGAAAAAAGAGCAGAATCTTCTTTTTCTTGGATTTATTTATTTGGGGGGCTGAAAACTTTTTTTTTAAAATGTCTCTAGACGTGAAACCGTTAATCAGATTTGACCTATGACTTCACATAAGAAGGATTTGGGTGATGTTCGGGCTCAGAGTACGGAAGTATAGGGAAAGTCAGTGGTTGTGAGTAAAGACAGATAGTGGAGATTGTGAGCAGAGAGCAAGTGAGGGGTGGAGGATATAAATTTGTATGGGAAAACCTGCTTATGGGGAAAATGATTATCTGCTTACTGTGTTGAAGTAATAGAAAAGGAAATATAATTGACTTTGTTGTATAGTAAATGTCAAACATTGCCATAATCCACGTCTCTCTTCCTAATGAGCAGGTTCGGAGAGTACCGGGTTCCAGTGGCCGTCTTCATAAGACAGAGGATGGTGGCTGGGAGTGGAGTGATGATGAATTTGATGAAGAAAGTGAGGAAGGGAAAGCAGCAATTTCACAACTCAGGGTAAGTTTTGTTAAAGTGTATGCTTTAGCTAGAGCTCTATCTTTTTGTTTGAAGCCTCTAAGATAATACTATATTCTGTGGTTCTGTTAAGCTTAACCAGCTAAAATATAAAAAATACAAGTGTTAGTGACAGAATTTCCTTGAAAACTTACTAACAACAGGAACCCAATTAATTCTACACAGCAAAGTGAACTGGCACATATGTTTAAATATGATAATATTTAGGGTATATAAAAATGACCTAAATCTAGAGATGAAAACTACAATGTCTGAGATGACAGTACACTGGATAGGATTCATGGCTGATTAGACATTGCAGAAGAAAAGATTAGTGAACTTGAAAATTTAACAATAGAAACTTTATCCCTGAGGTCTGCTAACCTTCTACCTAATGAAAAGCAGTGTACCTCTTCTTTAATTGGTATATCCTGGATGGTGTGTGTGTAGCATCCTGGATGCTACAAGCAGTGAAGATAAGGATCTTGTTTTGGTTTGTTTTGTCACTCTTGCCTCAAGTTAATGCCTCAGGTTGATTGTTAGAACTCATTCCCAAGAATAGAAATGTGTATAGCAAATGTTAATGTTTGAGGTCATCATAGCCTTGACTGCTCAGAACCTTTTTGTGGGATGAGTTGTGGGTAGGTAGTGTATCTCTGCCTTCTTTTAGGATCTGCTCTGCAGTAGCACTTATGACTCTTGCTGATCAACATTGAAATGCTTGCTGATCTTGTTTATCAAATAAGGTCTGTGAGTTTAGTCCTTTTGCAGTTTGTCCTTTTCCTGTATGTTTGTAAAGACCTTGCCAATGACAGTTGGCAAAAATTTATTAAGCTCTAACCTTGAAAAAGTTCTTAAAAAGATAACAAATGTAAACATTCGTTTATATACAATTGTGAATTTATTTCTTTACAGATGTGAGACTGTGGCATCCTTTTTTCCTTATTTTTCGTGTGATTCCTCTCTGAATTGATATGCTCTTGTAATGTTACATTAAAACCACTAGGAGAAGCTAGAGCTACATGGTTCATGTAAAAGAGATGATGATGCTCTTTTTCCTCTGACCAACAAATAATATTTGGGAAGATAAATGACAGCTTTTCAATGTCTGATTATTACTCCCTAGCTATCTGGATAAGAAATTTGATAGTTCTGAAATACTTATAGTAGCTGTTTCTAAACAGCATAGAAAATTATATACTTTGTTCACAGAATAAGTAGCTTTCTGTATTTCTCATGTTATCCAGTATTTCTCATGTTATCCCTATAGCCATTTTTGATACCATGAATTCTTTTTTAAAAAGAGTCTTTTAAAACTAAGTTGAACTACATTAAAAGAATATACCATGATCAAGAGGGGTGGGGTGAAAGGATGGTTTAGTATTAGGAAATCTTGTAATATTAATAGGCCTAAGGAGAAAAAAAAATCATATCCTTATTTTCTTACAGTCTGAAAAAGCCTTTGACAAAATTCACATATTCATAATAAAGACTCTTACATGGTTCCAGATTTCCATCTTTATGTCATTTTCCTTCTGCTGAAGAATTTCCCTCAACATTTTTTGTAATGTGGCTCTGCTGGTGATGATTTCTTTAAGGTTTTATGTCTGAAAATGTCTCTATTTCACCTTTGTTTTGAAAAGATATGTTTTCTGCGTATAGATTCTAGATTGATAGGCTTTTTCTTCCAGTATTTTAAAGATGTTAACTATCTTCTTGTTTTCATTTTTTCCAATGAGAAATCTGCTGATATCATTTATAAGTCATATGTGTTTTTACTCTGGCTGCTTTTAAGATTTTTTTTTGCTTTTGAATAGGTTTGAGTAATTTCATTATGATATGCCTAGATTTTTTTTTTTTTTTTCATGTTTCTTGTGCTTGGGGTTTATTGAGCTTCTTTGATCTGTGGGTTTACAGTTTTTATCAAGTTTGGAAATTTTTCAGCTATTATATTTTTAAATATTTTTCTGTCTTCCTTCTATCTTGGAGACTCCAATAACATGTATATTAGGCTGCTTAAAGTTGTCTGACAGCTCACTGATTCTCTTTTCATTTTTAAAAAATTTGTTTCTCAGTTTCCTTTTGCATAGTTTCTATTGCTAGCCTTCAAGTTTGTTAATCTTTTCTTCTGCAGCAAGTCTCTAATCTGGTAATCTCATCCAATCTATTTTCTATCTCAGACATTATAAAACTCTAGAAGTTTGATTGGTGTGTGTTTATTTATTTATTTATTTTTACATCTTCCATTTCATCTTCCACTTACCTTTTTGAAGATATATAATATAGTTATAATAACTGTTTTAATGTCCCTCTCTGCTAATTCTAACATCCATGTCAATTCTAGGGCAGTATTGTTTGATTGATTATTCTCTTCATTATGGCTTGAAGAGTGTTTTCCTGAGTTGAGGAAATAGAGCTAAGAGTCTGGGGAAATCAAGGCAGATAAAATGGATAAGGTAGAGTACAGGGAGGAGAGAGCTACACAGAGACAGAAGCTTAGAGATTTGCAGAGCTTGCCTTTTGAGTATTCAGCAGAAAACTTATCAATGAATACATAAGAGAAAACTGAGACTGAAGAACAGTGCCAAGCACTCACACAGAGCCAAGAACAGTACCTATTCCCACCAGCCAGACTGGAGAAACTTATAATTCATGGGCATTGGGTAGAGTTCTCAGAAAGGTCTTGTCTCAGTAGTGGGGATTATATAGCCCTAGACTGAACACTGTTCCAGACCCAACTAACAGCTCATAAAAACAAGCCAAAAGGATTAAACCATTTCCAAGTAACTTTACTGTGTTCCAGAACAAAGCTCAAGAAGATTTATAGCAATACAAAATTATCAGCATGCAACAAGATAAAATTCACAACTCCTGGCATCCAATCAAAGATTGCCAGGTGTGCAAAGAGGCAGGAAAACAATAACAACAAGCACACCTTATGCCCAGATCTTGGTCTCTAATGTCATTCCCTACTAAAAGAACAAGAGCTCCTTGGAGAAATGGCCAATTCCAGGACTTACACAGGGGAAATAAAAGATGAATCTGGAATATTTTCTTTCATCAGAAAGAAAAGACTTTTTATTTAAAAAAAAAAGTCCTAATAACACAAGAGCCAGGTTGAAGGAGCTCCCACTGGCCAAATTAGGGAGAATTTAACTATCAAAATCATTAAGTGCAGTAATAAATTATAAACTATTTTAAAAGTAATCTATGAGTCCATGCCAATAATAAATAGATATATAAACAAATGGGGGAGAAGGGGATGGTTTTTCATTCCAGTAAACTGCCAAGTGCTGACAGGTAAATGTGGAGGAGTGTTGGGGTGGAAATCATCATTTTACTGCTATCATAAAGTAATCATAAAGATGAGATCAGGCACGGATCATCAGTGATGCTCAATATAGGGCAAAGTTTTAATGAGCAGTATATTTACATGGTCTTACAGTGTCTCCCCACAGATTGCCTATCACTTGCAAGGGGAAAAATAGTTACTACATACTGGAGAAATTGGAAAATGCCTTGACTAGATGATTAAAATGAACATCACCAAAGAGAGGCAGGTGAACGTGTGATTACCTAAGATTATGATACCCTAGGAAGGACACATCACTATGTGGAATTCCAGCGGGGAATTCATATAAGTCTGATCATGAGGAAACATCAGACAAACCACAAGTTAGGGGTATTCTATTAAAAAGTGTGGGAGGGGTAACTATATTCTTCAAAAATGTTAATGTGCCAGATATAAAAAGTCTAAAGAGACATGACGGCTAACTGAGGTACATGATCCTAGACTGCGTCTTTTACTGGAAGAAAAAGAAAGGCTATAAATGACATTATGAGGTCCATTGAAAAAGTTGGATTATGGATGGTAAATTAGGTAAAGGTATTGTATCGTTTTTAAATTTATTGAAGTTGATAACTAGTAGTGTGAAGTTATGCGAGAGAATATCCCTATTCTTAAGAAATACTCAGTGACTATTCAGTGGTAAACAGCTATGATATATGCAACTTGTTCTCAAATGGTACAGGAACAATATAATTGATTAAATATATATATTTAGAAAGAGAGAAAGTGAGCATCTAAATAATAAAGCAGATGAGGAAAAAAGGTTAATGGTGAATCTGGGTAAAGGATATACTGGTGCTCTTTGTATTGTTATTATTCTAAGAAGTTTAAAATTATTTCCAAATATAAAGTTTTTTAATAAAAGGTTTTGGGTTGGCCATATACTTGCTGTGATACATTAGCTATACCTGAACCTTGATTCTCCTTAATAAAATGGTGATGAAAATTTTAAGAACCTAAGTCGACCTTTTAAGTAGTCTAAATCCATACTTGGTAGAATTTCCCATGAATTGATATTTGTTTAAAGATATGTTAAGTTTTTTGTGTATTCTCCAGTGCCTGTATCCAGAATTACTACTAATTATTATGATTTACTAAATAAATTTAGCTTAGATTTTCATATGGCAGATTATAATTGGTTTTTCAATTTTGGCTCAAGAGTTTTCTCCTTTAAAGCCTATGATCAGAATTACTCTCTTTGAGAATGTTGGATAATTAGCTTGAAGGTTTGCATTGGGTCTAGGATATTACGCACATGATATGTTCATCATTAGAAGAAAGAATTGTACCTTGAAGAATGTGACCTCCCTACTACCTGGTAACTCAGTCCCATTATGTTTGCTTATAAACCTCGAGTTGTGAACTCTTAAAGTACCGTAAGTACATTGATGTACTTGGGCTACCTGGACAAACAATGCAGTAGTAACATGACAATTTTCATTTTCCGGAAAACTTTCACTAGAGTTACTGGGGAGATAATGTATGGATCAGAATGAAATGGAGTTGACTTGCATTTCAACTTTACATGCAGTTTGGAACTGACTACAAGTAACCTGAGTTTTGAGTTAACAACCCTCCTTTTTTGTATTTCTTTTAGTCTCCCCGAGTGAAAGAATCATTATCAAATTCTGAGGTAAGTAGTTGTGATTATTGAATCATTAAAGTATATATGCTTTTGTTTTGTTTTGGTTTTAATGTTAAGCACATTTTTTTTTGTATGTGCCTAAATGGGAATGAGAATTTATACCCAATTTTATATCAGAGATGTCAGTTCTGAGTTTGAATGGACTTTTGTGGTAAATTGGTGCCAATGCACTCATAATTTTAAAAGTTGGCCTAAGGGCCCAGAATGCTCTTATTTGCTTGCTTGACTTTATGAATTGCGTTTTTGGCTTGGGCTACTTGAAGTAGAAAGGAGTTTTTTTGCATTAATCTGTCCAGGAATTTGTCATATGCCACCTTTCCTTTTTTGGATTTTTTTTTCCAGTCTCTTCTCTTGTCAAATAGATTCTGTTGTCTGTTACTGCCGTAGTGTGTTAGGGAATCCTACTAAACAGAATCCTGTTAGGCTGGCCTGCCTTATGCTCACTACCTGAAGAGAATAATCATTTCATGGGTGCATTCTGTCATACATTCTTCCATCTGGCAGTATCTGCATTCTGAGCTCAGTATTTAGTTTAATGGTGCACATCTCTTGCTCTTAAACCAATTTGTTCTTGCCGCTATGCTTAAGAGTAACTATTTTTTCACTTCATTTATGTACATAGTGTACAATTTGTGTACAAGATTTGTATACATAGCATTGTAATGTTTAAGGCTGAAAATATATACTGTACCTCAGCATATTAACAGGCCAGTACCTGACAACTTATATTAGAACTGCTGTTCACTAAGATTCTGGCTCCTCTTCTTCTTGGTACATGATAGAATTGCATTTCCCTGCCCTCTGAAGTTATGCATGGCCATGGCAATTTCTTTGGCTAATGAAATGTGACCACAAGGAAGAGCCACTCTGGGTTCCCTTGCTCCTGCCACCATGACCTGCATCTCTGAGTGAGGCTGATATGAGCTTAGCCTCTGCTGGCCGGAGATAGACATGAAGTGTGTGCAAGAAATAATTTTTGTTCTTTTAACCTACTGAGAATATAAGATTATTTGTTGCTCTCTAACTTAACCTATCTTGACTATTCTTAGTTTCTCAGAAATTAAATGAGGGGATTTTACAGATTATCCAGAGTCTTGCTTTTTAGTCTTCTCCTTGTCTTTTGCCTAAATAGCATCTCCACAAGAACTCTCACATGTTCATACTCATATTCTCATGCTCATTACTTTTTTGTTGTTTTTTAAAATTTATCATCTTAACCATTTTTTTTTTCTTTTTTGTGAGGAATATCAGCCCTAGGCTAACATCCAATGCCAATCCTTCTCTTTTTGCTGAGGAAGATTGGCCCTGGGCTAACATCCATGCCCATCTTCCTCTACTTTATATGGGACACCGCCACTACGTGGCTTGACAAGCGGTGCGTCGATGCGCTCCCACGATCCGAACCTGTGAACCCTGGGCCACTGAAGCAGAGCGCGCGCACTTAACCACTTGCGCCACCGGACTGGCCCATCTTAACCTTTTTTTTTTTTTTTTTTTTTGTGAGGAGGATCAGCCCTGTGCTAACATCTGCCAATCCTTTTTTTTTTTTTTTCTGAGGAAGAGTGGCCCTGGGCTAACATCTGTGCCCATCTTCTTCCACTTTATGTGGGACGCCACCACAGCATGGCTTGCCAAGCGGTGTGTCGGTGCGCGCCTGGGATCCGAACCTGCGAACCCCGGGCTGCCGCAGCAGAGCGCGCGCACTTAACTGCCTGCGCCACCCGGCCGGCCCCCATCTTAACCGTTTTTAAGTGTACAGTTCAGTGGCATTAAGTATAGTCACACTGTTGTGCGACCATTGCCACCACCCATCTCCAGAATTCTTTTCGTCTTGGAAAACTAAAACTCTGTACCCATTAAACAATACCTCCACATTCTCTCCTTCCCCCAGCCTCTAGCAACCACCATTCTACTTTCTGTCTCTGAATTTGACTACTCCAGGGACCACCCATATAAATGGAATCATACAGTATTTGTCCTTTTGTGACTGGCTTATTTCACTTAGCATAATGTCCTCAACGTTCATCTATATTGCAACATGTATCAAAATTTCCTTTCTTTTTAAGGCTGAACAGTATTCTATTGTGTGTGTGTGTGTGTGTATATATATATATATACACCACATTTATTTATCTATTTGTCTATCGATGGACACTTGGGTCGCTTCCACCTTTTGGCTATTGTGAATAATGCTGTAAACATGGGTGTACAAATATCTGTTTGAGTTCCTGATTTTGATTCTTTGGGGTCTATACTCAGAAGGGAATTGCTGGATCATATGGTAATTCTATTTTTAATTTTTTGAGGAACAATCATACTGTTTTCCATAGTGGCTGTAACTGTTTTACATTCCCACCTGCAATGCACAAGGTTCCAATTTCTCTACATCCTCTCATTACTTTGTTTTGTATAACCTTTCTGTCTTTATTATAGGTGAACATATATGTGTGTGCAGTTTGGAAGCTAACTGCCCTTTTGAAATAGTGCTAATAATTATATTAACATTTTCAAAACTAATCTTCAAGTTCTATTTTTCTATCAAAATCAAGAACCAGTGAGTGACTTTCGATTTTCTCTGTAAAAAGCTTAATGAACATAAAATTTTACTTCCTTGTCTCCTCGATTTGCTTATATAATATCAGCTATTAGACCCCTCTTTATTGCCCTTTAAAATTTTTTCTCTTTTAACTCTAAATTTTAGCCTTTGCATTGATTTTTTTCGCTAACTTATAATTTTGAATATATTTAACTTGATATTGTACTCAACATCAGTCTTTTTTCTCCAAGCTACATAATTAAAATTTGAAATATTTCTGACATGCAAGATAATATATATAATGTCTATGTTAGTTATAAAGCTTCACATCCATTTTGAAAAGCATTTCAGATATATTAAGGAATTATTGGTTGCTTGTCTTTATAAGTAATGGAAGGTCCCCAGACATGGAAAAATATAGCTTCTGTAATTTTGTATTACAGACTTGAATCTGTATTTTGGAGGTACATTTTTGCTGGGTAAGTGGGATAGAATAGATGTAGTTAAGAATAAATATGATTCAACGAACTGCTATTCTGAAAAGAAAAGTGAACTACTGGTATATGCTACAACATGGCTAAACCTCAAAAAACTGCTAAGTGAAAGGAGCCAGACACAAAAGAGTGTATATCCTATGATTTTGTTTATATGAAATGTCCAGAAAAGGCAAATTCTTAGAGACAGAAAGTAGATCATTGTCTGCCTAGAGCTGGGTGTGAGAGCAGGAATTATCCGTAAATGGGCACAAGAGAACTTTTTTTGTGTGTGTGTGTGAGGAAGATCAGCCCTGTGCTAACATCTGCCAATCCTCCTTTTTTTTTGCTGAGGAAGACCGGCCCTGGGCTAACATCCGTGCCCATCTTCCTCCACTTTATATGGGACGCCTCCACAGCATGGCTCGCCAAGTGGTGCGTCAGTGTGTGCCTGGGATCAGAACCGGCGAACCCCAGGCCACCGCAGCAGAGCGCGAGCACTTAACCGCTTATGCCACTGGGCCAGCCCTGAGAACTTTTTGAGTCAATGGAAATATTCTAAAACTGGATTGTGGTGATGTTTGCACAAGTATAATTTTTCTAAAAATCATTGAATTGTACACTTACAATTAGGCAAATTAAGCAGGATATAAATTACGCATCAAAATGTTGTTAAAAACAAAAAAAGCCTAGAAATATTTGACTTCCATTTGGAATAGATGTGTTCAGAGACGTAGAGATGTGCCAGGACACTACACAAAAACTACTTTAAAAATGTCACACACACACACACACACGAGGCTCTGCTTGCCTGTCAGTAGATTTGCCTTCTTTTCCACTCAACTTAAGCAACACTCTGTGTGTCTTTGTTACAGCTCTTTCCAGCAACCGATCCCGTGGGTACTTTGCTCCAAGTTCCAGAACAGACTTCTGCTCATCTACCTCAGCCAGCTGGGCAGATGCCTACACAGCCAACTCAAGTTTCCCTCCCACCCCCTATAGAGCCAGCAACAACAACTCAGGTAAAGCAAAGATATGCTTTAATGGTCAGCCTTCTGGATAGATGAAAAAAGCAGAGATTAATGTGGAACACAACCTAATGTAATATGGTGATGACTTGGTAGATTTTGAAACAAGATAGAGATTCTGTTTTCACAGGTTTAAATGTGTGCAGATAAGAGTTCTATAAGAACCACACAGGTTTTTAAGCAACAAAATAAGTTAATGATGGAAACATTCCAAACATCAAAATTTTGATGGGGCTAATTTCTTGTCAGCTTGAATCATTATTATATTTAACTTCATAATGCAGCTGATGGAGTTCATCCTGAGACTAGGAAAGTTGTCAGCTCTTCTGTTTTCTTTTTGTTCATTTATGCTTATGTTATTTACTATCTCCAATCCACAGTTTTCCTGTATTACTCTTTTAAAGATATTTCTCAAATTTTGTGAGGGTTGATTTTGTTAAAATTAGGTAATGTAATCTATAAATCCGCTTACTGAGGCACACACAAACTTCATTAAATCACAGTGCACTGAAAGCAGCCGAGGGAATGAGGGCTCCACTGTGAACCCCTCATGCTGTGTAGCTCCCACTCTTCCCTTAAGAAACCTCAAATACTGTAAGCAACGTGACTTTCTGCTCCATGACGGTAAGACAAGGATTTCAGAATCTATTTATTAAGTATTAGAGGTTTCATTTTTTTCTAATATTTTAGATGGAAAGAAATAAAATTGGAAGTTCTGATTTTTTTCTTTTGCACCCTAGTGGTTCATCTTATATTCTGTGTTTGGAGAACACTGCTCTGAGCACTTCTAGTTATTCATGGCACTGACTTCGTTTAACCTTTTCATCACCCAAGCTTTCCATTTCTGCCCATCATATGGAAAAAGATACAGTTGTCTTATGAAAACTGATGAAAAGATTGAATTCATTTTCTAATGAATTCAACTTAAATAGAATTCAACTTAAATAGAATATGTATCCTTCAGTGAGCAAAGGATAGCTGTTCAGTTTTCAGAGAGGGTTAGTTTAGCCATCAAAAGACCTGGAACCTCCAGGTTGGGTGGATTCCTAAGGGGCAGCCAGTTTAGACCCTCCCTGTGTGTTGTCATATATAGTATGCTGGCATATTTTTTAAAGGGAAAAATCCACCTTCATGATTTTCACCCCTGTAGAGAGAAGCAGGGGTCTGAAAAATACAAAATTTAAATGTGGCTTTGTATGGCATTTCATGTGGGTTTGAGAATTATCTTTCTAATTGTTTGATTCAGGCTGACATTCAGCTCTTGTTGCTGCCTTGGAGTGTGTGTCCTCCCACAGCAGGGAATGTCCTAGGGACTAGTCTGACCTCACCTGGAGATGAAGAGAATTGCTGCCAAGTAGACAGTTCCTCTGCAGATGACCGTTAATCACCTCCACACTTAATAGTCCAGGCAATGACTTTATACCTTTCGATGCTTTTTAGGCTCTGTCTTCAGGAGCAGGTTCACAAGAAACTAGGATCCCAATCAGTCTAGTGCTAAGATTAAGGTAAGTAGACCAGTTTTTTTTTCTGAATACTTTGAATATGCTGTTTTCTCTTTGCGAGTTACTCCTTTTATAGTCTATGCCTGACATTTAAACTGGATGAGATTGTGTCTTCCCAGTATCAAGTGCTGTTTGCTTGCAGGTGTATTATTTCCCTCAGAAATAATAGCAACAGTGTGAGGACCTGGATGTTAGTAGGTCCTACAACTGATGCACACATTCTCTTAGTTGTTTCTCCACTAATAGTGACGAATTTGTGTGTTTGCAATATAGCTAGTTTAGGTTAGGAGTATGGTCTTTAATTGTGGAAGAGTTGTTAGGGGAGGCGCACTAGTTGGCTCATCTGAAGATTAGTCTTATAATTATGACCATATAAGTATCATGGACTCTGAGATCAACTAACTCAAGAATGGAGCACTTTCTGATTGTGATAGATCAAATAAAGGCCTTGTTCTTAAAAGATGAAAGGAAAACCTCTAAGTATGTTTTTGGTCTGTGTCGCTACTTTACAGCAGGTGTTCTAAATTGATGGTTCTTGGTGGGGCCATATAGAGAGGCCCTGACAGATTACTCACAAGGAGTGCTGCAGGTGGTGGTATGTTTATTTTAACCCTCTCCCTTGGCAGCTAGTTGGATTAGGATTCCAGAGCTTTCTTGTCAGAATAGCTAAGGCTATTGTATTGCTCTAATTAGGTCTCTTTCTATTCATAATTGCATTTGAAAAAAATAAATATTAAAAGCATCACCTGAGACAGCTCAGGCCTTCTTTAATTATTACTAACATTTTTAAAAAGAGTTCCACTGAATTACCATTGACTCATTCCTCCTTCCACATATGAATTCCTAGTCTGTTTCTCAGTTTGACTATAATTAGAGATAGAGGCAGCTGTTTTGAGAATGTTTTGATTTTACCACTAGGAGCAATGAAATTATGCCATAAATGTGAAGAAAGCAGATTTGGTTGCCTTTCGTTTACAGAAGGCTACTCACTATACCTGTCTCATCTCAAATAGTTCTGAATTAATAGAATGCCTTAGTACTCTCATCCTACTTTAATTGTACATAAAGAATACCACTTGTCTCTTTTTAAAAAGCAGTTAATCGACACTATAAAAATTCTATTTGACATGTGCATCAGGAAGTTGGGGAAGATACTTCGAAGTGATATAGTTAGCTTTTTGAGATAGTAGTTTTTTAATGAACTATGTTCTAGACTTGTTTATGGAAGAGGACGCCGGATTCTTATTCTCACTGAAGACGACTTTGAAGTTAAATGTCTAGAAGAGACGTTAGGCACATTTAGTCCAGTTTAGTATATTGTTGTCCCTGAAGATGTTTGTGCTTGGCATGCCAGTTAAATCACTAAAGTGATGCTGAACATTCTGTCTTAATTATTCAGTTTTCAGAAAGAATAGATTGAACAGTTATGTATTAAGCAGACTATGTATAGCACTTTTAGCTATTATGGAAGGATACCAAGAAAAGAGAAAATAAAATGCCTCACTTGATAATCAAGTCTAGGTTGGAAGTTGATTTGTATTATGTATTTAACATAGCTAAAAACAAATTTCAGGTAGTATACATGCAGAAGTGTAAGTCTGTATATACCAGTGCAGAGAGAAAGCAATGTGAGGGAAAAGTTGCTTTGGGGCAGGTTGTGTGGGAGATGGGTGGCTATATTTTAAGCGCAATTTCAGTAACACCCTCAAGTATTTGTCAAATAGACCTAAGCCCTCTGCATTGTTTAGATAAAGTGGATTTGGGTCCTAAGTGATCAGGCATGTCTGCCTTTAGACATAATGTTCTAACTTCTCTTCCTTCAACCAGAACCTATAGGGAGCCTGGTTAATCTCATCACATAGCGTGGTGAGTGGTTGCTCTGACTGCCCCTCACCAGTCATGTGTTGATTCTCTGGAGTTGTATATCAAGTCTGCTGCCAGTATGGGCCCAATTTCTTTCGCCATCTTCTCTGCCTGCCCAAATCCTACCTATCCATTAAGTCCTATCTAAAAACTACTTTTAAAGTTTTCCTCATTATCTCAATCTATGTATTCCTCATCCTCATCCTCTGAAATCCTGTAGAATTTGGGGGAGCATCAAGTATTTCATTCTGTGAGTCTGCCAACACTGATCACCAGTGGCAGGCAAGGTGCTCTCCTAGGCCTATGGGGCATGGGGGTGGGAGTGGAGATAAGGATGA
Organism: Ceratotherium simum simum; assembly: GCF_057802395.1. Lineage (NCBI taxonomy): Eukaryota > Metazoa > Chordata > Mammalia > Perissodactyla > Rhinocerotidae > Ceratotherium > Ceratotherium simum. The sequence continues at coordinate 41,393,455 of NC_141904.1, forward strand.
AAAGGGCATCCTATATCATTTTAATCATAACTCCTTAGGCTCAGACAGATTTCCCTCTTAGTTTTATATGATCATCTTAGTGGTAATAAGGATAGGAGTAGGCATATAAGAATCACCTCAAAAGCATGAGATTTTTATATTGCTCAGTGGAGGACATAAGTTAAAAGGGTTGCAGGACAATTAGATCACTGAATTGTTTGCTCTGAGGCCTGCAGTATGAGCTCATTAGGACAAATCATATGATCTATGGGAACAGAACAATCTTTCTTGAGGCACAGCTTTCCTAAAATATATGTTGGCAGAGTCTGTATTTATAAATTCAGAAATTATTTTATGCATTCTGTTTTCTTTCATAGGAATTCAAAAAAAGAACTAAATGATATTCGATTTGAATTTACTCCTGGGAGAGGTGAGGCATCAAAAACATTGAAAACAACATAACTTCTAATTTGTTATTTAATGAAATGTATTGTGGAGATTTTGTCCTTTAGATATATTTTGCTTTTAAAGTATGATAAAAATATTTCTGGTTTAAAGGGTTTCGGGGAGGGGGGTGCATATGAATAAAATAAAAATGCTATTTATTTACTGCTCGCCTCATTTAGAAAACCTAATGTAGTACAAACAGTAATGAATATAGCTCTAATTTACTGCTTACTATAGGCCAGGCATTGTGCTAAGCCTTATCTCATTAAATTCTCAAAACAGCCTCCTAAGGAAAGATTATTATCCACGTTGTATAGATGATGAAATCAAGGCTTAGAGGGAGGTGAAGTGACTTGGTGCAGTTCACACAGCTGGGAAGAGGTGTAGCTGAAATTCAAACCCAGATCCGTCAGAGTGCCAAGTTCTTGCTCTTATCATTGAACATGGTTGTCTTCCGTGACTACAGAAGAAACAAGGCTTCCAGTCTCTTCTCTCCCCAGGCTGAGGCCGAACTCTGTCATGCATAGTTTCTGGCCATGAACTTTTCGCTGGGACAAGGCTTGTTTTCTCTCTCGCCTTTGTTACTCAGGGTTCAGATTTGGGAAGTGGCCAGCAGCCAGCAGATCTCTGTCCTGTGTCTCTTCCTGTTGTCTCAGTATCATCAGCAACTAAGTATTAAAGAGAGCAGATGCACATGTACAGAGGTGTATCTATTTTACTTTTATAAGCCAAGCAGAGTCGCATTTTAAAGAACTAATTCAAATTTCTGGTCATCTGCACAAGTGTGTGCACACCCCCAGGGGTCCTCTTGTTCTCTCTGAGGGGACAGTGTTCAGCCCTTGGGAAGCAGCACCACTGAGTCAGTGGGAGATGAGGTTAATTGGAGATTCTCTGTCCTCATCTTTAGTTTCTAGTTGTACCCATTGCTCAGATTGTACCACCTGGAATAACTAGACATGAAGAAAAGCCCTCCAGAATAAAAAAGATAATGATTTTAATAAAAAACATGTAGTGTAATTCCCAAAGAGAAGATATTACAATTTGTTTTCTCAAGATTTAATTGAGAAAAAAATCATTCTGTTTTATTAGCCCTGGAGATGTTGCATGCTCATCATATCTCAGAGCTCACAGGGGTTGGGTCCAGGGTTGCACTCGGAGTAGCAGTTCCCTCTGTAGTGTTGGTGTCAGGTACTCTTGTGACAAGGGCCTCAAACCATCTAAATTATACTGTTATTTAGAAAGTTATCTTTACATTGAGCTGATATTGGCCATCTGGTTGATATAGATTCTGCCCTCTAGCTACACCTGTGAGAATGCCTCACTTGAGATAATCCCAGTGGTAGGAAAAGCCTTTGTGTAGGAGGAAGACTCCACCTGCCTTCTTGGTTCTTTGGAGTTAGCGTGGGTGTGGCAGTGCCAGCACCCGCTCTGAGAGTTAGCAGTGACATGCACGCACGAGAGTAGAGCACGTTCTTCTTTGTCTTTGCAGATACAGCAGAGGGTGTCTCTCAGGAACTCATTTCTGCTGGGCTGGTCGATGGAAGAGATTTAGTAATAGGTAACTACTTTGTGCTCTGCCCTTCTGTCCCCGTGTCTCTATCTATGTACCTAGGACCCAGAAAACCAGGCTTTGATTCCATTGAGCAGGTCTAATCGTTCTTGGTTTTGCTGGAATACTGGGGACAGGTATTGGGGACAGTTCCTTACACAAAAGAAAATCTCACTTCTGAGTTTGCTTTGTGACATCCGGTGATAGTAAGTGAAAGCACACCCAGGTCTCTGAGAGACTCTGGTAGAAGTGATGACAGAAGTCACAGGTTAAAGTAAGCTTGGCCATATCCAGTCCATTTAGGTAAGCAAAAATCATTAGAGATTTAGTCCTAGAAAAAAGCAGGAAGTAAGAAAAGGCACAGTCAGGCCATAGGTGCATAGTACTAAAGAAAAAAACATTGTCTAGGGCAAGTCAGCAAAGTTTTTCTGTAAAGGGCCATATAGTAAATAGTTTAGGCTTTGTGGGCCATGTACAGGCTGTGTCGTTTTTAAACCATTCTTAGCTCACAGGCAGAATAGAAACAGGCCACAGGCCGTAGTTTGCCAGCTCCCAGTCTAGGGCTTTCTGGCCCATGAGTAGGCAAATCATACCTCTTTCACCTGAGTGTCTTTCATAAGTTAATACAGCATCTTAAAGAAAGTTAATTTGACAATGATTCAAGATTTATTTGCGCTGCTTGGAGTTGAGTTTAAAAGATACTTTCGTTTGGGGAGTGATTTATCTTTCTGCTTCTATTTTGATTGTACATAGAAGATTCTGAACTATCGTTTAAGCTTTTAAAATATGGTTGAAAGTGGATATACTTAGTCTCTCATTACTTTCTCTGTTTGTATGATTACAGTGGCAGCTAATTTGCAGAAAATTGTGGAAGAACCTCAGTCAAATCGATCTGTCACTTTCAGACTGGTATTCATCCCTTTCTCCTTATTAAACCATCTTACTTTTTACATACCAGCAGCCTCTACATACCAGATTCCATATTCCCTGAGTGATGAGAATATTAAAATATGGTGGATTGTGTTCATTTAACCTCCCCACGACCCTGGTTTGATGTCTCCCTTTGAGTGGCCTCCCTCTTTCTCTCCCAGGAAGCCTTCTACCCCAGGCCCTTGGAGTTAGCCATTCTAACTCCAGCTGTGTACCTAGTCCTCGTCTTTTCTGGAAGAGACACCTTCATCTGCCTCCTGTTTGTATCCCAGGGACTTGTCCCCGACTGCCTTCCTTCCCGCAATCCCCATATCAGTTTTAATTGCTATCTGCAATTTTGTTTATAAATAGCCAGTTTCTCATTTTGTTTGGTTCTTAGGCATCTGGTGTCGAAGGCTCGGATATTCCTGATGATGGTAAACTAATAGGATTTGCCCAACTCAGCATCAGCTAAACCACAGCCCTGGAAGAGGCGGCCTAAGGAGATTCCACACGTGTGTATCTCTGTTGCTTCTGTTGGCCTAAACCCACTACTGCCAAAGAACCCAGCAACAAACCTCCCAGCTAGGAGCTTTAGAGGTCTTTCTTTATGTTTTTCCTGCCATCATTCCCCGTTTTTCCCACACGGAAAGAAAAGTTGGATCACCAGTGGCCAGCATCCCTTCAAAGAGTTCTGTTAGTAAACTTACTGCACATGTCCCCTATCTTCCTCCATCAGAGAAGTGGCCCATGTGCCTCAAGGCCCAGGAGGGAGATCTGTCAGCTCATCTTGCCTTACTCCAATGATAGCGCTGGGTGGAAAGTAGCAGCTATATTGGGCTTCCTCATCCTGCCTGTTCTCCCACACCTGACAGGATGTGGGCATCTTGGGATATCTCTTTACCACTGAAGTAGCAATTAAAAGTTGATTGTTCAGCTGGAGTCCAGGAGAATTTAATTTAGTGATTTTTTTTTTTTTTTTTTTTTTTGTATCTGATGTGAATTCTAGCAACCTTTGTTAGGAAAAAGCACAGCCTCAGATGGAGGCAGCCTAAACTATATTCTTGTTCTGTTCATGATGTTTCTAAGCGTTTTGCTGAAGCTGCTCTCAGGCACCCCTCTTCATTACTCCCTCCAGAAAGGGTTGCTAGCCTTAACTTCAGCTGGTGCAAAACATCTGACTGTAGTCGAACTTCAGCCGTCGGATCCTTCAAAGTGGAACTTTGGACTGTTTTTAGAGAAAACATCAAGTAATGGCTTGTAAAAGTAAATTTTCCCAGCAGTGGTTTTTGAACAGGAAAAATCATAACTCATATCATTGTGGAAGTATTTATTTTCAAATCTTAAAAAATTAAATCGAAGAAAAACTGCTCCTCGATCCTCCCTTGAAAATCAATTTGCCTGGCCTCCAAGTCATGAGGAAATGCAAGGCTGAGATTTCTACAGCAATAAAGGAGACTCACTGGGCCAGACAGGCCTGCCTTCTGCCCCCTCTCCTGCACTGACCCTTCGGAGGGGGTCCACACTTGTGTGTGCTGAACCTGACCCAAGATGGAAAGTGAAACCACACGTGCCGTGACTTTTAGGATTTATGAGTAGACAGTGTTCATTTGATTTTCTACAGAAATAATATAAATTATTCTTTAGGTTTAAAAAAGAGCACTCAATGCAATATGTGAATAATCAGTGGAGTTGATTTTTTTTTTTCCTACTGTTTCACAGTTAGCCTTTGTCTAACTGTACATAGCCCTAACAAATTTTGTATATGAAAGGGATACTCAATCTGGCCTTAAGACGACAAACAAAGATGGGCTTTGGCCCCGTGGAAAAGGGAGAGTTGTGTCTTAGAGAATCGATGGAGCCTTTTCCAGCGTTGTTGGTCTGTGAATAAGATTGCTTCATCTCGACTTTCTCTTGGAGCATCTCTTAAAGCTTTCCCCACAACTGACTTGTCACAGTTTTTGTTTCATCTGGAGCTTATAGTTTTATTCATGGGTTTTTTTCACTGCCCTGGATGCAAAGGCATGTTGGGAAAGGGATGGATGAGGGGATGGGTTTGGGATGGGGGTTGGGAACAAAGTAGATTAGAGGAAAAGACACCAAAGTCCATGGTCCCAGCAGGATTCATAAAAGGAGGAAGCCTGCTGAGCCTGGAGAGAGAAAAGAAGATTGATCAGCTTGCTGGAAAATATTCAGCTTTTCTTTTTCTTTTTTTTTGGAGGGGGGTGGAGGGAATGAGGATAAGGAGATGGGAATAAGGTATGAAAAAGAGACAGTGCCCCCTGTGGCACAAGACTAATGGCTTACCTTAGAGTCTGTTTTGGTTTCAAACAAGCCCATCATAATCCACTTATTTATGAACCCAAGGGGTGGTGGCATCACTCTATTCTAGCTTTCTATTTGGAGGTGGTCCGGAGCCCAGGCTGGGAGTAAGCAGCAGTTCCCTCTGTTCAGTTTCTCCAGCCAGCCATGATGTTTGAACTGCAGTGGGACAGGCATGACAAAAGAAATGGGCTGGGGCTTTCTCTTTCTTTTCAGTTCATTTGTTGCCCTGCTGGGAATTAGGAGTCAGACACCAAGCCCCAGGACAGTGTTATTTCTTCTTCTGCATGATGGATAGTGGACTCCCTTTGCTGACTTGTGCAGTGATGCTGAGAAAATAAGTGAACAGAAACTTCCAGGTGGGACAGCACATGACCTAGTAAGCAACCACGCTCCTTTCCAGGAGTGGTGGTTCGGGGTGTACCTGTGTCCCTAGGTCCCCAGGATCCCCTGGTCCCTGGGGCAGGGACTAACTTAGCGCAAGGTAACATGTGCCAATGCTATTTGTGAAATGTATGGTCTTTCTAAATGACTAATGGATTTGTTTGGGTTTTTGCTTAAGTGTTGAACCAAATTCTAGAGCCAGCTGATAACTATTTAATAATCTGGAAGATAGAATAATGGTGTATCAATAAATGGAGGTTTCTCCTTATGACGTACGCTAGATTATGGAAGATGTAAAATATTTGACTCCCCTCCCCTTTTTGACTTTGTATTTTGCTGCATGTTTCCTTCATTTTTAATCAATAAAGAGTAAATTGTCTGTGGTGGTGTAAGGATTTTTTACTTTAGTGGCTGTTGGTGGGGAGCTGTGGGGGGTGGGTCAGGGAGTCACTACTATCTTGAATTTTTCATGCAAATAGAGAAAAGTCAAAATGCACATAAACTAAAAAATGTGTGTATTGATCTACAAATTATCTAAAACACCTTAAAACCATTGTACAAATGGGGAAACTGAAATCTCAAAAAGAAGAAATAAGAGCTGCCCAAGGAAATTTGATAGGGTGGGATATGGAATTCTTTGCATGGATCTTTTCTAACTCTTTGATTCTGCTCATGCTAATGGGCAGAAGAAAGAAGCCAGATTCAAAAGCCCTTAGGAGTCCCTTTTGGAAAATTAGAGCAGGGCTGAACTTGTCCCCATTTGGCTTTGATATTGAAATGGTGGGGTTTCCCATAAGATTCTAGGCCCATCTGTATTCCTCCACCTGCTGGATAGGTAAACTCCCTGATCATAATTCTTTCCCAGCGGAAGGTGGCCTTTGAGCCAGGACAGGGTGGATTGTGGGTCCTGGTAATTCAGAGCTCAGGTCCTGGAGCCTTGGAGTTGATAGCATCATTATCTCATTGAATTTGCTTTCAAGATAAGCAGGTTGTAAAAGTGGACTCTGACTCTTGTGGGAGCAGAGAGGAGGTGTTGGTTACTCAAAAGTAACCATGGTGTATATGGAGGGAAGGGGGTGGGGCAAGAGTAAATAGAGCCTCTGAACTTGCCCATTCTCTCTAACAAGGTCAGATCTTATGTAGAGGCCTTATTCCTTAGCTCTATCTCTTCATAGTAGAAATGCTCAATGCAGCAGTTCATGTATTCCTCCTTTGGGTCAGCTCATCTACCCCACATTTTTTGTTTTTGTTTTTAAATAGACTATATTTTAGAGCAGTTTTAGTTTCACAGCAAAATTGAGCAGAAAATACACAGAGTTCCCATAGACACCCTGACCCCATGCATGCACAGCCTCCCCTACTGTCCATATTCCATGGTACATTTGTTACAATTGATGAACCTACACTGGCACGTTATTATCATTCAAAGTCCATAGTTTACATTGGGGTTCACTCTTGCTGGTGTACGTTCTATGGATTTCGACAAATGTATAATGATATATATCCATCATTATGGTATCATACAGAATAGTTTCAGTGCCCTAAAGTCCTCTGTACTCTGCCTGTTGATCCCTTCCTCCCTCCCCTCTAGTCCCTGGCAACCACTGATCTTTTCAGTGTCTCTATAGTTTTTTGTTTTCCAGAATGTTATATGGTTAGAATCATGCAGTATGTAGCCTTTTCAGAATGGCTTCTTTCATAGTAATATGCATTTAAAGTCTCTCCATGTCTTTTTGTGGCTTGATAGCTCATTTCTTTTTAGCACTGAGTAATATTCCATGTCTAGATATACCACAGTTTATTAATCCATTCACCTACTGGTTGCTTCCAAGTTTTGACAATTATGAATAAAGCTGCAGTAAACATCTGTGTGCAGATTTTTGTGTGGATATAAGTTTTCAACTCCTTTGGGTAAATACCAAGGAGCCTGACTGTGGGTTGTATGGTATGAGTATGTCTAGTTTTCTAAGAAGCCACTGTGTTCCAAAGTGGCTGTACCATTTTGCATTCCCACCAGTGGATGAAAGTGCCCGTTGCTCTAGATCCTCGCCAGCATTTGGTGTTGTCAATTTTTTAGATTTTGGCCATTCTAATAGGTGTGTAGTGTTATCTCATTTTAATTTGCAATTCCCAAATGATATGATGTTGAGCATCTTTTCATATGCTTATTTCCCATCTTGTATATATTCTTTAGTGAGGTGTCTGTTTAGGTCTTTTGCCCATTTTAGTCAGGTGGTTTGTTTTCTTGAGTTCTAAGAGTTCTTTGTATATTTTGGGTAACAGTCCCTTATCAGATATGTCTTTTGCAAATATTTTTTCCCATTCTGTGGCTTGCCTTTGTCATTCTCTTAACAGTGTCTTTCACAGAGCAGAAGGTTTTAATTTTAATGAAGTCCAGCTAATTAATTATTTCTTTCATGGATCTTGCCTTTGGTGTTGTATCTAAAAAGTTATTGCCCTGCTCAAGGTCATCAAGATTTTCACCTATGCTATCTTCTAAGAGTTGTATAGTTTTGCATTTTACATTGAGATCTGTGATCCATTTGGCGTTAATTTTTGTGAAGAGTATAAGGTCTGTTGTCTAGATGTGTTTTTTTACCTGTGCATGTCCAGTTGTTTCAGCACCATTTGTTGAAAAGACTGTCTTTGCTCCATTGTGTTACCTTTGCTCTTTTGTCAAAGATCAGTTGAATCTGTGAGTCTATTTCTAGGTTCTCTATTCTCTTCCATTGATCTATTTGTCTCTTCTTTTGCCAGTACCACACTTTCTTGAATACTTTAGCTTTATAGTAAGTCTTGACATCAGGTCTTGTCAGTCTTCCAACTTTGTTCTTCTCCTTCAGTATTATGTTGGCTATTCTGGGTCTTTTGCCTCTTTGTATAAACTTTAGAATCAGTTTGTCAATATCCACAAAATAACTTGTTGGGATTTTGAGTGGAAGTGTGTTGAATCATTGGTCAAGTTGGGAAGAACTGACATCTTGACAGTATTGAGTCTTCCTGTCCATGGATGTAGAATATCTCTCCATTTATTTAGTTCTTCATTGATTTCTTTCGTCAGAGTTTTATGGTTTTTCTTGTTTAGATCTTGTACCTATTTTGTTAGATTTGTACCTAAGTATTTCATTTTTGGCATGCTAATGTAAATGGTATAGTGTTTTTCATTTCAAATTCACTGTTTCATTGTTGGTATATAGGAAAGTGATTACCTTTTGTATATTAACCTTATATCCTGCAACTTTGTTATAATCACTTACCAGTTCCAGGAGTATTTTTGCTAATTCTTTTGGGTTTTCTACATAGATAATCATGTCATCTGCAAAAAAAGATGGTTTTCTTTCTTCCTTCCCAATCTATATACCTTTTATTTCCTTTTCTTCTATTATTGGATTAGCTAGGATCTCCAGTATGATGTTGAAAATCAATGGTGAGACAAGATATCCTTGCCTTGTTCCTGATCTTAGTGGAAAAGCTTCTATTTTTTCAGCAAGTATAGTGTTAGCTATAGGTTTTTTGTAGATGTTCTTTACCACTTGAGGAAGTTACCCTCTATTTCTAGTTTGCTGAGAGTTTTTATCCTGAACGGGCATTAGATTTTGTCAGATGCTTTTTCTGCATCTGATTTTTCTTCTTTAGCCTGTTCTTAACGATAGATTACATTAATTGATTTTCAAATGTTGAACCAGCCTTGCATACCTGGGATAAGTCCCACTAGGTTGTGGTATGTAATTTTTTTGTGTGTGTGTGTGAGGAAGATCAGCCCTGAGAACATCCATGCTAATCCTCCTCTTTTTGCTGAGGAAGACTGGCTCTGAGCTAACATCTATTGCCAATCCTCCTCCTTTTTTTCCCCAAAGCCCCAGTAGATAGTTGTATGTCATAGATCCACATCCTTCTAGTTGCTGTATGTGGGACACAGCCTCAGCATGGCCGGAGAAGCGGTGCATCGGTGCGCACCCGGGATCCGAACCTGGGCCGCCAGTAGCAGAGCACGCGCACTTAACTGCTAAGCCACGGGGCTGGCCCTGTAATTCTTTTTATACATTGTTGAATTCACTTTGCTAGTATTTTGTTGAGAATTTTTGCATCTTTGTTCATGAGAGATCTTGCTCTCTAGTTTTCTTTTCTTATAATGTCTTTGTCTGATTTTGGTATTAGGGTAATGCTAGCCTCAAAGAAATGAGTATTTCCTCTGCTTCTATCTTCTGGAAGAGATTGTAGAGAATTGGCATAATCCTTAAATGTTTGGTACAATTCATTAGTGAACACATCTGGGCCTGGTGCTTTCTGCTTTGGAAGGTTATTAGTTATTGATTCAACTTTAATTGATGTAGACCTATTCAGATTGTGTATTTCTTCTCATGTGAGTTTTGGTTTGTATCTTTCAAGGAATTGGCCCATTTCATCTAGGTTGTCAAATCTGTCGGCATAGAGTTGTTTATAGTATTCCTTTATTATCCTTTTAATGTCCATGGGGTCTGTAACAATGTCCCCTTTTTCATTTCTGATGTTCGTAATTTTTGTATTCTCTCTCTTTTTCTTAGTTAGCCTGGATAGAAGCTTATCAATTTTATTGATCTTTTCAAAGAGCCAGCTTTTGGTGGTGGTGTTTTCTTTCCATTGTTTTCCTATTTTCGGTTTCACTGATTTCTGCTCTATTTTTTTTTCTTCTGCTTCCTTTGGATTTAATTTGCTCTTTTTCTAGTTTCCTAAGGTGGAAGCTTAGATTATTGATTTTAGATCTTCTTTTCTAATATATATATTTTCTAAAATATATATATATTATATGTCTAATATATATATATATATTCAGTGCTATAAATTTCCCTCGAAGTACTGATTTCACTGCATCCCACAAATTTTGATAAGTTGTATTTTCATTTCATTTTGTTCGAAATATTTTTAAATTTCTCTGGAGGTTTCTCTGTGGACCCATGTGTTATTGAGAAGTGTGTTGTTTAATCTCCAAGTATTCTGAGATTTTCCAACTATCTTCATGTTATTCGTTTCTGGTTTGATTCTGTTGTTGTCTGAGCAGACATTGTATGATTTCTGTTCTTTTAAATTTATTAAGGTGTGTTTTATAGCCCGGAATGTGATCTATCTTGGTGAATGTTCTATGTGAGCTTGAGAAGAATGTGTATTCTGCTGTTGTTGGATGAAGTAGTCTATAGATGTGCATTATATCCAGTTGATTGATGGTGCTGTCGAGTTCAACTGTGTCCTTAACTGATTTTCTGCCTGCTTGATTTGTTCATTTCTGTTAGAAGGATGTTGAAGTCTCCAAACATAATAGTGGATTCATCTGTTTCTCCTTGCAGTTCTATCAGTTTTTGCCTCATGTATTTTGATACTCTGTTTTTAGGTGAATACACATTAAGAATTGTTGTCTTCTTGGAGTATTGACCCCCTTATCATTATGTAATGCCCTTCTTTATCCCTCATAACTTTTTTCTTTTTTTTTAAGGAAGATTGGCCCTGAGCTAAACATTTGTTGCCAATCTTCCTCCTTTTTTCCTTTTTTCTCCCCAAAGTCCCAGTAGATAGTTGTATGTCATAGTTGTGCATCCTTCTGGTCGCTCTGTGTGGGACGCTGCCTCAGCATGGCTTGATGAGCGGTACGTAGGTCCGCGCCCAGGATCCGAACCAGCAAACCCCAGGCCGCCAAAGCAGAGCATGCGAACTTAACCGCTACGCCACTGGGCCGGCCCCACTCATAACTTTTCTTGCTCTGAAGTCTGCTCTGTCTGAAATTACTATAGCTACTGTCACTTTCTTTTGGTTAGTGTCAGCATGATACAGCTTTCTCTATCCATTTACTTTTTGTTTTCTTTTTTGGTGGGGAAGATTGGCCCTGAGCTAACATCTTCGCCCATCTTCCCCTACTTTGCATGTGGGACACTGCCACAGCGTGGCTTGATGAGCAGTGTGTAGGTCTGTGCCCGGGATCTGAACCTGCGAACCTCGGGCCGCTGAAGCAGAGCGCACAAACTTAACCACTACGCCACTGGGCCAGCCCCTCTATCCATTTACTTTTAATCTATATGTATCTTTATATTTAAAGTGAGTTTCTTGTAGACAACACATAGTTGGGTCTTGTTTTTTTTTTTTTTTTTTTTTTAAAGATTTTATTTATTTTATTTTTCCCCCCAAAGCCCCAGTGGATAGTTGTATGTCGTAGCTGCACATCCTTCTAGTTGCTGTATGCGGGACTCGGCCTCAGGATGAACGGAGAAGTGGTGCCTCGATGCACACCCGGGATCCGAACCCGGGCCACCAGCATCGCAGCGCGCGCACTTAACCACCAAGCCACAGGGCCGGCCCTGGGTCTTGTTTTTTGATCCACTCTGACGATCTCTTTTACTTGAAATTTAGACCATTAACATTTAAAGTGATTATTAATGTAGTTGGATTAATATCTACCATATTTGTTACTGTTTCTATTCATTCTTCTTGTTCCTTGTTCCTAGTTTAGTCTTTTACTCTTTTTTCTGCTTTTTGTGGTTTTAATTGAGAATTATATATGATTCCATTTTCTCTCTTTTCTTAGCATGTTAGTTATATTTCTTCTTTTTATTTTTTTTAGCGGTTAAGCTTCCAATATACATTTACAACTAATCCAAGTCCATTTTCAAAGAACATTATACCACTTCATAGGTAGTGCCAGTAGAGTATAATAACAAAATAATCCTAATTCCTCCCTTTTGTCTTTTGTATCATTTGTATCATTGCTGTCATTCATATCACATATCTGGGCAATCCAAGGGTAATGATTACATGTATGTGTATACACACATATATGTACCTACATATATGTATGTGTGTATGTACATATTTGCATAGGTAATCTAATACATTGTTGCTATTATTACTTTGAAGAAACTTATTTGTTAGATCAACTAAGAAAAGGAAAAATAAAAGTTTTTATTTTACCTTCACTTATTCTTTCTCTGATGTTCTTCCTTTCCTTATGTAGTTCTGAGTTTCTGACTCATCTTTTTCCTTCTCTCTGAAGAAGTTCTTTTAACATTACTTGCAAGACAGGTCTACGGGCAACAAATTCGTTCAATTTTTGTTTGTCTGAGAAAGCCTATTTCTCCTTCACTTTTAAAGGATAATTTCACAGGATATAGAATTCTAGGTTGGTGTTTTCTTTCTCTCAGCACTTTAAACATTTCATTCCACTCTCTTCTTGCCTGCCTGGTTTCTGAGGAGAAATCGATGTAATTCTTATATTTGCTCCCATATAGATAAGGTGGGGTTTTTCCCTTTCTCTGGCTTCTTTCAAGATTTTGTCTTTATCTTTGGTTTTCTGCACTTTGAACATGATTTGTCTAGGTGTAGTATTTTGGGGGGCATTTATCTGCTTGGTGTTCTCTGAGCTTCCTGGATCTGTGGTTTGGTGTCCAATGTTGATTTGGGGGAAATTCTTAGTCATTGTTGTTTCAAATATTTCTTCTGTTCCTTTCTCTCTTCTCTTTCTGATATTCCCATTATGCCTGTTACACCTTTTGTACTTGTCCCACAATTCTTAGATATTTTTGTTCTGGTTTTTTGTGTTTTTTTTTTTTCCCTCTGCTTTTCAGTTTTGGAAGTTCCTATTGACATATACTCAAGCTCAAGAGATTCTTTGCTCAGCTTTGTCCAGTCTACTGATCAGCCCATGAAAGGCATTCTTCCTTTCTGTTGGACTGTTTTTGATCTGTAGCATTTCTTCATCTTAGAATTTCCATCTCTCTGCTTACATTACCCATCTGTTCTTGCATGTTGTCTACTGTTTCCATTAGTCCTTAGCATATTTATAGTTTTTTTAAGTTCTCTGATAATTCCAACATCCCTGCCATATGTGAGTCTGGTTCTGATGCTTGCCATGTCTCTTCAAACTGTGTTTTTGCCTTTTAGTATGCTTTGTAATTTTTTGTTGAAAGCCAAACGTGATGTACTGGGTAAAAGGAATTCCAGTAAATAGGCTTTTAGTGATATGGTGGTAAGGTGTGGGCAAAGGGGAAGCATTCTATAGTCCTATGACTCAGTGTTTTAGTGAGCATGTGTCTCAGCTGTGAACTTCACAAGCGCTTCTCAGTCTCCTCCCACCTCTTTAAGTGGGAGAGGATGGCTAGAGGGGGCTATAGTTGGGTGTTTTCTGCCCCCAGGTGATTTAGGGTCTGATAAAACCCCAACAAGTTAGGCTCTGGTAAAATAGTTTCTTTTGAGGGCAGGCCTTGGTGAGAAGAACAGAATGCTTTTACATATTTGAAAATGGTTACTTTTCATTAACCCCTGCTGGAAGCACAGGGGATTTTTCTAATATTCACCATGAGAACCTGGTAGAACTCCTCCAGGTAAAACTCATAAGTGTAGGGACCACCTCCCCCCCCCCCCCCCCCACTTTGGAGTTTTTAACTCAGACTTATCCACACTGAGCCTCCAGCAATTTGTCAGTTACAGTTCAGGTTTTCCTGCTCTGATACTTGTTCCTGCGGAAGTTTCTGTTTGTGGATTTCTTCAGTAAGTTATAATTCTCGGTATTTACTTGTCTCTCTCTCCAATTTGAGGGATAGCAGTTTGCCCTGTGGCCTCACTTCTCTGACGGATCTAAGAAGAGTTGTTGATTTTTCAATTTGTTTAGCTTTTTACTTATTAGAACAGAATGACAGGGCCGGCCCCATGGCTTAGTGGTTAGGTGCGCACGCTCTGCTGCTGGTGGCAGGTCCGGTTTGGATCCCGGGCACGCACTGACGCACCGCTTCTCCGGCCATGCTGAGGCCACGTCCCACATACAGCAACTAGAAGGCTGTGCAACTATGACATACAACTATCTACTGGGGCTTTGGGGGAAAAGAATAAATAAATAAATAAATAATTAAAAAAAAAAAAAAAAAGAACAGAATGACAGCTTCCAAGTCCCTTACATACTGGACCAGAAACCAAAAGTCCTACCCCCAGTTTTTATTTACTAGAATCATTTATTCTCAAATTTGGAAGAGATTTGAGACACCGTCTAGTGCATCCCTATAGGCAATGTTTGAGGAATACCTTCCCCTCTCCCTACCACACTCGCAAACATTAAGGCTGGATTAAACATTAATGCAGCTGTCACCACTGCCCAGAGGAGTAGATGCCCAGAGCCAAGCTGCAGAGTTGTCTGGTGCTCCCAGGCTGAGGAAGTGGTGACCAGTAGACATGGCTCACTTTGGCCAGGTCCTGGCTGAAATAGGCGACTTTGGTCGCTTCCAGATACAGCTGCTGATACTGCTGTGTATCCCCAACTTCCTGAATGCCTTCTACCTGTTTGCCCAGGTCTTCATGGTCCTGGATGAGACCCATTACTGTTCAGTGGCCTGGGTCAAGAACCACACTTTCAACCTGAGTGCTGCTGAGCAGCTGTCACTGAGCGTGCCTCTGGATGCTGAAGGTAACCCCGAGAGCTGCCTCATGTTCCAGCCACCCGCTGACAATGCCGGCCTGGAGGACATCCTCAGCCACCGCTTCAATGAGACACAGCCTTGCGAGGCAGGCTGGGACTATCCTGAAAACAGGGCCCCATCCCTAAAGAACGAGGTAGGGTGGCCTTTTTGCCTGTCTGCCATTTTGGGTCTGTCAGTTCCTCTGCCTGGCCCTCTGCCCTCAGTCACTGATGTTGCTGCCTCTGTATCTACCCTTGTGCCCCCATGCCTGACTGATTGACCATTGGTATGCCTGTTTTTCTTTCTGCCAGTCACCCTGTTTTTCTCTTTGTCCTCTGCCTGTTGGCCTATTTACCTCTCTATCCATTTTCTCTCTGGTCTATCTGCCCATCTGTCCATTCGTCTCTGCCTATCCTTTTATCTGTCCCTCTGCCTGTCTGCCCAGTTGTCTGCCTTTCTTCCTTTCCCTTCCTGTTTTCCTGTATGTGCTTTTCCCTCTCTCCAGTGCTCCCATCTGTCTGTCCATTTGCCTTTGTCTTTCAGTCCTCCCCTGCACGTCTGCCTGCTCACCTATCTTCCCATGTTTTGCTAAATCTCTTATGCTATCGCTTTCCCTGTCCACTCTTCTGCCTTCCTGCTTGCTTGACCTGGGCTTTCTACCTTTCAGCCTCTAGATCTCTGCCTGCCTGCCTCTGGGATGCTGGAGGACACCCATGACTCTAGGACTTGTTCTATAGATAACTGAGCATTTGCTCTTGCTAAATTCAATCTCTTAGCAGGCACCCAGGCAGATAAACAGAAAGATTCCCGCTCCAGCCACTTCAGAGCAAGAAGGACCCTCTGAAAGCATCTAGGCCCATTCTGTTGCTTCCCAGATCGTAGAATTGAGGCACAGGGAGGACAGAAGACTTGGCCAGGACAACATAATGAGTTGATCATGCGTTGGGACTCCCACTTGGGGCTGCTGCTGCCCAGTGAACGGGCCATCCCTGCAGGAACAGGAGAGAGCACAGATAGTCCAGAAACCTGAGAGGCAGGCATTGTTCGGAGATCTGTGCAACTCGCATTGTTATGGTGGCAAATCCTGAGCCTTTGTGGAGAGGGCAATCTGGAGTCCAGAGATTAAATATTCACTTTTTTTTCCCCTATGGGTAAAAAGATATTTATTTTTTTAGAGGCTTTTGAGGACAATGTTTTAACCAAAGGCAAACATTCACTTTTTAATACGTAACCATTAACCTGTCCCCAGAACCCTGGCAGCCTGAGGATATGTCCTGCCTGTCTTCCTCCTGGCCCTCCACCACATTCTACCCCACCGGGGGAGTAGGTTGCTGTGAACTCTCCCAGCCTCTGGATCTAGCCCAGCCTAGCCCAGTGTGACCCTCCTTGGCTTCTCTATCATCTCCGCAGCATCACTCCCCTGGTAGGTTCCAGCCTTTGTTGGTCCTCAGATGCTGTGTGTATGCCCACCTGGCCAAATATCATCGTCCTTAAAGCCCACACAAACTTTCCTCAGTTGGCTCCTCAGAGCCAACTCTAACCCTTGTTCACAGCCTGTGCTGGACTGTCCGCAGAATTTTATTCAGCCAAAGCCCCCTGAGTATAAACTATGCAGGGAACAGTCAGAGGAGGGAGACACCCTGTTCCCCTTCTCCAAGGACCCCAGATGGTCAGGGGAAGATCTGGGCTCCTTGCAGAGGAAGAAAGGGCTGGATGGGCCCCGAGGCTAGAATTCACTTCCTCCTGGAGAGGGAATGGGCAGGCAACATCCTGAAGGAGTTGGTATGTGAGTTGAGCACCAAGGTACCAGAAGAATGTTAATAGAGAAAAGGGAAAAGGCTTTGTAGACAGAGAATAGCAAAAGCAAGGCCCGGCAGCAGGAAGCAGGCGATATGTCTGGGGAGCAGCAGGAATTTGTTGCGCCTGGAATAGTGGTGGGCAGGGGTATAGGAATTGAATGGGATGTTCTCAAGGAGTGGGGTCCTCTCTCTTTATCATCAATCATCAGCCTAGACTGTGCTGGCACTGGGGTTGGGCCTTGGACCTCTTGCCCTTCTTTGACATGCTCCCTCCCACTCCACCCTCGCAAGGACTGTGACTCCCAAGGCAACATGCACCTTTAGTACTTTGGTGCACCTTTGGTATCGTGCATCACATGATAACCCCAAGCTCCGTTCCAGAGTGAGCTACCTTGGTGTGAGATCTCCTCCTCTGTTTCCTGTTGATGAGGAGGGGCTCTGCCACACTGACTCAGAAGACCCTCTCTGAGCTCCATCCCAAGTTTCCTTATTATAACCAGCAGCTTCATAATCAAACTGAAATACAAACAATCCTAATTTGAGAAGAAAAGAGCACGTTTCCTTATGGGCTGTGTGCTCTTGAAGGGCAGAGTACATTTCTCCTTCTCAACCCACCTGTCCAACATTTCCTGGGTGCCCATCCTTGGTAAAAGAAAAAATGACTCCCAGCCGTGTCCACATGAACCCCTGAATAGGGAGGGAAATAGCCCATCAATGAAGAGCAACAACAGTGTGGTCTGTCCTGGGACCAAAGAAGGGGCGCGATTGAGAGGGAAGGGGAAGCAGAGAGAATAGCCATTTCTAGGGTCTGGAGGCATGAAAATGCCTGGTGTGTATGAGGAATGCAGACATGAAAAAGAGGTTGGGAAAGAGGCAAGAGCCAATTCTTAAAGGGTCTTAGATACTGTGCTGAGGAATTTGGTCTCTAATGCTTTCTCCTAGAGACCAAAGGAAGCCATTGAAGATTTTGGAACTGAGGAGGGAGATGTCATGGGGTGTGCTCCAAGAAATGGAGGTGGGATTCTCTGGGCCTCTGGGGGCATTAGGGCCGGGGAGGTTGATGACTGGTGTCCCAAGTTGCAGCCCTCTTCATCTTGGTTCCATCTGCAACATGATACCACCATATGAGCTTGGGTACACCTTGGCACCTCTCCAAGCCTCAGTTTCTGTTGCTACACAACAGATAAGTGGGAAAGATGAGCCTTCCTGGAGTTAGAATGATGATTTAATGAGATAAGGGGCATATAAACTACAGAGAGGTAGTGAATGGTTGCCACTGAGCAGGGGTGCCAACCTTGGAAGACTCCCATGGCTTGGCACCCATGCCTTCAGAACACTACAGCCCCTTGTGTCTGAGATGGCTATGTCACCAGCTGTGAGCTTCATGAGCACAGGGGCCAGTGAACCCTGAGCTGAGCTAACATTTACTGAGAGCTTTCTGTGTCACAGCCACAGTGCTAAGCAGGTTACATGTGTTAATTCCTTTAATCCTGTTGGGTGATACTATGTAGTATATTTTATCCCCATTTTGTACATGGGAAACCAAGACACCAACAGAATGGCTGACAGACTCAAAGTCACACAAAGTCACTCAATTCTGACTCCAGAGGCTGACAGCAGCAGGCTTTTATTTATTTATTTATTTTTATTTTTATTTTTATGAGGAAGACCAGCCCTGAGCTAACATCCGATGCCAATCCTCCTCTTTTTTTTTTTTTTTTTTTTTTTGCTGAGGAAGACTGGCCCTGGGCTAACATCCGTGCCTGTCTTCCTCTACTCTATATGGGACGCCACCACAGCATGGCTTAACAAGCGGTGCGTCGGTGTGTGCCTGGGATCCGAACCGGCAAACCCCGGACCACCGCAGCTGAGCACACGCACTTAACCACTTGCGCCACCGGGCCGGCCCCAGCAGGCTTTTATTTATTATTATTTATTTTAAATAGCTCTAATAACAAAGGCAATCTGCGGTTGCTAAACAAAAACGAAACAGGATAGAACTGGATGAAACAAGTTCAAGTCCCCTGTCCTGCTCCACTTCATTCCCAGGGGCAATCAGTTAACCATTTGACACATATGGAAAGTTCTTAAAAATTAACAGTTGTCCTTGAGAACAGAAGTCTGAGCACAATGGTATCTCCTGGATTGATTAATTTCTTGCTAAGGGTTATTTAACTGATGGTGATTGGTTAGTTGGCTAGCTGTAGGTATTAGTTCATTTATTCATTCAGCAAACAGTCTCTTAGCTTCCACTCAGTTTCAGTCTATCTGGGACAATAGAGATGTCTGAACTCCGCTGCTATCCAGCTGTGGGACCTAGGCTTAGCTGCTTAACCTCCCCTCCCTTAGGGGAATCTAATAATAAGTCAAGGATTCTTGTCAGAATTATATGAGATAATGCGTATAAAGCATTTAGCATAATACCCAACACAGAGTAAGCCGTCAAAAGGCATTAGTCACTGTTGTGAAGCTATCTCCACGAGCTCTGAGGAGAGCTCACGTGTCATGTTCCCCCCACAAACTTTTGTGTATGGAGCTGAGCTGTGTGCAGGGGGCAGAGAACTCCGAGAGGCCCACAAAACCAGTGGGGGTCAGAGTGAGTCACATGTACTTATTGTATGTGCGCATGCAGTAGACATGTGTACAGAGTTATATGGACACGCATATTTTCTCCACTTGGTTTCCCAGTCTGTCTGTCAGGTTCTCTCTGTGAGGCTCCAGGTGGGTTGCCCCCGCCTGCCACCCTGTGTGTGTGCGCGAGCATTTGCATGTTCTTCCATCCTAATCTCCTTCCTCCAGGGGTGTGTGTGGGCCCCTTAGGTTTCTGATTGCCTGTGAATGATGAGAGTTTTAGGGGGATTTTTCAGCCAAGTGGGAAAACTTCGAACGGCCCAAGTAGGTCACAGCGGGGCCCTGGCTGGGGGGAACAGGCCCCATTTGTCAGGAAGCAGCAATTAGTGATCCATCAGAGGTTCCTAAACTTTGCATCCTTAGTGTGTCAGTAATTTTCCATGGCATTTCCAGGCCAAAAGAAATATGGAATTGTTTTTTGTATTAAGTAAATTAGGTCCAAACAACTTAAACTATTTATGTCCTAAGAGCTTATTAGCTGTTTACAAAAATAATACACATAACGTGAAAGAAAATACTTTTATTTCATTCTTAAATAAATACCATTACTAATAGGATTATATGCCTGTTGGGAACTGCACAACTTCGCAATGCTTGAACACTGACATCTTCAATTTCTGTTCCACGTTGATTCTTACATGGTGCTTGCTTTATCACAGCAACTGCCAAAAACATAACTTCACATAGATATGATGTCACTGAAAGGAAAGTAGCATGATCTCCTGTTGAAACTGAACTATCCTGAGCTAGCAGTAGTTTGTGTAATATCAGACAGATGTTGAGTGTTGCTGTATTTTCCTTTAAAATTTTAAATATCATGCTGTGACCCATGAGTTCACTCTGGTGCCCTGGGTGCCTTGGCACACAGTTTGGGAACCATGGGCATCTCCCCTGAGAGGTTTGTAGTGGGTGGGCTAGACGACAAAGGACTTGCCCTCAGCTGCCCTTAGACTGACCTCTGCCTATGTCTGCCTCAGTTCAACCTGGTTTGTGATCGGAGGCATCTGAGCGATACCTCGCAGTCAATCTTCATGGCTGGGCTCCTCGTTGGGGCTTTCATCTTTGGGCCCCTCTGTGACTGGTAAGAACCTTGACCAGCTCACCCCTCACCTAGCATGCTCTTAGGCTCCTGGCACAGGGCTGAGTCTCCCCCCTGTGCTCCTCACACTGGTCTCCAGGATAAGGCCCTGTTCCCCCCCCCCTCTCAAATGTGTCCTCCCTCAGAGAGCCCAGGGCAGGGCTGGGTCTCCCTTACTTCCTTCCCCTCAGAGAGATTCCCTCCTGGACCCGCCCCTTTGTTACCCTAGGATTGGCCGCAAGGTCACCATCCTGGTGCAGCTGCTCTTCTTCGCCATCTTCGGCCTGAGCACAGCCTTTGTGCCCACCTTTACGCTCTACGTCATCCTGCGCTTTGCTGTAGCTACTGCCGTCGCTGGATTTACCTTTAGGAATGTCACCCTGAGTGAGTGTCTGGGCCCTGAAGCCTTCAACCACAGGGCGAGGCCTTGGGGTCTGGGCTGGCCACATTCTCAGACTGCCTCTCGGGGCCTTGTCAGGGCCCTACACCTGGAGTGGTCACACCGGTGCTCCCTGTGCTGGGACTGAGGCCCCAACCCTGACAGGGTGGCATCTAGGGAATGACAGGGAGTGAGAGGGCGGGGTCTGGCCCTGTCTCAGCCTCTCTGTTCACACAGTGACAGAGTGGGTGGGGCCCTCGTGGAGGACTCGCACCGTGGTCCTGGGCCAGTGCGCCTTCTCCGTCGGGCAGATGGTGCTAGCAGGACTCGCCTATGGCATCCGTAACTGGAGGATCCTGCAGATTGCCGGCACTTCACCTGTGTTGCTGCTCTTCTTCTACTACTGGTGAGGCGATACCTCCCAGGAGCAAGCCACCCCTAGGTTAGATGTGCTGCAGTTGCGTTGGAGTGCAGCACTCATGGTCACCTCATGGGACACTCAGAGACACGTCCGGGAGAGGAAGCCTGCAGGTAGTTGGGGTTCAGTGTGCACTGGAACAGCCAGGAAGGCTCCTAGGGAAGTGAGAAGGCTCCAGGACTTCATGCCCCAAGGTCACAGCCATTCCTGACCCACAGGGTTCTACCAGAGTCAGCACGGTGGCTCCTGACCTGGGGGAGGGTAGAGGAGGCTAAAACACTGATCCAGAAGGCGGCCACGGTCAACAAGCGGAAACTCTCCCCAGAGCTCCTGAGCCAGGTACTTCCAGTAGGCTGGGTCCAGCCCTGCCCCTGAATCTGACCCACACAGACCTTGCTGCCTGGACCCTCACTCCACATCTTCCTCCCAGCTGGTCCCAGAAAAGACAGGCCCCTCAGGGAATGCCCTGGATCTGTTCAGATACCCCCAGCTCCGGAAGATGACCCTGATTCTCTTCTTAGTCTGGTGAGTGCGCCAGGGCCCATGCCCCTTCCTTAGGCTGCAGCCAAAGGGCTGCCACTTCCCTGGTGTGTGTCAGTGGGATGTGGGTTGGTGGCTCTCTGGCTGGGATGGGCTGTGTGGGAATGACTGGGTCTCTCCTTGGCTGTGCTACTGTCTCCTGTTGTGACTTCTGGCTAAGGCAGGCTCTCCCTCCGAAAGTGATGGTGTCACCCAGCAGTGACAGGGACTCTTGGGCACTTTGTAGGTTTGTGGACAGTCTGGGGTACTTTGGCCTGGGCCTCAAAGTAGGAGACTTTGGCCTGGACATCTACCTGACGCAGCTAATCTTCGGAGCAGTTGAGATTCCTGCCCGCTGCTCCAGCATCTTCATGATGCAGTGGTTCGGCCGCAAGTGGAGCCAGATGGGAACTCTGATTCTGGGTGGCCTCATGTGTATTGCCATCATCTTCGTCCCAGCAGGTACCAGGGCTTGCTTTCCCCCACCTCCACCCACCCCCATTCCCCTGCTGCCAGAGGCCCATTGCTTCCCTTTCAGGAGGGAGGGCTTCCCTGGGGTTCGAGTGCAGAAGGGGTGAGCAGTTTGGGTAGACAGGGCAGGGAGCAGGGCCCAGGTGATGGGGCTGTCCACCCTTTGTGTGGCTGACCAGCATCTTCCACCAGATCTGCCTGTGGTGGTCACTGTGCTGGCCGTGGTGGGGAAGTTTGCCACAGCTGCCGCATTTACCATCTCCTACGTGTACTCTGCTGAGCTCTTCCCCACCATCATCCGGTAAGGGCTGCTGATGCAACGCCTTCTCCTCTGCTCCTGAGACCCTAATGTTGGCCACCCCTCCTCTGTCCTCACCACCATTCCACAAATAGCTTATGGGGCTGGCTCTGGGGCAGGAGTGCTGGATGGGGTCCAGGGCAACTAGAAATCTAGTTCTAGCCCTCAAGTTGTCCCCGGGCTGGTGGAAGACAGATACAGAAGTAGACCATGCCCTGGCTGTGTCAGAATTGGCATAGGGAGTAAGTCTAAGATGAATGGCTCAGAAGAAGAACACTCAGGTGGGGGTAGAGGGTGGTAAGGAGGTGCAGCCTTTGACCTGAGACTTGCTAGGCCAGCAGGAGTGTAGCAGGCAGACAGAGAGGCCTGGAAGTGGGAGAAGCGTGACAAACAGTTGGACTACAAGTAATTCAGTGTGCAGCAGCAGAGATCTGGAAGCCAGGGTGGGCTGGGTGAGCCTGGAAACCCTGCAGGACTGTGGAGCCATATGAGGGGTCTGGGCTGTCCCAAGGAAGTGTGCTGAGGTGGAGCTGGAGCTCGGAATTAAGGCCGAGTCTGCTCAGTTTGTGCTGGCTTTCCCCAGGCAGACGGGCATGGGGCTGGTGGGCATCTTCTCGAGGATCGGGGGCATCCTCACACCACTCGTGATCCTGCTGGGTGACTACCAGGAGGCCGTCCCTATGATCATCTACGGCAGCCTCCCCATTGTGGTAGGCTTACTCTGTTTCCTGCTGCCAGAGACACGTGGCCAGGCCCTGAAGGACACCATCGAGGACCTGGAGGAAGGGCCCCACCCGCGGTGAGCTGCTTGCTTTCTCTGAAGCCCAGGTCCTGGGCCTCATATCAGTGGCCCCTATCCCAGAAGCCCAGGCCTCTACCTCACCATTTGTCCATTGTTGTTTAGAGGCCAATAGGGGGCCCTCAGGAACCACAGACATCTGACCAGCTTTGGGTTAGATTCCCCCTAATTTGGGGAGGGGATGGTGAGGGACACTGCCATGGGACCAATTCCTGGTCAGTCAGTGACAGCCTTCTGCTCCCTCCAGGTCTCTGAAGTCAGAACCCTCAGAAAAGGACATGGAGGTCTCTGGAAGAACTTCCAGCCAAGGAGTGGCCTTTGTGAGCAACACGTACTTCTGATTGTGTCTCCAAGAGCCAGACCAGCAGCAGCAGGGAGCTGCCTCAATTTTACCCTGAAAATAGTTGGGACCTGTGAGCAAGACCATCCTTATGGATGGAGGCAGCACCGTGACCTGCCCCAGCACCAGCACCTGCTTCTGTGCCCAATCCCAGAAGCATCATTACCTTCCTCATCCCCAGATCCCCACCCTCAATACCCTGTTCTGGTTTAGAGTCTTGGGCTCATCTGCTCTCTGATAGTCTTGTAGGGGTATGGCTCCCCTGACCCCCTCAATCTGGGGTCCCTCTGCCCTCAAAACACAGTCAAGCTTTGGTGGTTACCAGAGGGGAAGGGGGCAGGGGGGAGGGCGAAAGGGATAATTCGGCACATGTGTGTGGTGATGGGTTGTAATTAGTATTTGGGTGGTGAACATGATGTAATCTATGCAGAAATAGAAGTATAATGATGTACATCTGAAATTTATACAATGTTATAAACCAATGTTACTTCAATAAATAAAAAATTTAAAAAAAATAAAGTAAAAAAAACCACAAAAAACCACAGTTAAGCCCAGAACAGAACAGCTAAGTAGGGACTTTCCAAGTATGAGGGGGTAGGTGGAGAAAAAATTTGAAGTTGTGGATTCTATCCAGGCGAATGGATGAAAAGGCTGTGGATGAGGAGAAGGTTGTGGTTCCTTCTGGTGGCTGGACCAGGCCCCTCTGGCTAAGGTGGGAGCCCCGACATTTGATCCTGCTGAGAGAAGCTCTATGTCCAGTCACAATCAAAGCTTCCGTCTTGCATTCACTTCAGAGATCCTCCAGCCTCCTGCTTCCAACTCAGCTCACTCCTAACCTGTGTGGCTTTTAGAATGGATGATTTTGTAAGTCCCTTTACACTAATCCTCAAGGATTCTAATCTTGGATGCCCTG
The DNA here is from genome assembly GCF_057802395.1 of Ceratotherium simum simum. NCBI lineage: Eukaryota > Metazoa > Chordata > Mammalia > Perissodactyla > Rhinocerotidae > Ceratotherium > Ceratotherium simum. The sequence continues at coordinate 41,418,097 of NC_141904.1, forward strand.
GCTGGGTGTGAAGGGCAAAGGACTCTAGCAGTCTGCCTCCAAGGTCCAAGGAGATAGGAAAGGAGTGCCACCCCCCACCCTACCTAACATCCCCAGATTACTGCCAGGCACAGAGCACCCCTGGGTTTTACCTCCCTCGTGGACCCAGTCACGCACTCATCTGTCGGGGCGGCCCTGTGTGCCCTGCCCTGGCCTGCTGCAGCGTGGGAACAGTCTGGACCCAGAGATGCACAATTCGTCTGCAGCTATTAAACTGCTCCCCAGAACCTCGGGAGAATGCCATGGATGAAGAGGAGAGGACACTGTGGTGTTAAACAAGGCAGCTGACCCAGCTTGTGAGGCTTGGAAGGCCTCCCTGAGGAGGGACATTTAGGGAGGGAACTGCAGCTCAGATGAAAAGAAGGCAGGCAGAGGATGCAGACACACTTTTGGGGGTGAAGACTAGCAATGGGCAGGTGCTGCAGCTGGATGGATTTCTGGGAACTTGAGGAAGCAGACCCAGCTGGGACTTGTAAGGCCATGTCCTTAATTTTGAACTCTGTTCTGAGGGCGAGAAAAGCCACTGATTTTGTTTTTTCTTTAAGCAAGGAAGTAGTCCAATAAGATTGGTATTTTTAAAATCGCTATCTGAAGAAGGTGTTGGAAGAGGACAAAAGTAGAAGCAGAGAAACCAGGCAGGGCATCATTACAGCAATGAAATTAGTTGCAAACATTTATTACCTCGTTTCATCCTCACAACATTCCGATGATGAGATGGGGTGATGGCAGTGGAACTGGGAGGAGACGAAGACACTTTGGTTGGTGTTCCCCTGGCCTGGGCTCTGGGCAAGAGCTTAGCTTCTCAGTTTCCTTTGGTTCTCCCTAGGAGAAGCTCCCTGGCGCTCGGCCCAGTGCCCAGCCTCCTTGGGGAGGCCTCTGAGATTAAGACCACTAGACTGCACACCTTGTGTTCACTATGTCAATGTCCAAAGCCTAAGGCCCCCACACATCCCCAGCCATCTCCTCTACATCGACACTGTCCCCATGACTCAAGCCTCACTGATCTGGCCCCATCCTCGCTCAGTTCCACCCACGGTCTCAACCCTGTGTCTCTGGAACTGCTGCTCCAAATCCAGCAGAAGCCCAGTGTCCTCAGCCCTTCACAGAAGGGTACTCCATCTCCTGCCTCTTTCTCTGCTCACGCATTCTCTCATAGCCTGGGAGCTGGGGTGAGAGCCTCTTTGCTCCCCATTGCTGCTGCTCAACCATTACGGCTCTTCCACCTGTAAAAATCTCTTGTAGGGGCCGGCCCAGTGGCGTAGTGGTTGTGTTCACGTGCTCCGCTTTGGTGGACCAGGGGTCACAGGTTTGGATTCTGGGCATGGACCTACACACCACTCATCAAGCCATGCTGTGGCAGAATCCCACATACAGAATGGAGGAAGATTAGCACAGATGTTAGCTCAGGGACAATCTTCCTCACAAAAAAAAAAAAAAAAAAAAAACCTCTTCTTGTAGAAACCTATCTCTTCCTTGCTCCTACCTCCTATCCTCCAGCTCACACACCCTCATTCATCTAAAACTACCTGGTTCCTGATTGTCCCTTCCACTCTAGCTCCTCCCATCATCTTGGGAAAATTCATTTCCACCTCTAAAATGTCAAAAATTTCTGGCATATAAGTGAATAAATGAACAAATCTCTAATTCAGACCTCCCTTTCTCTGACCACAGCATCCCATCCTTCTGGCTTGTTTGCTCCATCATTCCCATCTGCCTTAGTCTGCCCAGGCTGCAATAACAAAGTACTACAGCCTAGGTGGCTTAAAAACAGTAATTTGTTTTCTCACAGTTCTGGAGTCTGGAAGTCCAAGATCAGGGTGCCAGCAGGTTCTAGTGGAGGCCCTCTTCCTGGCTTGCAGATGGCTGCCTTCTTGCCTTGCCCTCACATGGCCTTTCCTCGGCATACATGTGGAGGGAGAGAGATCACTCTTTTCTTCTTATAAGGCCTCTAATCCCAGCATGAGGGCTCCACCCTCATGACCTAATCTAACCCAAGTTACCTCCCAAAGGCCCATCTCCGAATAACATCACATTGGGGGTTAGGGCTTCAACGTATCAATTTGGGGCGGGGTGGGAGGGGGCACGTGGACAACACAAACATCAGTCCATAATACCATCCTTAGCCTTATTGGGCCCTATGGTCTGTTGTCCTTGTTACTTTCTCCCCAACTCTGTCCTCTCTACTCATATTGGAGGATGTAAGCCGTCATTTTAATTTCTATTGAGAGAGAGATCATTTCTCTCTGTGGCCAACACACTATACTTTACCCCTTTCACCCTTTGATTGTAGCCAACTAGCAAAACCATAGCGGCAAATGAGCCCGATTGTCTGCCTTCTCTCTCCCTGCACCACAGACTGCTGGTCACTGCTTGAGGGCCACACACCCAGGAAACCTGTACTGTGAATGCACAGTCACCAGCCTCAATGGGGTCTTGAACAGCGCCTACCATTCCTACCAGCTTTTTCTAGTCTGCTTATTTTCCAACTCTCACAGTGGCTATTTCTAACCTCCCCTCTGCATACCTCCCAACAGATGACTTCTCCTCCTCCTTTCAGAGAAAGGAGAAGCCATCATATGCCAGCTCCCCAAACTTCCCACCACCAAATCTTTGACCTACATTCTCTCGTCCCCTTCTGCTGCAGCAAAAGAACTGTCCTGCATAGAGATGGTAGAGGGAAGCTGTTGAGGACTAGGCCCTTAGCTCCCACTTCTGCCCCCAGCTCTGGGGGCAGCTGAAGGTAGGGCCTGTTCCCCTTCTGACTCTCCTCTCCATCCCCTCACCTTAGGTATGGGGACGTGGATGGGCAAGTTGTGTCTGGAGGGATGGGAGAATATCCTTCAGTGGAGGTGGGGCCCTTATGGGGAGGGCAGGTGCTCCAGGTGCTGGGAACAGTTTGCACAAAGGCATAGGGCTGGCTCATGTAGAGGTTTCCCCAACCTGCCTTGCCCCATTCTGTCCCTGGGGTCTGTGGCCAGTTGTGCCCCTGGAGTAGAATGCTCCTCCTCACCATTCCTACCTCATCTTGAGGACCTCCCTACCCCATTGTGACACAAGTCCCTGGCCACCAATGGAACCCAAGGGTTCTGCTTCCAAGAGTCTGGCTGGGCCTGGATTGTGGTCAGGTGGGCCCTGGCTTTGGCTTGTGGTCCTGTCTCCAGGGAGGAGGGACTGGGAGGGTGTGGAGGGTGGCAATTATGATGACACCTGGCAATTATGGGGCTGCGTTCTCAGCACAGATGTGGACAGGAGCCTGTAGGGGCCTGTTCGGCTGTGAGTTGTCTGTGGAAGGAGCAGGCTGCCCTCACAGGAAGCGTGAGTTCTCAGGTGTGGCATCTGGCCATTTCCTGCCCTCAGATGGAGCGCTGCTCCTGGCTATACCTCCCTTTTCCAGGCCTCAGTTTCCTCCTTTGTACGTTGAGAACCAATTGCCTGGGGCCTGTCCACCTGGCAGGGGAGCTTTGGGATCAGTAGAGGAGCAAGGGCTCCAGGACCTTGCAGGCTATCAGGCCCCTGTGGGTATTCAGGTAATGCTGGGGGGCCATTGAAGCCTGCTGAGGAAGGCTGGTACAGCTGGCTCCAAGCCTGAAAGCCAAATCTCTGTGAGGAGAGTGAATTTTCCCTCCCTCCCTCCCTGGGAAGTCTCTATCCACCTCCATTCCCTTCTAACCTTACACACATATACGCTGTATTAGTTTCCTATAGCTGCTATAAAAAATTACCACAAACTTAATGGCTTAAAACATCACAGACTTATTGCCTTATAGTTCTGGAGGTCACTGGACTGAAAGCAAGGTGTCCGTAGGGCTGCATACCTTTCTGGAGGCTCTAGGGGAGAATCCATCTTCTTGCCTTTTCCAGCTTCTAGAAGCTGCCCACATTCCTTGGCTCATGGTCCCCTTCCATCTTCAAAGCCAGCAATGACTGTTCAAGTCATAATGGATGTAGCTAAAGTCTATTCATTTTTACTGCTGTATTGTATTTCACTATATAGATATGCCACAGTTTATCCGTCTTCAACTGATGGACATTTGGGTTCTTTTTATTCATATTTGAAGTGTGTCGTCATGAATATTTCAGTAGTAATTTCTTGGAGCATAAGTACAAATGTTTTCCCAGAGTATATACCTGGGAGTAGAATTGCTGGGTCGTAAGATATGGGAATATTCAACTTTATGAGACAATGCCAAACTGTTTCCTAAAGCGGAACTATAAGTAATTTTGCCAGAAATGTATGAAAGATAGACCCTCTCCAACACTTGATATTGTCAGAATTCTTAAGTTTTGTCAAACAAATGAGTGTAGATATCTCATTATGGTCTTGATTTGCATTTTCCTCCTTGTTAAAGAAGTTGAACATCTCTTCATATGTTTGCAGGCCACATGAATTTCTTCTTCTTGAAATGGCCATTCATGTCTTTTGCCATTTTTCTATTGTTTTTTATCATTGATGTGTGGGGTTCTTTGTATATTCTTGATCCTAATTTTTTTTTGGTGATATGTTTACAAATATATTCTCCCGGTTGTGACTTGATTTTGTTAAGATTTTCATTTTCAAGTAGTCAAATTAATAATTTTTAAACTTTATGGTTAGCATAAAATAGCATAGCTTTTGTGTCCTGGTTAAGAAATCATTCCTCATCTCTCATCTAAAAGTCAAAAATATAGTCTCTATTTTTTCTATAAAAGTTTTGTTTTTGAAATTTAAGTCCTTAATAGGACTGTTATTTCTGTTTATGGTGTGAGACAAGAATCTGTGTTAATTTTTTTCCATTTACTGATCTGTCATGCTGCTCTCCTACTCTCTCTCATATATCAAAGCTTTGCATAGATCTATTTCTGGGCCTTCTATTTCGCTATTTCTGCATTGACACCACCTTGTCTTTATTGAATCTAACTTTATAATAAATTTTGATATTTGGCAGGACAAATCATTCATCTTTATTATTCTTCAGAATCGTCTTAGGTATTCATGCCCCCTTGTTCTTCCATTTTAGTTTTAGAATCATCTTGACAAATTTCACAAAAAATACTTTTTGGATTTTTGACTGGAGTTGTACTGCATCTACAGATCAATATGGGGAAGAATTGATAACTTTTATTCATGACCATGAGATATGTCTTCCTTTATTTTTCTTCCTTAGCATGTTTCTGTAAGTTTTATAATTATTTTACACACAGGTCTTGCACATATTTTTAAACCATTTTTTATTGTGGTCAAATATGCGTACCATAAAATTGATCATTTTCACCATTTTTTAAATTTTAGCTTTACTGAGGTGTAATTGACAAATAAAATTAAAATTATAAGATATTTAAATTCTACATTGTGATGCTTTGATATACATATACATTGTGAAAGGATTCCCCCTATCTAGTTAATTAACACATCCGTCACCTCACATAGTTATCTTTTTTGTGTGTGTGTGAGAACATTTAAGTTCTACTCTCAGCAAATTTCAGTTACACAATACAGTGTTATCAACTATAGTCACCATGATTTACATTGGATCCTCAGACCTTATTCATCTCATAGTTGAAATTTTGTACCCTTTTACCAACCTCTCCATATTTCTCCACCCCGCCAGGCCCTGGCAACCCCTTTTCTACTTTCTGTTTCTATGAGTTTGACTTTTCTTTTTTTATTTTTTAAGATTCCACAAATAAGAGATACCATGCAGTATTTATCATTCTCTGTCTGGCTTATTTCACTTAGCATAATGCCCTCAAGGTCCATCCATGTTGTTGCAAATGGCAGGATTTCCTTTTTTCTCATGGCTGAATAATATCCCTTTGTATGTACGTATCACCTCTTCTTTATATATTCATCCATTGATGGAGACAGGTTGCTTCCAAGTCTTGGCTATTGTGAATAATGCTGCAGTGAACATGGGGGTGCAGATATCTCTTCAATATCCTGTTTTAATTTGTTTGGAAATATACCCAGAAGTGGGATTCTTTCATCATATGATAGTTCTATTTTTTAGTTTTTTTTAATCTTAATTAATGGGTTTTTAAAAAAAATTTTTATTGATGTCATAATAGTTTATAACATTGTGAGATTCCAGCTGTACATTATTATTTGTCAGTCACCGTATAAATGTGTCCCTTCACCCTTTGTGCCCAACCCCGAACTCCATTCCACCTGGTAACTACCAAACTGTTCTCTCTGTCCATGTGTTAGTTTATATTCCTCATATGAGTGAAGTCATACAGTGTCGGTCTTTCTCTGTCTGGCTTATTTCACTTAACATAATACCCTCTAGGTCCATCCATCTTGTTGTAAATGGGGTGATTTTGTCTTTTTTATGGTTGAGTAGTATTCCATTATATATATATACCACATCTTCTTTATCCAATCATCTGTTGATGGACATCTGTTGCTTCCACTTCTTGGCTATAGTGAATAATGCTGCAATGAACATAGGGGTGCATATGCCTCTTTGGATTGTTGATTTCAAGTTCTTTGGATAAGTAGCCAGAAATGGGATAGCTGGATCATAAAGTATTTCTATTTTTTAGTTTTGAAGGAGCCTCCATTTTGTTTTCCACAGTGGCTACACCAATTTACATTTCCACCAACAGTACACAAAAGTTGCCTTTTCTCCACATCCTCACCAAAACTTATCTCTTGCCCTTTTGATAATAGCCATTCTAACAGGTGTGAGGTGATATCTCATGATTTTGATTTGCATTTCTCTGATGATTAGTGATGTTGAGTACTTTTTCATGTACCTGTTGGCCATTTGTATGTCTTCTTTGGAAAAATGTCTATTCAGTTTTTCTGCCTATTTTTTATTTGGATTGTTTCTTTTTTCTGCTAATGAGTTTTAGAAGTTCTTTCATTTTAACCATTTTTTACAGTTCAGAGGCATTAAGTACACTTACACTGTTGTACCACTATCACCATCATCCATCTGCAGAACTTTTTCATTTTCCCCAACTAAAACTGTACCCATTAAACAATATCTCCCCAAAGATAAACCAACACATGGACAGATAGAACTGTTTAGTGGTTACCAGGGGCTGGTGGGGTGGGGGGTGGGCACAAAGGGTGGAGGGATGCACTTATATGATGACTGATAAACAATAATGTACAACAAAAATTTCACAATTAAAAAAAAAAAAACACCAATATCTCCGCATTCTCTCTTCCCCCCAGCCCCTGGCAGCCGCCATGCTGCTTTCTGTCTTTATGAATTTGACTACTCTAGGTATCGCCTCTATTGGAATCATACAATATTTGTCCTTTTGCAATTGGTTATTTCACTTAGCATAAGATCTTCAAGGTTCATCAATGTAGTAGCATGTGTCAGAATTTCATTCCTTTTTAAGGCTGAATAATATTCCATTGTATATATATACACAACATTTTGCTTATCTATTCATCCATCAATGGGCACTTGGGTTGCTTCCACTTTTTGGCTATTGTGAATAGTGCTGCTACAAACATTTTTGTACAAATATCTGCTCGAGTCCCTGCTTTCTAATATTTTGGGTTTATACCCAGAAGTGGAATTGCTAGTTTAAATGACAACTCTAGTTTTAATTTTTGGAAGAACTGCCATACTTATTTTCCACAGTGGCTGCATTTCACATTCCCATCAACAATGTACAAGGGTTCCAGTTTCTCCACTTCCTCACCAACACTGGTTGTTTTCTATTTTTTCAGTAATGGCCATCCTAATGGATCTCTTGCACATATTATGTTATATTTGTTCCTAGTTTATATTTCCTCAATATTATAAATGGTGTCTTTTTTCAATTTCCCTGTTTCAAAGAAATCTTTTTAGTTTGAAATAATTTTAGAGTTAAAAAAATTGCAAAAATAGTACACAGAATTCCCATTTATCCTTCACTCAACTTCCCCTAATGTTAGCATCTTACATAAAATAGTACAATTATCTAAACCAGGAAATTAATATTGACACAATTCTATTATTATTAATAATCTAGAAATCTTACTTGAATTTTGCAAATCATCCCACTAACGTCCTTTTCCTGGTCTGGGATCCAATGTAGGATGTCACACTGCATTTCGTGGTTGTGTCTTCTTGGTCTCTCCAATCTGGAAAAGTTCCTCAGGCTTCATCTCTCATGCTTTGACATTTTGGAAAGTACTAGCCAGTTATTTTGTAGAATGTCCTAAATTTGTTGGGTGTTTTTTCACGATTATATTAATAATGCATTTTTGCATAATTAGTTATGTACTTTTGGCAAGAATACTCCAGAAGTGATGATGTGCCCTTCTTAGTGCGTGATATCAAGGGGTACATGTCAACATGTCCCATTACTGGTGATTTTAACTTTGATCCCTTGGTTGAAGTGGTGTCTCCCAAGTTTCTTCACTATAAAGTTATTATTTTCCCCTTTGTAATTGACAAGTATCTTGTGGGGAGATACTTTGAGACTGTGCAAATATTTTTCTCATATTTTCATCTTCTAATTTTAATATCCATCAATGATTCTTGCCTGCAACAATTGTTAACTGTAGTGCTTGCCAAATGGTGATTTTCTATTTTCATCATTCCTTCTATATTCATTGATGTGGAATTCTGTAGTAAGAAAGAGCTGTCCCATTTCCTCCTGTTTCTTAATTCAATTATTTATTTATATCAGTATGGTCTCATGTATATTTATTCTATGGGTTATAATCTATTACTAACATTATTATTGTGTTGCTAAAATTGTCCCAGATTTGGTCATTAGAGGCTCCTTCTGTTTGGCTCCTGTGTCTTTTTGACATGCCGTGTCCTTTTGGGGGCATGTCCTTCCTTTCTGGCACCACGAGACATTCTATACTCATCTTGTACTTTCCCTGCCCCAGCCCTGGAATCAATCATTTCTCTGAGGAACTCTAGTTTTTTTATTTAGAAACAAAGATATGGGGCCGGCCCCGTGGCTTAGCTGTTAAGTGTGCACACTCCACTACTGGCAGCCCTGGTTCGCATCCCAGGCGCACACCGACGCACTGCTTCTCCGGCCGTGCTGAGGCCACGTCTCACATACAGCAACTAGAAGGATGTGCAACTATGACATACAACTATCTACCGGGGCTTTGGGAGAAAAAAAGGAAGAGGATTGGCAATAGATGTTAGCTCAGAGCCGGTCTTCCTTAGCAAAAAGAGGAGGATTAGCATGGATGTTAGCTCAGGGCTGATCTTCCTCACAAAATAAAAAAAAAGGAAAGAAACAAATATATGAGTACTAAGTGTGATGATTGCTACTTAGGTGTTACTGCTCCTAGGCCATCTCAGTGGACAGAGCTAGGAAAAATGATATATACACATATCTATATCTCTATATATCTATATCAAATCATAAGCTCATACTGCTACCTTTGATTCCAATCTGACACCCCAGTCTTCATTCTAGTCTCCCTCTGTCCTTAGTTGTAACTCCTTTTTCTAACAGAGAGAAATCTAGCTGTTATTATCTACAGTATAGTTGCCTATTTGCTTAAATCCAGTATACATATGAAGTAGTTTCAGAATTGCAAATTTATATCCCTGTGAAAAACAAATTCAGTAACAAGAGTACAATATTTTTGTACAATTTTTCTTATCTTCAGCTTTGTAATATATAGTCAACATACTGTTTTTCAAAGTTCTCAGGTTAGTTCTTTTCTTCCCCATGCCCTTCAATGTGGTTGTGATGTTTATTGTAATATAGTTAGGTTGAATTGTTAATGTTTGGGTTTCCTCCTCATCCTGGTTGAGTCCAATTAATTATTTATTGGGGGGGAGGGTATATATGAAACATTGCTATGGTTCTAAGAGTCGGAATTATTCAAAAAGCTATACTCAGAGAAGTGTCACTCCCCCCTTTATCCCTTCCTCCCCCTTCCATTCCCTCATTCTTTTCACCCGTGCCCACCCACTGACTCTCATAGATAACCAGTCTCAGTGGTTTGTGACTTATCCTTCCTGTAATTTTTTCCACAAATGAGCATATGCATGTATATTCTCTTATATCCCCTTATATGATATGAAGAGTAGCATACTACAGATACTCTTGAGCATATTGCTTTTTTCACTTACCTAATATGGCCTGAAAATCATTCCATATCACCTCATAGAAATTTTCCTCATTCTTTTTTATAGCTGCATAATATTCCATTGAGTGGATGTACCACCGTTATCCAACCATTCTCCTATATCCGGACATTTAGGTTGTTCCCAATATTTTGCAATACAATCAATGCTGCAGTGAATAATCTTGTGCATATGTATTTTCTTATTGTTGGTCTCCAAGACCACCCTCAGGTTCTGTGATTCACCAGAAGCACTCACAGGCCTCAGAAGTTGTTATACGCGCAGCTAAAATTTATTACAGCAAAAAGATACAAAGCAAGGTCAATAAAGGGAAAAGATGCATTAGGTGGAGTCTGGAGGATACCAGGCACCAGCTTCCAGTAGTACTCTCCCAGGGGAATTACACAGGATGCCCTTACTTCCCCAGCAGCAAACTGGAGCAACATGTGTCAAGTCTTTTCTGCCAGGGAGCCTTCCTTGAGCCTAGAAGTCCAAGGTTTTTACCGGGGGTCTACACAATGCCTTCATGACTAACTGCAGTTACTGAAACTTCACTACCCAATTTCAGACCTCGAGAAGGAAAGGAAATGTTCACCATAAGGCACAAACCATCTAGACAGGCTGGTAGAGTGTGGTTCTAAGCTCCAAGAGTGCAAAAACACTTTTATCAGGTAGTGGCACAGGGAACACTCCATGAGCTCAATTCCCAGAAGCCAGGAAGGAATACCTGCCCAGAAGGTATTGTCAAATTGGCCTTCAGAGGGTTGTACCAGTTTGCATTCCCATCAACAGTGTAAGAAAGTGCTTGTTTCCTCACAGCCTCACCAACCAAATGTGTTGTCATAATTTTAACTTTTGTCAATCTGCTAGTTAAGAAATATTATCTTAGTATTTTTTAATTTGCATATCTCTATTTGCAAATGGATTTGAACATTTTTCCATTAAATGGTTTATTTTTATAAATTTAATTGTTCTGGGTTTACAGATGTGTAATTGACTTTTATATATTCACATTATACCCAGCTAGATTGCTAAGCTCTCCTATTGTTTCTAATTATTTGTAGATTCTTTTGGGTTTGGTTTCTTCTTTCCAATCTTTATGCTTTTAATTTCTCTTTATCTCATTGCACAGGCTGGGGCCACCAGTACAATGTTGAATAGGTGATTGTGGGCATCTTTGTCTTCCCTCTGATTTCAAGGGGAATAATTCTAATGTTTCCCCCTCAGGATTTTTTTTAGGGGGTGGGGGATAGATTTTCTTTATTAGAGCAAAGAAGTTCCAATTTTTCCTAGGATTTTTTTAAAATCACAAATCAGTGTTGAATTTTATCAAATGCATTTTCTGTATCTATAAACATGAATATATGGGTTTTCTCCTTTAATCTATTAAATATGATAAGGATTTGTATCTTTTCTGATAGTAAAACAATCTTTGCATTTCTAGGTTAAAACTAACTTGACCATGGTATATTTTTCCTATTTATACACTATCAAATTTGATTTACTAATATCATATTTAGAGTTTTTGCATCAATTTTTATGAATGAAATGGATCTGTAATTTCGTTTCTTGTACTGTAATTTTCTAGTTTTGTTATCAAAGTTAGAATGATTTGGGAAATTATGTCTTTTCCTATTCTCTGAAAAAATTTGTATAAACTAGAATGATCTGCTCCATAAAAGTTTGGTAGACCTATAAAATGGTTTCGGTCTGGTGTTTTCTTTGCGGGAAGATTCTTAACTTCTGCTTTCATTTCTTTGATCACTATAGAACTTTCAAGGCTTTCTCTTTATTCTTAAGTCCATTTTGATTCACTTTGTTTTAGGAATTTAATTCATCTAAGTTTCAAATTCATTAACATAAAGTTGATGTTAGTATTTAGCTAATATTTTTAATCTTCCTGTATCTTTATATTCCTTTTTGCATATATAAGAGACTTATTTGTACATTATGTCTTTTTTATTTTTTATTTAATTTCACCAGAGGTTTGTCTAACTTATTCATCTGTTCAAAGAAACAATTTTGGACTTTGTTGATTCTCTTATTTTATATATATATGGTGTGTGTGTGTCTGTGTGTGTGAGGAAGATTGGCCCTGAGCTAACATCTGCTGCCAATCTTCCTCTATTTTGTATGTGGGATGCCACCAAAGCATGGCTTGATGAGCATTATGTACGTCCATGCCTGGGGTCTGAACCCACGAACCCTGGGCCGCCAAAATGGAGCACACGAACTTAACCACTATGCCACCAGGCCAGCCCCTCTTATTATATTTTTGTTTTCTATTTCCTTGATTTCTGTCTTAACTTTATTGTCTCCTTCCTTTACTTATCTGAGTTTTTTTTTTCACTTCTTATAATGGATAATTTATTAATTTCAGTCTTTCTGATTTTCTATTATAAAGCAGTGAAAGCTATAAATTTCCCACAAAGTACCACTTTTTGTACCACCCACAAGTTTTGATATGTTATCGTTTTCATTATCACTCGTTTATAAATATTTTTAAATTTCCAGTATGATCTCTTCTTTGACTTCTGAGGTATTGTTTTTTTTTAACTTAAAAGACATGAATATTTAAAAAAACTTAAAAAAATATATATTCCATGCTCATGGATTAGAAGACTCAATATTATTGTTAAGATGTCAACTCTTCCCAACTTGACCTATAGATTCAAGACAATCTCAATTAAGAGCTCAATCAAGCTCAATCAAAATCAAGCTATTTTGCAGATATCAACAATCTGAGTCTGAGGTTCATATGGAAAGGCAAAAGACCGAGGATAGCCAACACAATAGTGAAGAAGAACAAAATTGGAAGACTCACACTACCTGATTTCAAGACTTACTATAAAGCTACTGTAATAAAAATAGCATGGTATTGGTAAAAGAGTAGACACATAGAACCATGCAACAGAATAGAGAGCCCAGAAACAAACTCACATTAATATAGTCAATTGATCAAAGAAGCAAAGATAACTCAATGGAGAAAGGATAGTCTTTTCAACAATGGTAGTGAAATAATTGGATGTCCATATGCAAAAATATTAATCTAAACACAAATCCTATACCCTTTACAAAAATTAACTCAAAATGGATCATAGACCTAAATATAAAACTCAAAGTTATAAAACTTCTAGAAAAAAAACATAGGAGAAAATCTAGATGACCTTGGGTTTGGCAATGAATTTTTAGATACAACACCAAAAGCAAAATCTATGAAAGAAGAAAATTGATAAGTTGGACTTTATTAAAATTAAAAGCTTCTGCTCTGCAAAAGATGTTGTTAAGAGAATAAAAAGGCAAGCCACAGACTGGAGAAAATGTTTGCAAAACATATATCTGATAAAAGACTTGTATCCAAAATATACAAAGGGTGTGACCTCTCAAATGGTCAAAGAACTCAAAGCTTAATAAGAAAACAAACATCCCAATTAAAAAGAGAGAAAAAGATCTAGTGAGATAATTCACCAAAGATGATATACAGATGGCAAATAAGCATATGAAAAGATGCTCAACATTATTTGTGATTGGGGAATTACAATTTAAAAGAATGAAAAAAATAAAAGAATGAGATAACGCTACACGTCTATTAGAATCGCTAAAATTCAATAAACTGACAGTACCAATTGCTAGCAAGGATGCAGAACAATAAGAATCCTCAATCATTGCTGGTGGGAGTGCAAAATGGTACAGCAGCATTGGAAGACAGTTTGGCAGTTCCTTACAAAGCTAAACATACTTTTACCATATAATCCAGCATTTGTGTTCCTAGGTATTTACCCAACTGGTTTGAAAACTATGTCCTCACAAAAACCTGCACACAAATGTTTATAGCAGCTTTATTCACAATTGCCAAACACTGGAAGCAACCAAAATGTCCTTCAATAGGTGAATGGATAAACTGTGGTACGTGGATATGGTGGAATATTATTCAGTGATTTAAACAAAAAAAGAGCTATTAAACCATGAAAAGACATGAATGACCCTTAAGTGCATATTGCTAAGTGAAAGAAGCCAATCTGAAAAGGATATATACTGTATGATTCCAGCTACATGACATTGTGGAAAAAGGAAGATATACAGTAAAAGGATCAGGGGTTGCCAGGAGTTTGACATGAGAGAGGGGTGTTTAATAGGTAGAGCACAGGAGATGTTTTAGTGTGGTGAAACCTCTGTGGCATACTCTAATGGTGGATACACCACCATATGCATTTGTCCCGTAGGACTTTACAGCACAAAGAATGATCCTTAATGTACACAAATTTTAAAAAATAATTTAGGAGATTGAGGGATCCCAGGATGGAATGCAGACTGTGACAAATGAATATAACTGTATTACAAATGTATGAAAAATATACTGGAATTTTAAATTAAGCTATTAAGCTGTTTGATTTAACTGCATTATAGTCAGAAGACAGGTCTATATGATATCTATTCTTTGAAATTTGTTGAGCTTTGCTTTATTGCCTAGTACATGATAAAGTTTCACAAATGCTCCAAGTAGGCATGAAGAAAATGTGTATTTCCTAGTTGTTAGATGCAGAATTTTATAAATGGCCATTTGATAAAGCTTGTTAATTGTGTTATTCAAATAATCTCTATCTTTACTAAGTTTCTATATATTTGACCCCTTGAAAAACATGCATTGAAATTTCTCATTATGATATTGGAGCTGTCAATTTCTCCTGTTTGTTATACCCATTATTGATTCATGTATTTGAAGACATTTATTAGGTTCATATACATTTAAAATTAATATTTTTGGTGTACCAAAACTTTTATCTTTAGACAAAATCTCTATTCCAAATGATGCTTCATCTTTATTTTGTTTGGTAGTAATATAGCTAAATCAGCTTTCTTTTGATTAATGTTTGCCTAATGTAATGTTTTCCATCCTTTTACTCTCAGCCTTTTCGTGTCTTTATGCTTTGGGTGTGCATAAAGGGTGTGACCTCTCAAATGGTCACCCAAATCCAGACTCATATGAGAGGAAAAGGGACACTATGGATCACTACACTAGCACAACAGACATAAATTGGGTATGTTTGGGGAAAACTGGGAAAGATTGGCCACCCTATTTAAAAACAGCATATTAATATGATTTTTTTAAGAGCTCAGTCCAGCCATCTCTTTTAACTAGTGATAATAGATATACTTTGACTCATTTCTCCAATCACAATTATTGCAATCTGCTTTTTCTATGTTTACTCTTTTTTCTGTTTCCTTGATTTTTTCTGGATTGAGGTTTTGTTTTTGTTTTTCCCATTAGTCTATCTTTTTCAATTACCGTTTTCTAGCTATATTATTGTACGGGTTATCCTTGAAATTTGATCATGCAAATATAACTCCATCGTCTCGATTTCCCTCTCCTACACCCTGAACAATAGGAAGATTCTGGGATACTTTGGTTCTGGTTGTCCTCTTCTGACATAATATTGTTGCCCATCATTTGATCTTTTTTTTTTTAACTCCACAATTGGACAAATTTTTATTATTTAATACAATCAGTATTTTGATTTGCTTACATGTTTACCATTTTGATTGCTCATTATTGCATCTCAGACTGTCCTTCTGAGATAATTTTCCTCC
The DNA here is from genome assembly GCF_057802395.1 of Ceratotherium simum simum. Classification (NCBI taxonomy): domain Eukaryota; kingdom Metazoa; phylum Chordata; class Mammalia; order Perissodactyla; family Rhinocerotidae; genus Ceratotherium; species Ceratotherium simum. The sequence continues at coordinate 41,433,759 of NC_141904.1, forward strand.
TTGTTCTTTACAAGATTCATTAATCAGGTATCTTGCATGTATGCTCCCTCAATTTTTGACTATCCATACCAGTCTTTATTTACCCTAGTTCTTGACAGATAATTTTACTGAGCAGACAATTCTAGGTTGGCTATTATTTTCTATCAACATTTTGAAGATATTCTTCACTCTCTTCTGGTTTCCTGTTGCTTAACCACTTTTGTTTCTTAACAGAAGACTGAGGACACTGCTCATTTGTCAGTGATCTGTCTTCTCTCTAGATGGTTTGAAGATCTTTTCTTTGTCACTGGTGTTCTGCGCTTTATTGCAATGTGTCTAGCCATGGGTTTCTTTTTTATTTATCCTGCTTTGGATACGCTGTTTCCTTCATGTTTTTCAAATTTTAGAAAATTTATTGCTTTTCCCTTTAAATATCTCTTCTCTGTTTCTCCTATTGGGCCTCCAACTAGATGCATGTTAAATCTTCTATCTTCCAAGTCGCTTTACCTCTCTTTCACATTTCAGCTGTATATTCCAGTTTACTAATTCTTTGTGTCGAATCTGTTTAACCTTCCTTTTAGTGTTTGTATCTCAACAATTTGTTATTCAATGTTTTTATTTTTAGAAGTTCAGAGTCTTCCTTTCAAAGGTGTCTGCTTTTTGCTGATTCTTGTTATAAGTTCATCTTTGTAATTACAACTTTTATTTCTTTAAAAAGTTTGCATCATAGTTGTTCTGTATTTTATATCCGACAGTTTCAACATCTGCAGTCTAAATCTGTCGCTTGTCGTTTCCATCAACTCTCAGAATGGCTTACCTTCTCATGTGTTTGATAATTTTTGTTTTGAGCTCTTTGCTTGATCTTAATCTGTGAGAGTCTTGCAGGCTTAACTTGGAGAAATTTTCTTTCCGAGAAGGATTGCTTCTGCTTCTGCTTCTGCTGGTAGCCAAGGACCTCTTCAGCCTTACTGACAGTTTCAGTTTTAAGCTTAGTTTCCCCTCCTTGCTGCTGTTCCAAGGTGATATCTTTATAGTCAATATTGCTACCTTACTCCTCCCCCTTACCTGCCTTTCCAATTTGGCTCTATGCTGCTGTATGTCACCTTACCCTTTTGGTGGCCCACTCCCCCAGCCCTGGCTCCCCACCTCCATGGTGAAGGCTTCCATCCACCACCTTGGCTTCAGTTCCTGGCCACGCCTGATCCAGATGTTTTTGAGTTTTGCTTGTTTGTTTTGAAGGAATGGCCCCTGGAGACCTCTCCTACCTCTTGCAAGACTGGTGGTGCCTCAGTGTGTGTGTTAACAAAGTTTCAGTTGTGGGGAAGTTGTAGGAGAGAGAGCTCCTCAGAACTGAGTCATCCATGACAACACAAGCATAGCATTCTCTAAAACTCTACAAAATCTTAAGTGCACTAAAAATCCCAGACGGGTGGGCTGATGGGGCACAAATTATGTTAACTAAGAACTACAGACAGCATCAAGGTTGGAATCCAAATTGTTCCAAGGCAGAAAGGCCAATTTCTGGTCAGTGGCTCCCAGGCCAGTCTCTGATGTCTAGGAAGTGGTGTCAGTAGAGATTGACCTGCATCCTTTCTTTGAACAGATGGCAAGGGAGAACACCTTCAAGGAAGAGCTCAACACCCAGCATCCTTCCTGGATCTTGAACCAGCATGAGGCAGCACAACGTCCCCATTCCTGGACTCTAGAGATGCTGTTACGCAGATTGAAGGCCAGAGGAGCCAAGCAGGATGACAAGTTTGCCAACGTCCTGGAAGCAGTGGGGGAATTTGGCACATTCCAGCGGAGGCTGGTGGCCCTCACCTTCATCCCCAACATCCTGTCAGCCTTCTTCATGTTTGCTGACATCTTCGTGTTCACAGCCCAGAAGCCCTATTGCAATACCAGCTGGATACTGGCAGTGGGCCCCAACCTGTCAGAGGCTGAACAGATGAATCTGACCCTGCCCCGAGAACCCAATGGCAGTTTCCTGACATGCCTCATGTACTTGCCTGTGGCCTGGGATCTGGATTCTATCATCCACTTTGGCCTCAACCGCACAGAGTCATGCCAAGATGGGTGGATCTATCCTGAGACCAACAAGCGATCACTGATCAATGAGGTGTGCCCCGTCCTGAGTTGTCTGTAGCTACCCTACGGGCCCAGAGATGTGCCCTCAGCCTCACTGAACAGGTGGGGAAACTGAGGCTCAGGGAGGGGAAGCAATTGGCCCAAGGTCACCCTGCAGAGGCAGGACCAGGGCAGAAATAGGATTCCTGCTGCCCAGCCCTGGCCTCGCCTGTCCTAGCCAGGAAGCTACAGCGGATTTGAGGGTAGGGGCAGATGGCAGATGGCAGGGTTGCCCTCTGTCCAGGGAATTGCTTCTGTAGTGGTGACTCTGCCCTCTGAACTCAGAGAAGAAAGGGAATTGGGGGAAGAAGCAGCTTTGATCAGATACCTCTCAGGGTTTCTCAGCCTAAGCTGCAACCCCGGCCCTTCACAGCACAGACCTGCCCAATTTGAATCTCTAGGCTGGGGCCCAGCATCTGTATTTGGGAAAGGTCTTTGGTGATTCCAGCCTTTGTTCAGTTACCTGTCCACCTATCCCCCATCTTGGCCTGTGCTGGTCCCTCTCTCCAGGCCTAACTCCCAGTCTGCCAGATGCAGGATGGGGGGCAGAGGTAACAGAGCTGAGGCATGCTGCACACACAGTTCTCTGCCCCTGTCCCACGTCCTTTCTGCCTAAAGGCCCACCACGGGGGGAGGCTCAGTCTCTGGACACAGAAAGCTGACCCTGGGTGGAGGCCTGTGGCCAATCCCTATGTATAACCCCCCAGTTTGACTTGGTGTGTGGCAAGGAACCGAACACAGAAACCGTGCAGACCATGTTCTTGGTGGGCCTCCTGATAGGGTCTCTCATCTTCGGGTTCATAAGTGACAAGTGAGTCTCCTGGAGTTCCCTCTGGTCCCCGAGACGCCCCTGCCTCCTCCTCATGGGCACTGAGAGCTGAAGAGTCTCAAGTTGGGGGAGGCGAGGGTAGGGGCATCTGGAGGCCCGTGGACGGCTCAGGACCCGACCCGGGGTGTAGGGTGGGGCCAGCCATGGAGGGCCATGCGCTTGGCGCAGCCTCCTTTCTATGCCTACAGGCTGGGCCGCTACCCCACCATCCTGCTGTCGCTGCTGGGGATGATCATCTTTGGCTTCGGAACTGCCTTTGTCAACAGCTTTCACCAGTATCTGTTCTTCCGCTTTGGCGTGTCCCAGGCCTTGGTGGGCTACGCCATCAGCAGCGTGTCTCTAGGTGAGGCCAGGCCGCGTGGGGGCGGGGCTGGCACTTACCACGTGGGAGCCCGCAGGACAGAGAGTTGTGGCCCAATCGGGCAGGCAGTTGGGGAAGGAGCTTCCACTTCCCGCTGCCTGGAGGCACCAGAGAACCTGTGCTCAGATTGCCCTTCCACTTTCATCCTCCATCCTAGGTCCCTTGGACCCCACATATTCCCCGCTCCTACTCCTTGGGTACCCCCCACATGGCTTACATTTAGTGAGCCCTTAAGAAGGACCAGGTGAGCTGCTAAGGCCCTTACATGTATTGTCTCATTTCATCATGACAGCACTATTCAGTAGGCACTGTTCTATGATTCCTTTAGCTGAGGAGAATACTGGAGCCTCAGGAAGTTAACCAACTTGCTCAGGATCACTCAGCAGTTATGTGAAGCAGCTGGGATTTCACCCCAGGCCTGTGTGATGCGAAAGCCCCAAGTGCCCATACACTTGTTCAGCCTTACAGCTGCCATCGCCTGGTGTGCTCAGGGTTCCTTGGCAGGAGACCTCTTCTCATTGGGAGCCTGCCAGAGTGGAGCCAGAGGGAACTGGGTCTTCCCAGAGCTCCAGGCCCAGGTGGCCAAAGCACTGATGCACTAAGAACAAAGACAAAGACTGATTCCTTGCCTCACCACGTGTCAGGTCATGTGTGAGGTGTTGTGCCCAGAACCGGGCCTTCTCAGTGAGAGGCATGTGGTCAGGCAGGAGGTGTTCAGAGGAAACAGCCAGGCTGAGAAGTGGCTGGAGGCTATATATGTGATTGGGAGGTCAGGCAAGAGGCCTAGGGTGTGCCCTGGGGGCACAGAGGCACTCTGCCTGGCTTTGAAGCCAGGCCCTCTGGACCTAGGGCAGATCAAGAGCAGGCCGAAGAACTTTTGCCCAGTCCAAACTGTCCCGAGCAGGGCTGGGGCATTTCAGAAGGCTGGGTGCAGGGACAGCCCTGGGGACACTGAGCTGACCATGATTTTGTCCTCTTGGCCTCTGCACAGCCACCGAGTGGCTAGTGGGCGAGCACCGGGCCCACGCCATCATCCTGGAACACTGCTTTTTCGCTGTGGGTGTCATGTTCCTGACGGGGCTTGCCTACAGCCTTCCCCACTGGCGGCTGCTGTTTCTGGTGGGCGGGGCACCTGTATTCCCCCTCATCTTCTATATCTGGTGAGCAAATGAGTACCAGGCATGCATAGGGATGGGTCTGATGGGCTGGAGATTGAGGGGTGTGGAGGGTCCTTGAAGGGCTGGAATGGGTGGAATTTTCCCTGGGAGAAGGTGCATGTGGATGAGATGAGAAAGAGCCAAGGGCAGAGCCTCTGGAACCCCAGCATTAACCCCCCTCAGAGGAGACCCTTAAAGGGATGTCAGAGAGGTGGTCAGAAAACCAGAAGGCAGAGCGTTGAAAGGCAAGAGTTCAAGGACACGGGAATGGTCAGGGTTGAAGGCAAGAAAGGTGAGGCTGGGGAAGGGTCTGCTGGCCTTGGTGATCCTGAGGTGGCTTCAGTGGGGTGGCAGGGGCTTGAGGGGGAGCTGAAAAATGGAGTCATCCAGGAGATGACTCTTTCACAGTGTTGGGCTGAGGTGGCAGGGGAACGTGATGCCATGTATGGGCAGCTGAGACAGAGTTGGGGAGGGTATCTGATGTTTTTGATTGTAGGGGAGTCACAGACAGGAACCTGAGAGATTGAAGCTATGAGGGGACAACTGGTGGAGCAAAACTTGGAGGAGGGACTGGGAACAAGAGCAAGATGGCACTGCCAACTGTGCAGGTCACAAAAGGAGAGGAAGAGAAGAGAAGGCAGATAGGGAGGGGAGAGGAAGAGCGCTTGTAACGGGTTAGGCGCTTCTGTGGGAAGAAATGATCACATTTACTCTTGACATTATCACATTTAATCTTCACAACCCTACAGGATGGGTATGAGTCTCATGTCATGGGGGCTGGAGGGGTGGGGGAGGGGGACAACTGAGGCTTCAGAGGGTTGAAATAACTTGCTCAAAGTCACACAGCTAAAAAGTGCGAGACCTGGGGTTTGACTCAGCCTGGCTGGCTCCTAATCCCCTGCACCATATACAATATGGGTTGTAAGACCTGGGTTACCAGTTAAGAGGGAGGGCATGGGGCTGGCCTGGTGAGGTAGTGGTTGAGTTCATACGCTCTGCTTTGGCAGCCCGGATTCGCAGGTTCAGATCCCGGGTACGGACCTACACACTGCATATCAAGCCATGCTGTGGCAGGCATCCCACATATAAAGTAGAGGAAGATGGGCATGGATGTTAGCTCAGGGACAGTCTTCCTCAGCAAAAAGAGGAGGATTGGCAACAGATGTTAGCTCAGGGCTAATCTTCCTCGCCAAAAAAAAAAAAAAAAAGAGAGATGGTGGGCATGTAGGTGACTTGGAGACCTTCCAAATACTGCAGAAGCTGAAGACCAGCTTTGACAGTCATTGAGGTACCCAAGTGAGTGTGGGGACCCAGTTGATGCCAGGTGGCATGATTCTGTCATGTAGCTGGGAAATAGTGCTTCACGGCTCGACCTTAAAACATTTTTTAAAAATGTTATTAATGCAATAGATGCAAAAACTAAGTAGTACAACATGTTTGTATTGAAAGACAAGTCACCAATTTCAGCTCCCCTCAGTCCCCAGTTCCTTTCCCAGAAGCCATCACTCTAAACTCTTTTAGCACTTGCTCCTGGTAGATGTCTACATAGTTCTACATACTATGAGTAGACAGCTTATTGAATGGGGTATATTTTTCTTCAGCCACTGCCTTCAGACATGTCCTGTCAGCTGTCCCTTCTCTGACACTTGACAATATCTTGGGGAGGTTCCATCTCTTTCCAGTCATTCTTAGATGTAAGAAAAAGTCTCATTTTGACAATTAATACTCACTTTCAGGCATTAAAAAAATCCTGTCCTGTCCAATTTAAAACTCAATCTTCCGTTCAATTCACAGCATCTCCCTAGTGGCTAGCTAGCTCAGGCTAGTGGCCTGAGGGGATGAGGTCTGTTCCGACTTTTGCTCTTCCTCCTCTCTGCTCTGATCTTCCAGGTTCTAGGCAGACAGTGGGGGCATCAGAGAAAAGAGACAAGAGATGTACATGACAGGGGCTGTGTCCTCTGTAGGGCAGATGTTCAAATGCCGGTGCCTTGGGCCCATTTGTGAGTCTTCAGAGTGTTGGCATTTCCTAATGCTCCAGGCACTGTCTTTGTGACCTCCCCCCATTGTGTCCCTGGCAGTCCACCACATAGCCTCTTTCTGCAGAAATCTCCTCACCCTAGCATGTGGAGTACCTACAAAAGAGCAAGGTCCACTTGGCTAAAAAACTTATTGTCCCCCCGCCCCCAGCCTGCCACTGTGGGCTGCTCCCACCAGCCTTCTACCTGATCATACACAGGGGAGAGGGGGCCCCCAGTCTCTGGGTTTGTGTAGACCCTCCAACTTCAGGAGACACTATTAACTCTCCCATAAACTCTTACTCTCTGGAGTACCCGGCAAGCCATCACATTTCTGAATCAGCAAGCTCCAGCCAGAGAATGGGAGGACAGACTCCCTTTCTCCAAGGCAGTCCCCTTCACTAGGCTTAAGTAGATAAGGGCGACATGGGGAGGAGAAGAGAGTCAAGACCCTCTTACTTTTGTGAACTGAAAATTTCCAGCCTCTCTAGGTGACTGGAGGAGGCAGCTGCTGGGCTGTTTTATGTTTTTTTAGTAAGTTCTGCCCTGAATGTGGTAGCACCTCTCTTAGAATGTGAGGTTATTGCCCATTGTTACCAGCTTTGGGACTTCAACTGAACTTCCAGGACAAAAATTTCCATGTAACATTCGATCACAGTGCTCTTCTTATTCTCTGATTTTATTTTTTTCTCAGTAGCATTTGGAGCTTGTTTTATGAAAATAAAATTGCAAAGCATTCTCAAATGTTTTTGAGGATACAAATTAGAGTTTTCTTTTTTCTCTCCTGTTCCCTACATTATCTGTGTCCTCTGGGGTCATTTTCTTTTCTGCCCAATTATTTTGGACCCTTTCTCATTTGGAAGGTATTCTTTAATATTTAGTGATCTTTCGTCATCCCTTCATATTTAAGAACAAATAACTAAGAGACTAATGGGAAACTCTGTGTGAGCAGGAGCTGATGGACTGACTGGTAATCCTTTAGGGCAATAGAGCTCAAATTTATGTGAGCATCAGAATCACGTGGGGCTTGTTAAAACATCGATGACTGGGCCCTGCCCCTAGAGTTTCTGATTCAGCAGGACAGAGGTGGGGCCCGAGAATCTACATTTTTAGCAAGTTCTCGGGTGATGCTGATGTTGCTGGTCCGCTGACCACATTTTGAGAACAACTACTATGGGGTGATTAAATGGTGGGTGCCTTTTCCCTGAGGGATCCCAAAGCCAAGTAGTTGCCTGGCTCAGGCTGTTGTGCTCCCAGGTGGGGCTGGAGCTGGGTCTCTTGTTATCATGGGGACTTCCACGCAGTTTCCCTGTGTTGTTCCTCAGCCTTGCCCCTGCTGTTGATGCATCTCTATCTCAGCCTCCCCTTCACTCTAGGTGCAAACTACAGGGGGAACTGGAGTCCCATATCTGAGGACTGGGGTGTCCAGGGTTCCCTGGAGCCAGGAGGCCAGTTCTCCATCTCACTCCTACACACCTGTGCAGCACTGGCTTTGCCTGCCCACGGTCAGCAGTACTCCTCATCCGCTTTCAGGCTTCCTGCATTTGTTAAATCTTTCTTCCACCATGTCCTCTCTCCCACTCTCTTTGTCCTTGAGAGTTGATATCTTTTTTCATTCCCCTATTTTTCAGTGGGCATGTGGTCAATCTCCCATCTTTTTGAAGTCCCAGCTTGATGACTCTTTAGGATAGTTCCAGAGCCGTAAAGTGGAGAAGGATGACAGGATGACTGATTGGAGCCCCTTCTGGGAGGGGGCAGGAGCAGAGGCAGGTAGAGGGAATGAGATTGTCTCTGGTGTCCCGGGTGTGTCTTTACAGCGACAAGCCGCAGAGCCAGGCTGGGGAGGGATAGGGAGGGTTGCAAGAAATCAGCAGGGGCTGATGGCGTAGTTTTACAAGGAATGCCTCATCAGGGCCCCGAGGTTCATATTAGCTCTACCTCTGTGACCTTGGGCAAGCCCTCACTCCCTGAGGCTGGGAATAAAATGGGGATAATCATAGCAGGCACAGGGTTGGGAGGGATTAAATCAGGTGATATATGTAAGGGCACTAAGCGCAGTTCTGGCACATAAGTGTCTGAAATGTTAATCTGTGTGGATTCTGACAGCCTGGGAGGATTGGGAAGAACCAAGCGACTAGAGTTATTCTGAGGTCAAAGGCAGTGGGTGATGTGGCAGGAGAGGAATGGGGACAGAGTGGAGACCTCCACCAGGCAGGAGCTGGGCCCTGGGGTCAGACCCAGGCCCTAATTCTCATCTGTAGCCTCTGACTGGGAAATGCAGGTTATCCGTAACTTCCCCAGGAAAAAATAACCTGCCCCCCCTACTCCCCGGGCTGTTAGGAGTGAGAGAGAGAACAGGAGAAATCCCAACTGTGAGACTGGGGCTCTAACAGAAGGTATGGGCATGGAGGACGGTGCCCTCAGTATGCCCGGGCAGGTGGGGATGACCCCTGAGATCGAAAAGTAGAGAGCTCTTAGAGGGGGTTGAGGGGGAGGAAGCTGTAGGGCAGAGGCAGCGAGTGTCTGGGGTGACACCGAGCAGCATTTGGGGGGCTGTAGTGGCTTGGGCAGGGGGAGAGCTGACTGCCGGAGAGGGGCAGAGGGCATCCCGAGACTGGTGGTTGCCTTCAAGGCCTCTGACATCTGAGTCACCTCACGCTGGAGCAGAATGGCCACAGCTGAGGCTGGGATGGGGCTAGCTTGGGTCTCTGGGGCATCTTGGAATGATGGATAAGAGAGGGGTGGACCATGCAGGATTCTCCCAGAGTCCCCGCGGTGGCTGATGATGAAAGGGAAGGTGGAGGAGGCCAAGCAGGTGCTGTGCTATGCAGCTGGTGTGAACAAAAAGACCATCCCTTTAAGTCTGCTGGACAAGGTAAGAGGCCTCAGACCTGGAGTGAGCCAGGGCAGGGCATTGTGGAAGAGCCTCTTCCCTCCTCCGCCTTTTAGGTGGGACTTCGGCCCAGAGGGTGCCCCCAGCCCACTGCTTGAGGAGAATGGTGACAGCAAAATCAAACCCTGCCAGGGGAAGGCCAGAGGCCCAGCTGGCACTGTGGGGGGCAGGCGGGCCTTGAGGGTCCTGTGGGGGTGGGGAGCAAGCTGAGGTCTCCACCCTGCCTCTGGCTGGTCCTGCTTATCCTGTAGCTGCAGCTGCCCGGAAAGAAGGTGACTAAGGCCTCTGTCCTGGACTTCTATAACAATAGGCACCTCCGCAAGGTGACCTTGGTGGTGGGCTGTGTGTGGTGAGTACCCAGGACTAGCCACAGGGACTGCAAACAGAAGTGCATGCCAGGAACTCTGGTGAGGGAATGGGGCATGGTCTGGCAGCACAGGGGGTGAGGCCTAAGGACGCTGGCTTGGCCCACAGATCCTAGATCTCTGTGCTTGTTTCTCTCTCCATTTCTACCCTGCCCCTCTCTCCTCTGCCTCTGACCTTATTCCTGGCCCCATCTGTATGTGTGCATGTGTGTGTGTCTCTCTGTCTGAGTGTCTGTCTCCTGGGCCTATTCCAGGTTTACTGTCGGTTACAGCTATTTCACACTGAGCCTCAAGCTGAAGGATTTTGGTGTGAACATACACTTCAGACAGGTGATTCCTGGCATCATGGAGGTGCCCGCCCGGCTGTGCTGCATCTTTCTCCTCGAGCAGATCGGGAGGAAGTGGAGCCTGGTTGTGACTCTCTTACAAGGCATCATCATGTGCTTGCTTATCCTTATCCTCCCCTCAGGTACAGCCTACCCTCCCTGATGCACCCCCCCCCCACAGCCTTCCTCCTTCCTCAAACCCCTCCCTCATGCCTCCTGCCCTGTCCAGCCAATAAGACGCCCTGGGAGTCAGCCTCCTGCACCCGCAGCCCACCTACCCTGCAGAGGCCCCAGCACCTCCCGCACAGGCACCAATTACCAGAGCACTGCCCTCCCCAGGGGGTAGTCCCAAGACAGGGTGCTGGCAGCTCTTGGACCTGGGAGAAGAAGGCATGCTGTCCAGAGGAATCGTCCTCGTGCGAGAGAGGCAGCAGCCTTCTTCCACCTGATTCCAATTCACGTCAGATCTGATGGTTAAATGTGAACAGATGCAGCAAAAATAGCCTTCAACTGCTACCCCAGGCCCTAACTCACATCGTTAGCCTCTGACTGGGAAAGGCAGGTTATCTGTAACTTCACCAGGGAAAAATAACCTGCCGCTGAAAATTGAGTGTACCAGTGGGCTACTCAGGAACAGTTCTTGCATGGAGGCCTCTTCTTTGCAGGGAGGCACAATGCCCTGTGCCCTGTGGCTCACAGCTAGAGAAGGAAATGGTGGTGGTGGGGGGGGGGGGGGACTGGCAATATTTTCAAAATTTCAAAGAACCCTACGACAAGGAATATGCCCCAGGTCACAGGGCTAGAGCGTGGCAGGGCTGAGGATGTGGACATTTAAGATGTCAGTGTCCACCCAATCAGAATTGATAACCATGAGAGCCCCCTTGGCTGCTGGGGTGGGGGCGGAGGAGGCTGCGTCCAGGGTCTGCCTCAAGGGGCTCCCCCGCTTTCTCTGGCGGTTGGAATTGTGTGTGTCTTGACCTGGACCCTTCTTCTCCCAGATGTGGCAGCGTTGACTGGCTAAAACAAAATGGGGAAACAAATTCATTATACATTTCTATTGCTTCATGGTTTTTTTTTAAAAAGTGGGTCTATACTGAGTCAAGCAGAAATGTTTAAAACTCTCAAATGACAGAACTCTCAAATGTGACAGAAACTAGGAATAAAATCCCCAGTAGATAAAACTAGATCTCCGATTTCATCCCAGAGCCAAGAAAAGCGGGGACCAGAGTGGGGAGTGGGGCTGGGGCAGGATCCAGCAGAGGCTAATAGGGGAGAAGCTGTAAGCTCTGGGCTCAAGATCAGTAAGCAGGGGATCCGCTCCAGCTCCCCGGGCCTGAGGAGTGGCGTTTCCCCAGATCTTTTCTTCCTCCTTCAATGCACATGTCTGGCTGCCAAGAGTTGGGCATCCTACAATGTCTAGCCTTTCAGGCCCCAGGGACAAAACACCTCCTGCCCTTGTTCACCTTGCAGGGGATGAAGGGAAAGGTGGGAGAGCCCTGAGCAGGGGCTCCAGCACACAGGACACAGGCCTGGTGCTGAGTGGAGGCCCGAGGAGGAGCAGGCGGCGGGTGGGGAAGCTGCCTCTGGGTGAGGACGTGGAAGACAGGAGAGCCTGGAGGCAGAGCGGCGGGGGGGGAGTCCAGTGTGGTAGATGGTGGCCTGGGAGGCTATGGGGGTCCCAGTGGGACCTCCGACCCCACTGACCAACACCCGCACTGCAGAGGTACTAACTCCCGGCTTGGCTGGGCCTCTAGCAGACTGACCTCCTCTGACCGAATGCCTGAGTCTGCTGACCAGCTGACCAGGCGGTGGGGGCGGACTGTTCAGATGCCTTCTAAGAGGTACTGAGGGAGAGCTGATGGGCGGGCCTCCCCACCTGCCCCGAGAGGGAGGATGGCCCCAGACTCAGGTGGCCACACTGTCTGGCCACAGAGTGGAAATCCGTGATGGTCTTGATGGTCGTGTTCGGAGAGTTCAGCATGGCTGCCTTGGTCACCGTGTTCTTCATCTATACTGCAGAGCTCCTCCCCACTGTCCTCAGGTACGGCGGTGGGTGAGGGCCATGGGGGCGTGGGGAGGGCGGGGTGATAACAAGAGGAATAGCAGCAGCTAAGTTGGGCATTCACCTGGTGACAGGCACCATGCTAAGTGGTGCTTGTGGATTACCCCATTTAACCCTCACAAAAAAATCTCCCAAATGCCATCATTAGCCCTATTTCAGACATGAAATCAGAGAGATAAGGGCACTGGCTCGAAGTCAGACATAGCAAGTGACAGAACTGGGATTTGGACCCTGGCAGCCTGACTCTAGTGCCTGCCAGGAATGTGTGGGGGCCACTCTGAGGCTCAGGCCCTTCACCACGGGAGCCCCAGCTTCGCTGTCCGAGTCTTCTCCGTGCACACCCACACAGTGCTGGGTGGGTCTTACTTCTCCCACTTCTGACCCCATGAAGTAGGCACAGAAGATATTACTACCTACTTTGAATCCATGGAGAGCTAAATTCTCCAAGGTGGCACACTGAGTTGGAATGGGGTGGAGACAGGAGAATGTGGGGTTTGGGGGAGCTGCTTCTTCCACCCCACTCAGCCTCTGGGCCCGCAAGGCTCCCCAGTCAAGCTCTCACCTCCACTTGCAGGGCGACAGGTCTGGGGCTGGTGTCTCTGGCCTGGGCAGCTGGAGCCATCTCGTCCCTGATGCTCATCAGGCAGAACCTCACCCTCCTACCCATCTTTCTCTGCTGCATCTCAGCTACCCTGGCCTTGTCCCTCTGCCCCCTGCTGCCGGAAACACAAGATCGGCCCCTTTCTGATAGCCTGGAGAACTATCCCCCACAGTCAAGGTAGGTGTGTGAGGCCGCTGGGCTCTGGCAGGCCCAGGGCCTGGTTTTCAAGCCCTGGCACTGAGAGGATGTCAGGCACTGTCCATCCCTGTCCCTTTTCCAGAAGGGCCTGTGACACAAGGGCCACTCTGTGTCCATAGCAGTCTCCCTAGTGTTCCTGGATGCTGCCACCACCTCCATCCAGCCCAGCCTCTGCCAGCTCTCATCCTGCCAGGCTCTCCTGACCCAGCCTGGGCCAGGTCCTCTCCTTCCTTCGCCCCCTGGCTGCCTGTCTGGATTGGGGTGCTGCCCTTGGACATGCCCTGGGCTTCCTCCCCACCCAGGGCACAGGGGACTGGCTTGGAACCAGCTCTCTGAGTACCTCTCCTTCCTGTCTGAACTTCCAGTTCCTCAAAAATGACACTGGCCTCTTGGCCCCAGCAGCCCAGAACCCCATTTGGGAACTGGGCTCCACCCCGACTGCTTCATGGGCACTTCTGGCCCCTCGGAGAAGAATTATCATGATTGACAGAACCGTCCTTTCTGAGATTTGGGCCAACAGAGCCCATCACTCTCTCCCTGGATCTGAGGGGCCAGGGTTCACAATGAAGGGCAGAGGCTGCCTGACATCCTCCAGCGCCTCTGCTCATACCACAGGGGTCACTGCTTCTGGCCTCCCTCTGCACTCCTCCTCACCATCCTCCTCCTTCCCTCCTTCGTCCAACTCTCATCGGCACCATCTGTGCTAGGCATTGTACCAAGGCTGGGCTGTCAGAGGTAAGAGGTCCCCAGCCTTAAGCAAACCATTGTTTATGGGGAGACAGATATGCAAACAATTATCACTGCTGGGCTCTGACAGAGGGATGTGCAGGACCTATAAGGAGCCCCAGGAGGGAGCAACTTTAGTCTGGGGAGTTGGGGCAGGCTTCACAGAGGAAGCGACATTTGAGAAGGGCTTTGAAGGATGAATAGGTGTTACCCCATTGTGGAGAGGGGACGTTCAGTGCAGTGTAGTTAAGAACACAGGCTCTGGAGCCAGGGGCCTAGATTTCTATCTCTGCTACCCCTTCCTAGCACGTGCACAGGGAAGTTACTGAATACCTCTGAGACTCAGTTTCTTCATTTGCAAAATGGAATGATAAAATAATAATAACAGTAGCTAACATTTATTAAGCGTTTACCACGTGTCACGTCATGTTCTATACGTGCCTTTTCACACTGTGTCCTAACAACAGCCACATGCAAAGGAGTCCTGTCACTATCCCCATTTTACAGATGAGGACACTGAGGTGCAGGGAGGTAAAGATGTGTAGCCCAGCCTTCCTCTCTCTTAGGGTTTTTGGGAGAATTAAACCCACACGAAGCGGTTGGCACAGTGTCTGGCATGTTGCAAGTGCTCAGTAAATGCCGGTGATGAAGATGGTGGACAGAACCCTAAAGATGCAGAAGAGTGAAGGGTCTGGCTAGGGTTGGGAGATGGAACAGGCCTGATCTTGGAGGCGAGGGTCCCTCCTCAGCTCCTGTGAAGCTTCGCTGGGGACCTGCAGGCGTGGGAAAGCCCACTTCTCAGGAGTGCAGAGCCAGGCATGGCTGGAGCTGCCTTTTCTCAGATGCTTTTCTCAGCTCCCAAAAAGATGCGGCTCGTGACTTGTTCTCCCGTGGCTTCTTCAGGAACACGAGCGAGGATATGATGTCTAACGATATGTTATGCGATGACGTGACTGAGGAAGTGGCGAAGAACACCATTCTCAATGCCATGATGCCGAAATTGGACATAGATGTCCTCTCCTCCTCATCACAGTCCAGAAAAGAGGAAGCAGGCAGACGGGATGAATGATGGCCAGGCCCCCAGATGATCTCGGGTTGGAATTGAGTGGCTGGATACAGGGCCATAAATTCCAGGCACAAATTCCAGGCCCAGTCCAGCTTGGCAGGCAGGGTCAGTCCTGCTTGAGGCCAGCCCTCAAGATCCAAAAATGGCCCCTTCTGGGGGAGCTAGGGTGTAATTCATTCCAATAAAGGTACCGTGTTGGACTTGAGATGGCTAGGTCAAAATCGGCTGTGTCTGGAGAACCCAGAGACCAAGGCTGAGAGGAGGGGGAGTCAGACAGTCTTCCCAGAGTCCTTAATGTCCTTGGCTAGCCCTTGGGGACAGTCAGGAGCCCTCTGGATGGGGTGTGGGGGTGGGCCGTGTCTGTGAGGGCCAGGAGGGGGCAAGGGCAGGACTGTACCGCCACGCCGCCCACATCCTCTAGCCCAGGCATCTGCCAGTGTGGCTGGGCTTCCAGCTCAAGTGCAAGCTGAGGACAGACTTCACAGCCCACTATAGGCACCTGTCAAGGCAGGGGCGGAATATAAAGGAATAATGAGAACTTCTCCCATTTGTACCTTTGCACAGGGCTTTCTCACCCAGTTTTTCCTTTGATGCTTCCAAGTAGGCGTGGCCTTGGGGATTACCCATCTCAGCCTCATCCTTGGGGGTGCCGTACCTGATGGCTCTAGCCTGGCTGACCTTCACCACCCTGAGGATAAGCTCCCAAACCCCAGCTAAAAGTCCCAACTGCCCTGAGGTTGAGTCTGCCCTTCCCAGCCAGCATGGGGGCTCCCCTTGGCAGGACCCAGGACTCCTTGTCCGTTAGCCAGACCTGGAAAACTTTGAGTCAGGCCCTGGGCCCCACCTCCTCTCTCCCTGGGAGGGGAGTTGCTGAAGGCAGGGCCTGGCTCTTCTCCTCTCTCTGCTCAGTTTATTGGAAGATCATCAACTTGCAGGGAGGAGCTGACTCCCTGGAACTTCTGAGAGAAGGGCAGAAAAGAATGTCCGGCTTCACGGAGCCGGGGCAGCGAGGCCCTGGGTCTCCTGGGCCAGGTTGGAATGCGGTGCAGCAGAGTGGCTTCTGGCCCTCTGGTCCAAGCACACTGCTTTGGGCGTGCGCTCCCAAGCTTCAGGATAGAAAGAAGCTGGTGCCCATGCCTCCCCCTTTGAGTATCCTCCATTCCTTACCAAATTTCCCAGGATTGCCTCCAAAGAGGGGTTTGAAGGGCCCAGAAAAAGAGGTCTCGCCAACTATCTGCTCACAAGACAACAGGACGCTTAAAAGGCCTTTCTAGAGGAGGCCTGTCTGTGAGCTGTGATGGCCAAAATATTAGCCACATTTAAACCCCTCACCTCAAATTACTTTGCTAGAAGGATTCAGCCAGTGCTACAGGGAATAGGAGGAGGAGATGGGTCAGAACAGAAAACCGAAGGGGCAGCATTGGTGTGAAGGAGCCGGTGGCTGCAGGATGTGACTGTTGGCAAGCCCCAGTGCACCCCCACATGGCTTAGATATTCCTTAGGTGGCCAGGATTTGTCGATCAGTTCCAGGTAGGACCTCCCTAGTTTGTCTATATAATCAGTGGCTAATATTACCTAGAGTTTGACATTATATATTTTAACAGACTAGACCCATGCTGTCCCATACAACAGCCACTAGCCAGGTATGGCTATTGAGGGCTTGAAATGTGGATGGTCGGAATTGAGACATGCTGTGAGTGTAAAAGACACACTGGATTTCAAAGACTTAATACAAAAATGAAACAAAACATATCTTATCAGTATTTCTTACACTGATCATGTGTAAAAATGATAATATTTTGGATATATTGAGTTAATAAAATATTAAAATTAATTGCACCTCTTTTTTAAAAACTTTTTTTATTGTGACTGGCAGGAAATATAAAACTATACACGGGACTTGCATTTGTGGCTCACATCATATTTTTATTAGACAGCATTAGACTAGAACGTTCCTTTTTTTTTAATTGATGTTTTAATAGTTTTTAACATTGTGAAATTTTGTGTTGTACATTTTTGTTTGTCCATCACCATATATATGACTCCCTTCACCCCTTGTGCCCACCCCCCACCCCCATTGCCCCTGGTAACCATAATACAGTTTTCTCTGTCCATGTGTTGGTTTATATTCCACATATGAGTGAGATCATACAGTGTTTGTCTTTCTCCTTCTGGCTTACTTCACTTAACATAATACCCTCCAGGCCCATCCATGTTGTTGCAAATGGGACGACTTTGTCTTTTTTATGGCTGAGTAGTATTCCATTGTATATATATATCACATTTTCTTGACCCAATCGTCAGTCGAGGGACACTTAGGTTGCTTCCACTTCTTGGCTATGGTGAATAATGCTGCAATGAACATGGGGGTGAGTAAGCCTCTTTGGATTGTTGATTTCAGGTTCGTTGGATAGATTCCCAGTAGTGGGATGGCTGGATCATAGGGCATCTCTATTTTTAATTCTTTGAGGAATCTCCATACCGTTTTCCATAGAGGCTGCACCAGTTTGCATTCCCACCAGCTGTGTATGAGGGTTCCTGTTTCTCCACATCCTCTCCAACATTTGTTGTTTTTTGTCTTGGTGATTATAGCCATTCTAATGGGCGTGAGGTGATATCTTAGTGTTGTTTTGATTTGTATTTCCCTGATGATTAATGATGTTGCATCTTTTCATGTGCCTATTGGCCATCCGTATATCTTCTTTGGAGAAGTGTCTGTTCATTGCCTCTGCCCATTTTTTGATCAGGTTGTTTGTTTTTTTGTTGTTCAGTTGTGTGAGTTCTTTATATATTATGGAGATCAACCCCTTGTCAGATGTATGTTTTGCAAATATTCTCTCCCAGCTGGTGGGTTGTCTGTTCATCTTGATTCTGGTTTCGTTTGTCTTGTAGAAGCTCTTTAATCTGATAAAGTCCCACTTGTTTATTTTTTCTTTAGTTTCCCTAGTCTGGGTAGGCATGTCATCTGAAAAGATTCCTTTATGACCAATGTCAAATAGTGTGTTGCCTATATTTTCTTCTATGAGTTTTATAGTTTCAGGTCTCACCTTCAGGTCTTTGATCCATTTTGAGTTAATTTTTGTGAATGGCGATAGCAGATGGTCCACTTTCATTCTTTTGCATGTGGCTGTCCAGTTTTCCCAACACCATTTATTGATGAGACTTTCCTTTCTCTATTGTATGTAGAACGTTCCTTTTATCCTTGTCACACATCATTCTCATCACACAGGTTTCTTAGACTAACATTGAAAATTAAATGCCAAAATTGCATGAAGTTACACATGGTCAATAAATTCCCTTTCCTACAAATCTGATGTCTTTATGATACAGTAGATACATATGTACCGCACATGTCCGTGGGGTCTCCCTGTGGGACCTGCAGACTTAAATCCAGGGCTCTCATTGCCCTGGTCACTGAGCATGGCCTTATGTGGAATTCTCATCTGCATCTTTCAGCTGCTCATGCATTTCTACCACTGCCCAGGCATTGACCTAAACGTGGGACCTAGTCTCTTATCCTAAGTTACACCTTCCATCCCCACTCCCACATGGGATACTGCTCACAATTTACCAAAGAGTATGAGCTGATGGCGAGGGGTTGTATGAGGTAAGAGTGAAGCGGCTCATAAATGAGCACAGCCCCTGGACCATGGGTGGAAAACCTGGCCCCATGGATGCAAGCCCCAACCCCAGAAATGAACTTAAAAACTTGTGAACTCTTGTAAGGTCTTGGCAGAAGCAAACACTGAACCAGTTCATAAAGATGTCACCACAATAGCCCAAAACTCACAGGGCTTCCTAGGGAAGATGAATCTTGCCAAAAATAAACTTGTAAATGAAAGTTACTGAGCACATGAGGAAACAAAATGGCATACAGGCAGAAGCAATAAACTAGAGGATTTACCATCAATGTACCGTCTGGTGGTGATAGGGCTCTCTGAAAAGGACTTTACGTTTGTTTAAAATGTTCAAAGAGATGAAGTAATATAACTCCTAAGACACGAACTTGGAAAATGACACCCATAAATCCTAGAAATGAACAATATAGCAACTGAAGTAAAAAACACAGTAGAGAAGTTAAATTAGAATAGAAACAGCCAAAGAAGGAGTGAATTGTTGCATATTTTTTGTGGGTTGTTTCTTTTATCATTAAATATCATCCCTCTGTTTCTATTAATGCGTTTTGCTGTAAATTCTATTTTGCCTGAAATTATTTTTACTCCAACCTTAGAAACTTATTAATTGCATAACATACAGAGAAGTGCGTAAATCACTTGATGTATCATTTTATGAATCACCGCAAGCACATAGTTAGTATCCATCACCCAGATCAAGGAGAAAATTATTAGCACCGTAAAGCTCCCTCCTGCCTTTCCCAGTCACCACCTTGCCTTCCTCCCAGGCAACTACTCACCTTCTAACAACGTAGGTTACTTTTGCAGGGTTTTGAACCTTAAAAGAGGAGTCACAGTTTGAACGCCTGTGTTTGACTTCTTGCACTCAACTCTGAGATTCATCCATATTTTTACACACAGTGGTTTGTTTTTATGCTGTAGGGTATTCCGTTGTATGAACTAACCACAGTTTATTCATCCATTCTAGTAGCGATAAACATTTTGGTTGTTTCCAGATGGTGGAAATGTGCTATGATGAATAATGTTTCTGCTATGGTCTGAATGTTTGTGCCCCCCCAAAATAATATGTTGAAAACCTAGTGCCCAAGGTGACGGTATTAGGAGGCAGGGCCTTTGGGAGGTGATTTGGTCATAAGGGTGGAGCAGTCATGAATGAGATTTATGCCGTTATACAAGAGGCCCCGGGAGCGAGCTGGTCCCTTCCACCATGTGAGGACACAGTGAGAAGATGGCCATCTGCACCCTGGAAAAGGGCTCTCACCAGACACTGAATCTGCTGGTGCCATTCAGGTTCAGATCTTGGACTTCCCAGCCTCCAGAACTGTGGAAAATTTCTGTTGTTTATGAGCCACCCAGTCCATGGCATGTTGTTATAGCAGCCCAACGGACTAAGACAGCTTCTATGAACCTTGTGTAACTATATCCCGGAGCACAGAACACCAGTTTCTCTAGGCTTTTGGGAGCAAGATTGCTCATCATAGAGTACACTGTACATCACTTCAACCTTAATAGATAAGTCATTATCCAAAGTGGTTGTTTCAATTCACACTTTTTAAAAACAAGGTAGAAGACTTCATCTGTGTCACCTCTTTGATAATACCTGACATTTTCAGACTTCTTTTTTATTTTACCCAATCTTGTGGCTATGTAGTAATATCTCTTAGGTTTAAATTTACATTTCCCTCATTCCTGAGGAGGTTGACTACCTTTTCATAAATTTATCAGCCACTTGGATTCCCTGCTTTGTGAGGTACCTAGTCAAGTTTTTTGCCCATTTTTGTATTGGGTTGGCTGTTCTTGTTCTTGTAGATTTGCAGGAGTACTTTATACGTTCTTGATGAGTCCTTTGTGAGTTACCTGTGCTGCAAATATCTTCTCCCCCTTTGGTTTGCCATTTCACTTTATTTAAAAAATTTTTACAGTTTTATTATTTTTTTTAATATGGATGTCTAATTTTCCAGGATCCCTGTCGAAAAGATGATCTTTCCCCCACTGTCCTCAGTGCCATCATAAATCAAATGACTGTATATGTGGGTTTGATTCTGGGTTCTCTTTGCTGCTTCATTGGCCTGTTTGTCATTTTTGTGTCAATACCCCATTTTCTTGGGTACTGTGGTATATTAAAGCTTTGATATCCAGGAGAGCAAGTTCTCCCACATTGTTTTTGTTTAAGAGGGTCTTGGCTTTTCTTGGCCTTCTGCATTTCCATATAAATCTTGGAGTCAGCTCACTAAGTTCCACAACAAAAATGAAAAACACTTGTTGGTGTTTTGACTAGGATTGTGGTGAATCTATCGAACAATTTACAATATTGTCTTCCAATCCAAGAACATGCTAGATCATCTTTCCATTTATTTAGATCTTTAAAGCTCTTCACTAATGTTTTATAATTTATGGTTTTCTCCATAGGAGCCTTGTATGTTTTTTATTCATTCCTGGTTACTTGATAGTTTTTAAGCTATTATAAATGCTATCTTTTTTTTTGTTTTTTAATTTCATTTCCCATTAGTTGCTGGTAAATAGAAATGCAAATGACTGTTGTATATTGATTTTATATCCACAGCCTTGTTAAATAAATTTTCTCTTCCTTTTTAATGTTTATGTCTTATATTTCTTTTTCTTGCCTTACTGGACTAGCTAGTTCCTCCAGTACAACACGGAAAAGAAGTGGTGTGAGTTGGCTTCCTTGTCTTACTTCTGATTTTAGAGAAAGCATTCAACGAACATTTCAACATTAAGTGTGATGTTTGCTGCAAATTTGTTGTAGATAGCCTTAATGAGATTAAGGACGTACCTTACTCTTTCTATTTTTCTAGGAGGTTTTTTCTTTTCCTCCTTTGGATCTTAAATTGCATCAAATATTGCCCTTTTGGAAAGGGGCCCCCCTCTATCCCAGGAGCTGTTTAGAGCAGTTGGAGGTCTGAGGTGCCAGCTCGTCTACTCCCCGGTGTCCACCTCACCACCCCAGTCTGTGGCCTGTTCCAGCCCCCTACCCAGCAGACCTGGCTCTGAGCTGTTGTATTTCCACAGCTGGGAGCCTGGGGCTGGAGTATGGGGCAAAGCCTCAGAGCTGGTAGAGATGTGGCCCTGGAGCTGCAGGGTACACACCTTCCATCACCGGCGTGGACTCATACAGCTCACTGCTCCTGTTGCGGGAGTGGCTGAGGTTAGGAGGGGGCCCTGGCTCCAGGCCCGTGGGCAGTGCCGGGAAGGTTGGGAGGGGCCATACCTGGCAGTGAAGAAAACCTTGAAGGTGATGGAGGATGGGGGTGCATTGACTGGTCGTGCCTCCAGCAGCCCACTGCTTGGGGAGACCCTGAAGGCCACAGGGTCCTTGTCCGGCTCCTGCTGGCTTGCACCGAAGGAAGGGACACACTTGTGAACACAGGCAGCTCCATGCGCCGCCCCACATCTCAGGTGTGCGCCTCTGGCCTTGCCCAGCACCATAGGGCAGGAAACCCTGGGGATCACTTGGGATTGGGGAACTGGCCATCTCTGCGGGAATTCCCAGGTGGTACCAGCCCTGGGGAGCCAGCCTGCAGGGACCGGGCACACAGGCCCCTTCCTGGAGGTCTTGGCCCAGCCACACAGGGGAGCAGTGGGCAGGCAGGAGGGCCTGACAAACCCATCAGCATGGCCCAGTAGCTCCGGCAGCCGCTCGGGTTCCTCACGTAGACCTTGCAGACCTGCGTCTGGTTCACAAAGCAGGTGCTGAAGTCCACCCAGCTGGTGGAGAGCTGCAGCTCAGGCACGGCCACGGTGGTCCGCAGGGACACCACCTAGGGGCACAGAGCCTTGCACTTGGTGGGGACCAGGTGACCTTGCCCACGCCAGCTGGGCTCTAGCCAGGGACATGGGGGCCTGCCGACCCCAAGTACTGAAGCTTCTGAGGAGCACACAGGCAGCACCATGGTGGGTAGAAGGGGGCTGGCGCCGGCAACAACAACCAGAGGCTGCTGGTGGATTCTGTGCAGGGAAAGGGCCAGGAAGGGGCCATCTGCTCCCCATCACCCCTGCCACCCACGCCCTGATCAAGCTCTGTGGTCTCTGCTCCCTGGGTGGGCCGCCCCCCTGCCTTCCTCCCCCTCTTGTCCAGCCCTCTGCTCCTCTTGGGCTCTGGGCCATCTCGCCTTTCCCCTTGGCCCCCCAGCTCAGCGCCACATGACAGCCCGTTGACCCTCTGTCACAGTCCACAGAACGAGGCCCGTGGTGCTCGCCCTGGTGCTTGAAGCCCCACATGAGCCCAAGAGTCATCCCTCAGCTGCCTCAGGTGCTCACTGTCCCCACCCATTAGGCCATTCTCTTAGCTTGACTTTCAGTGTGGTTTCCCTTCTCTCTTCATTAAACAATGTGCAGGCTTCACACGCCACCTCCTCCAGGAAGCCTTCCCTGATTTTCCACCCTACAACAACTCACTTGGTTCTGAGCTCTTGAGACAGGTGAGGAAGGATGATACTCATTTCTCCATGTGTGTCCTCAGGGCAAGATTGTGTCCTCAGGGCAAGATTGGGCCCTCAGGGCAAGGCCCAGGCTCCTCTTATTTCTGAGGGCCCCGTTGGGGGTTGTCCTCCTCTGACCCCACCAGAACAGAGTCCAGCCTGGTTCCCCCCTCCTCAGTGTGTGGGGCAGGCCTGGGACTCACCTGAGTGGTCTGGTTGGTGTAGCCCAGGAGCAGATTCTGCGTAAACACCATCTCTTTCTCTCCGCTTGCATTCCACTGAATGTCCACTCCGGGCAGCAGCTGGTCAGCTGGGAGCTTCTGATAGGAGAGCAGCTCCAGGGACAGGGAGAAGGACACGTTCACCTGAGCAGACGTGGATGAGCCGTCACCTCAGCCTGCTGAAGGCAGGCGGCAGCTTCCCCACCTGGAGCTCCATCTTCTTTCCCTCCCACGGCCCCTGCAGACCTGGCAAGGTCCCAGCTCAGCCATGACCCGGCACGGCCTGCAGGGCCCAGACTGTCCCAGCCCTGCCCAGCAAACAGCCGAGAGGCACGCCTCACCCCCACCTAGCACCTCTGTCTAGTGCATTCATTCCACAAACTCTGTCTGTGCCCTGCTCCATACCCAGCACCTGTTAGTACCGGGGACAAGGCCATGCCCGCCCTCAGGAGCTGAGGGGCTGGAGAGGAGACTACAAGCAAACCACTCTTGTCCTCCTGGCGAGACCAGGGCTATGTGCAGGCCCGTAGGCCCTGGTAAGGCCTGTGTCTTTATCCTGAGGACAGTGAGGAGCCTCTGATGGGCTTTAAGCAGGAGAAAGTCCAAATCAGCTTTGCCTTCCTCAGAGGTCACTGGCTGCTGTGGGGAGGTGGGCTGGGGAGCACGAGCGGGTGTGAGGACATCAGTCAGGGGCCGAGGTGTAACTTCGGCCCAACAGGATGGGACTTGGACACATGGCTCCCAAACACTAGTCTGTGGCCCTAGCTCAACAAATTTACCCAAGGCTCCTGTTGGAAATACAGATTCCTGGGCCTTAGGGTCAAGAGCAAGTCAAGAATGCAACCAGCTGTAAGACCCTTTATTAAGACCTTCGAAAGATTTAAGGCTGTGCCTCCTAGACCATTTCAAGTAGACCAGTCCTGTTTAATAGAAGCTTCTGAGCAATGTTTTATATCTAGGCTGTCGAATATAGTAGCCACTAGCCACGTGTGGCTACTAAGCACTTGAAATGTGGATAACATGACTGAGGAACTGAATTTTTAATTTTGTTTAAAGTTAAATTAAATTTAAATAGCCACTTGTAGCTAGTGGCTACTGTAATGCAGAGCCCCACCCAGACATACTGAATCAGAAATTCTGGGAATGGGGCCCAGAAATAAATGTCAAACGTGGAATTATCATATGGCCCAGCAATTCCCCTCCTAGGCATATACCCAAGAGAAGTGAAAACGTACATCCACAGAAATACTTGTACAGGAATGTCCATAGCATCATTATTTATAAGAGTCTAAAAGTGGAAACAACCCAAATGCCATCAGCTGATGAATGGATAAATAAAATGTGGTATATCCATATGATAGAATATTGTTTGGCCAAAAAAAAGGAAGTACTTATGCATGCTACAACATGGATGAATCTTGAAAACAGTATGCTAAGTGAAATAAATCAGTGACAAAAGGCCGCATGATGCATGATTCCGTTTATTTGAGATGCCCAGAATAGGCAAATCCATAGAGACAGAACGTAGATTAGTGGTTGCCTGGGGCCGGGGTTTGGGGAGAAATGGGAAAGAGTAGAGAATGGGATTTCTTTTGGGAGTAATGAAAATGTCCTAAAAGTGGTTGTGGTGATAGTTGCACAACTCTGTGAATATACTAAAAACCATTGAATTGTATACTCTAAATGGGTTAATTGTATGGTATGTGACTTATATATCAATAAGGACATTAACTTTTTAAAAAGAAAAGTTAGCGGAAGGCAGACTGGTGAAGAAACAGAGAGCAAGGTGCTCTCCTGCACAGTGGGTACTAATGCAAATTGTGCAGCATTTCTGGAGGGGAGTTGGGCAATATGTACCAATATGTAAAACCTGTGTACTCCTCGACTCAGTAATCCCCCTTCTAGGATTTCCCCAAAGGAGATAATTACCCAAATATAAAAATACGTGTACACAAGGATGTTCACTGCAGCTGTGTTAACGTTCAAAATAGACAAATTTTTTGAAAACAACCTTTCAGTCATCACTAGGAGACTGTTTAGACTAAGTAATCAATACAATTTATGGTAAAGCTTTATGTTTACTGACATGAAAAGATGTTTGTGACATGACGTTGTGGGAAGCAAGCAGTTTACAGAACCATGTGTAATATATCCAGTTACATAAAATTTAGACGTTTATTTACACACAGAGGGGTGTTCATCAAAATGTTGAGTGATTTCCACTGGATAGAAGGTTTTAAGGAAATATTTAAACATTTTTCTCATTTGTATTTTTCTGTACTGTTGGAATTTTAAAATATATATATGCATGATGTTTACAAAGACATTAAAGCTATTCTCAAAGAGGAGAAATGTTAAAAAAAAATTTTGGGTGGGCGCTGATCCTGTGGCCTAGTGGTTAAGTTCAATGTGCTCTGCTTTGGTGGCCCTGGTTCAGTTCCCGGGTGCAGACTTACACAACTCATTGGTGGCCATGTTGTGGCTGCGACCCACATACAAAATAGAGGAAGATTGGCAACAGATGCCAGCTCAGGGTGAATATTCCTCAGCAAAAAAAAAATTTTAAGGCAAGAGGACAAAAAGGTAAGTTCCACTAGTCAAGGAATATGTAATCCAAACTTACACAAATTTTCCAGAAGATAGTAAAAGAGAAAATACTTCTGAACTAATTTTTGAGGCTTGCAAAACCTTGATTAAAACACACACACAGATTAGGACAGTTTAAAAAAGGAAAATTGCATGTCAATCTCATTCATGAATATAGATGTAAAAATCTTAAGCTACATATTACGAACAAAATCCAGCAAAATATAACAAAATGAAAGTACAATTTGACCAGGTTGTTTATTCCTGAAATGCAAGGTTGGCTTAACATTACAAAATAGATTAATATATTTGACCACATTAACATACTTTAAAATTATCATTTAAAAATTCAATGTACATTAATTTTTTAAAACTCTTAGCAAAAACTCAAAAATGTGAGAGAATTTCTTTAACTTAATAAAGGGCATCTGTGATGGTTAATTTTATGTGTCAGCTTGACTGGACTAAAGGATGCCCAGATAGCTGGTAAGACATTATTTCTGGGTGTGTCTGTGAGGGTGTTTCCGGAAGAGATTAGCATGTGAATTGGTGAACTGAGTAAAGCAGATGGCCCTCCCCAATGTGGGTGGGCATCGCCCAATCCAATGAGCACTTGAATAGAACAAGAAGGCAGAGGAAGGGCAAATTCACTCCCGGCTTGAGCTGAGACACCAGTCTTATCCTGCCCCCTGAAATTGGCACGTGGGTTCTCCGACTTTCAGACTCAGATGGGACTTACATCATCAGCTCCTCAATTCTCAGGCCTCCAGACTTGGACTGCGTTACATCATGGGCTTTCCTGGTTCTCCAGTTTGCAGACAGCAGATTGTGTGACTTCCGTCCTCCAAAATTGCATGAGCCAATTCCTATAATAAATCTCCCCTTACGTAGATCTATCTATAGCCTATTGGTTCTGTTTCTCTGGAAAATCCTGAATAATACAGCATCTATATAAAATTGTACAGCAAAGAGTATACTTAATGTTAAAATTTGAAAGTATTTTCTTTGAGATTGGGTACAAGAAAGTCTGTGCTCTCACTACTTCTATTCAGCAAGTTCCAGACATCCAAGCCAGTGCAGTGAGACAAGAAAAAGAAATACAAGTATAAGGATTGGGCAGGGTGTTAAAAAATTATCATTATAGTTGCAGACAATATGAAGGTCCATGCAGAACATTTTTAAAACTCTATGAAGAAATAAAATGAATGATAGAACTAGCCGGTCTCCAAGCAGGTTTTCAGTCCAAATTCACACATTGCTTATGAAGTTCTTGGGAGTGTGCTAGCCAAGGAGGCAAGCCTCCTTTTCCATGTCCAGGCCCAAGCTGACACCCAGACTAAGGAGTTGGCCTTTTACCAGATGTCCACACCAAGCAGTGTCCTTATTAGGGAACTTCTGGAAGAGCATAGAATATGAGACGAGGCCTTCAAATTCCAAGGCACAAAGATGGAGACCTTAGAAAGGGTTACAAAACTTCACTAAGAGATGTTAAGAGCTCAACATCAAATAAAGTTGTTGAAGAGACGAGAAAGATCTTTGATGGAGCAACGTGAGAAGAGATGCCATTCCCAAAGCATGGGACACCTTTACCCCTGAAACTGAGAGCGAGGGTGAGTGAAGCTCAATTTAGCATCTTCCTCCCCCTCGTGTTTCCACACGCAGTCTCCAAGACCTGTTGATTCTTCCTCCCAAAATATCATTTGGTTCTGATCTGTTCTTCCCTTCTTGTTGCTGCCTCCTTATGATCAAGCCTCTAGGTGTACAAGTATCAGTTTACAGGAAAGCTAGGGGACAGGGGAACATGTTAAATGGCACCCCAGGGGTGCATTCAGCAAAATCCATATTGTAAGAAACCCTATGGAACAAACAACTCATTTTCTGCAACAAATAATTCCCAAAGGAAAAAAAAAAAGAAAAGAAGGGGAACCTACAGATTAAGGGGGACTTAAAATGTGTACCAGCTGATCAAATGTGTGGACATTTTTGGATCCAGATTCAAACAAATATTTACAGCATTTAATGAGACAATGGAAATTTGAATACTGACTTGATAATACTAAGAAATTATTTTAAATTTTCTTTTAGGTTTCACAATGGTCTTGTGGTTGTTTTTTTAAAAGGTCCTTTTTTAAAAAAGATACATACTGATGAAATGGCATGACATCTGGAAATTGCTTCAAAATAATAATAGAACGGGGGAGATGGATGGGTGCGGGACTGTGGATGGGGCAGGATCGGCCATGAGTTGATGATTTTGGAGCTGGGTGATGGGTCCATGAGGGCTCATTATACCATTCTATCTACTTTCATGGATTTTCAAAGTTCTCCTTTAAAAAGGTTTTAAAATTTTAATGATGTAAAAAAGGGAGAATGATTTGAATAAGACTAAGCACTACTTGTGAAAACAATTTTGCCAAACTAACCCTCTTTATAATTGTGCAGCAAACATCAAATGTAAAGTGTTGTTTTCTATTCTACATTTTTTCAGAAAATTTAGGCCAGCAAAATCGACATTTGATTCACACTTTACATTTATTATAAGAATTAGCACATGTATACAATTATATGTTGTTAAATATTGTAACATTAATATATTTTCACAATTTTAGTTTCATTTTTCAAAATAAATTCCCAGTTAAAAAAAAATTAAAAAGCAGGGGCTAGACCCATAGCGTAATGGTTAAGTCCAGTGCACTCCACTTCGGCGGGCCCAGATCCTGAGTGTGGACCTACACACACTTGTCAAGCCATGCTGTGGCAGTGATCCACAGACAAAATAGAGGAAGATTGGCACAGATGTTAGCTCAGGGCTAAGCTTCCTCAGCAAAAAAAAAAAAAAAAAAAAATGGCAAAACCTGGCCACGTTGTTTCCCTGCTCAAGTCTTTCAATAGTTTCCTTTTATCCTCAGCCACTGACACTCCCTCTGAAGGAGGGACGCTGGCTCTTCTGTTCATCTCTCTCATCCATTTGGATGCTTTAAAACATGTCCTGGATGAAGAGGTGAAGGACAAGTCCTCACATTGGACCCAGGGTCCCGTGTGGAGACGGGGTAGGCTCAGGGAGCTGCCCCACTGTTCCGAGCCTTGACAGGACCTGGTGGCTGTGTCCTGGATGTCTGAGGTCAGCGTCACTTTAGACTGGATTCTGCAACCCTACTGGAGGCCAGCAGCTGTTCTTGCCCCCTCTGAAGACCTACCTGGTGACGAGGCCTGAGTGCTGTGACAGCAGGGCCTGGTTCAACGTTGTGGTTTTATCTCTTCATGACGGGTTTTTTTTTAGTTTCTGATGATGTTTTTTTCAAGAGGTTTGTCTTTTTCTCTGGCTTCAAAACTAGCCCTTGGATTATTTATCTTTTTGTGTATTTACTGTTTTCTCGTTGCTTTTGTCCTTTTGTTCCTTCTTTCTGCTTTCTTGCAGCCTCATGTTTTCCTTTTTTTCTAACCTCCTGAATTATGGGGTGCTTGAGTTTCCCAGGGCTACTGAAAAAAAGTACCATCAACCTGGTGGCTTAAAATGTAAATTTACTCTTTCACAGTTTTGGAGGCTAGAAGTCTGAAATCAAGATAATTACAGGGCTGTCCTCCCTCTGGAGGATCTAGGGAAGAATCTTTCCCTGCCTCTTCTTGCTTCTGGTGGTTGCCCGCAATCCTTGGGATTTCTTGGCTTATAGATGCTTCATTCCAATCTCTGCTTCCAACTTCTCATGGACTTCTCCCCTATGTGTCTGTGTCTGTGCCCAAATTTCCCTCTTCTTATAAGGACACCAGTCATTGGATTAGGGCCCACCCTAATCCAGTATGATCTCATCTTAATTTGATTACATCTGTAAAGACCTTATTTCCAAATAAGGTCACATTCACAGGGTACTGGGAGTTACAACTTGAGCATATATTTTTGGAGTACACAATTCCACTCACTACATGGGGTTGGTTAATTTCTTTTCACTCTTTAAGGAAAGTATTCAAGAATATGCACTTACTCTGAGTATATCCCAAAGGTTCTGATAAAGATGTTTTCATTTTCCTGCTTTTCAAATAGTGGATTATATTTTGATTTTCTCTTTAACCCACTAATTGTTTAAGAGAATGATTTAAAAGTCCTAAGCAGCTTGAGATTCCTCCCCCACCATTATTGCTACTTTGTTTGCCTGTTTTCTTTTTCTTTATTCTTTTAGTCCAAAAGTTAAAAGTTCAAAATACAGACTTAATTAAAATGCAAATGTCACCCCCTAACCGCTAGTTTCTAAATCCCTCTTGGACAGATGATTGTTAATAACTTGGAGTGTATCTTTCCAGACCTTTCTTTTATGTATATGGAACTACTGGGTTTAATTATCTGCCTCACATGCTCATGGATTGGGGGAAAAACAGATCCCATGGGGTGAATGCAGTAAAACCAAAAAAATGGAAGATATCCACACCAACATTTAATTTTCCTAAATCGAGTTTGCTTCTAAGGTGAGTACAAACACAGAAACAGCAGGCATATTCACACTTTGGTGAAAATAAGCACTTTTCTCCTCAGTGTTGTTTAGAATCTGTTTGCTTAAATGTCAAAGTCCATCCAGTTCTCTCCAGGCATAAACACAAAATCAGCTTTAAAAAACTCTTAACCTCAGCTGCATGAGTTACTTATTTAACTGGAGGCAGGAACCACCCCTCCCCCTCAAACTTGGACAAACAAATCTGTGTGACGGTCCCCCACTAAGGGTAATAGTTTAGAACATTTATTTCCACTCATAACAGCTTCCCGCTGATCTTACAAAGAATTTGTCCCACCTTTGAGAGAGAACAGACAGAAAATGATTTAATTTCTAACATATCCCAAGATGAATTTTCTATAAAATTTCAGACAGATGTAATAAATTAGTGAATCTGAATTTTAATTGATTTGTCTATTTTATTCCCAAATTAGGGATAATAATTTCCGATTATTTTTGATTCAGTGATTTTTATCTTGTCTTAGAAGTGGAAGGTATAGATCTTAAAGCTAACAATATATTCCTTTTTTGTGTGTGTGTGAGGAAGATCAGCCCTGAGCTAACATCCATGTTAATCCTCCTCTTTTTGCTGAGGAAGACCAGCCCTGAGCTAACATCTATTGCCAATCCTCTTCCTGTTTTTTTTTTTTTTCCTTTTCTTCCCAAAGCCCCAGTAGATAGTTGTACCTCATAGTTGCACATCCCTTTAGTTGCTGTATGTGGGACGCCGCCTCAGCATGGCCAGACAAGCAGTGCGACGGTGCGCACCCGGGATCCGAACCTGGGCTGCCAGTAGTGGAGCACATGCACTTAACTGCTAAGCCATGGGGCCGGCCCCTACCAATATATTCCTAACTTTTCACTCTTTTTTTTTGTGAGGAGGACCAGCCCTGAGCTAACATCCAATGCCAATCCTTCTCTTTTTTGCTGAGGAAGACTGGCTCTGGGCTAACATCCATGCCCGTATTCCTCCACTTTATATGGGACACTGCCACAGCATGGCCTGACAAGAGGTGCGTCGGTGCGCGACCGGATCCGAATTGGCATACCCCGGGTGGCCACAGTGGAGTGCGCGCGCTTAACTGCTTGTGCCACCAGGCCAGCCCCCTAATGTTTCACTCTTAAAACTACTCACTTAGAAAAAAATATATAAGCCTGGGTGGCTTCAATAGTTATCAGTACTAATGAACACACCTTTAGGCTGAGTGGGATAAAAACAAGTCTGCTGTTTTTACATGAACAGAATATAACACACTGGAATTTAAAAACAATGCATCTTTATGAAGAAAGCATATTTTCTTCAGGACTTTTCTCAAAGAAAAAGGTTTATTTTGGGAAAAATCCATGTTTACTTTGAGAAAAATCCATGTTGGGGCTGCAAACTTCAAAGAATGAAGAGATATTTTGGTGGTGTTTCACTGGAGAGCAGAGTATAAGAACTGAATTTTTGTTTGTCTCCATTTTCCTATTTTACAGTAAGTTTTCATTATTATATTTACTAAATGAAAAGTTTTTTCTTTTAAAAGCTTACATCTAGTGCTTACCCTTGGATGGATTAGTTTTCACTGACTTCTGTGTCTTGATGTAATTTATTCAGCTGACAAACACCCAATTCAAAGAAGAAAATGATTCCATCAAAGACCCTGCTAATAGAAGAAATGTACGCTAATATCTTTGTAGAAAATGTCAAATAATAGCTTTGCGGCCTGGGAGTGGGAAACACAAACAAGATCAAAAAGCTTAGACAATAAGGAGAAAAACTGATGGAATTTGTCATATTCAAATTCAAGATTTCAGTCCACAAAGGGCAAGTTGGACAAAGTTAGCAGATAAATGACATATTGGGAGAAGATATTTTCAACAACTAAAACCGACAGGGAACTTATACTTTGAACTATAAGAAATTCCTGCAAATCCATAAGAAAAAGACAAAAATTCCCAACTGAAAAATGGGCAAAGGACATAAGAAAGGAATTCACTGAATGAGAAATCCCAAATGGCTACATGAAGAGATGCTCCAATTCACCAATAATGAGAGAAATGCACATTGAAACAAGAAAGAGAAATCACTCGTCCCCTATTAGACTGGCAAAAATTAAAAGGATGGAAATGTTGAGTACTGTATATAGGATGTGGGGATAGAGGTACCCTTGTGCGTTCCAGGTCAGAGTGTAGACAGGACAGCCATCCTCAGGAGTAATCCGGCACTCTGATCAAACTAGTTATGCACATGTAGTGTAAACCTACTCTTGAATGTAAAACCCAGAAAAATTCCCTCACACAGGTCCATAAAGCCATGGATGAGGACATTCCGTGCAGTGCTGTTTG
Source organism: Ceratotherium simum simum (assembly GCF_057802395.1). NCBI lineage: Eukaryota > Metazoa > Chordata > Mammalia > Perissodactyla > Rhinocerotidae > Ceratotherium > Ceratotherium simum. The sequence continues at coordinate 41,466,154 of NC_141904.1, forward strand.
CATTAGTGGGGAACTGGAGTCCACTCGGGTGTCCCTCAGGGGCAGCCTGGACAGTAAAATGTGGGTCCAGCACACCAATGAATATGATGGAGAGTTAGAAGCAACCAACTAGATCAGGAGTTCCCAAATGTTCGCATATCACGGCACCCTTAGACTCTCAACAATTTTTCACAGTGCTCCTAGGCCAAAAGAAACGGCTAACAGTCCTGTTTACTAAGTGGTTAGGATCAAGCAGCTTACTATATATTTATGTCTTAACAACTCAGTAGTTGTTTGAAGAAAACAATACACATAAATTGGAGGATAAAATATTTCATTTCTTTCTTAAATAACCAGAATTACTAAGAGGATGTGTGTGCCTGTTGAGCACTGAACAACTTCTCAAATGCTGGGATCAGGTTGGACACTGCCGTTCTTATTCTGTTTCACCTTGATTTTCCTACAGTACTTGCTTACCACCGTGACTGCTGAAAATGCAGATTTGCAAAGATATGATGTTATATCATAGAAAGGAATGTAGCACAGTGTAACATTGGAACTGTGAACTACCTTAAGTTAGCAGTTCACGTGGTGCCTGACAGATGTTGAGTATCACCGTGTTTCCCTAGAAAAGTAAAGATAACCTGCTGCACCCATATGGGTTCCCTGCAGCTTCCCAGAGCACCTTCGTGCACAGTTTTGGAACCACAGAATTAGATATACATATAATAATATGAATAAACTGTAAAAACAGTGGTGAATGAAAAAAGTACTTAAAAACTAAGGCCTGTGGGGCTCCACCAAGTCCGCTCTTGCTGAGGGTTCAGTGACCTGCCTCCTCAATGGTAAACTGAAGGACAGGTTTCCATGCAGCATTTGACACTGTTGAGCCCCACCTCCCAGGCAGGTTCTTCCACTGGCTTCCACCACACCCCTCTCTCATGGTCTCTCCCTGCGTCTTTGACTTATCCTTTGCAGTTCCCTTTGGGGGTCTCCATCTGTCCCACTCTGAGTCATTTCTGCACATTCTAGCCTACTCGCATTGGCAACTGATAACTCCCAAATACTGTCTTCAGCCTAGACCTCCTTCCTGAGCTGGAGGCCACGTCTGCAACTGCCTGTTCAACTTCTCCACTCAGACATCCCACAGACACTGCAAACCTACCACGTCCTGACAAGCTCATCATCTTCCCCCCAGGTCTTCTTCTGCTCCCATGTTTCCTAACCCAGAGAATGGAACCACCCTCCATCTGGTAGTGGCCTGTGTAGATTGCAATGGTGGTCCCAATTCTTCACCCCTCGTGCATCCACATCCTTCCATGGCCTCATCCCCACTACTTGACTTTGGGCTGGTCATGAGACTTTGGCCAGTGGCATAGAAGCAGAAGTGCAGTATGTCAGTTCCAAGCCTAGACCTTCAGAGCCTCACGTGTTTGCCCTTGCCCTCGTCTGCTCTGCTGCTTTCATGAGAAGAAGCATGCCTGGAGTACCCTGTTGGTCCCAGGAATACCAGGATGAGAAACACGTGGAGCAGAGCCACTCTAACTGAGCCTAGCCTAGATCAGCTGACCCCCATCTGACCTGCTGACATGTGAGGGACAATAAAAGATCGTTGTCTAAGCCACCAAGTTTAGGGGTGTTTTGTTATGCATCAACGGTTAACCAACCAGGTCACCTAAACCAGAAAGCATTACCTTTGACTCCTCGCTCTCTCAGTCCACGAGGTCCCCAGAGCCTCCTAAATATCTCTTGAATCCATCTATTTCTCCCCGTCCTCAGCACCTGTGCCCTACTTCAGGCCTCCTGCAACCACATTCTAATCCATTTTCCCTTCCTCCCCTTTGCCCACATTCTCCACACAGCATCCTGAGCCAGCTTCCTAATATGCAAATATGATCACGTGACTCCTCTTCTGTGGGCCATCTTGCCTTCAGATTGGGGTATCAGTTAGGGCCTGGATAAGGGAAGGAGCCTTGCTAGGGACTGTGGGCATCCTGGTCACTGTGAAGAGACACCTCCAGGGCAGTTCTGCTTTGTTTCCAAGTCAGTGCAGGGGTTCGTGAACAGATTCTGTGCAGGGAGGCAGGTTCGAGTTCAGCTCTGAGCATAATAAGCAAAGGATCAGCCTCAGGCCACGCACCAGCACTTCCTGAGGGTTTCCCAGAAACCCCTCTGCTTCTGGGTACACCTTTTCAGAGTGTCAACAGAGAGGACAACATGAGAGGCAGCGACAACTTGGAATTAAGATTTCTGTCTTCATTCCTTGCTAACGGATCGAACTATGGATGTGCAATCTCCTGATGTAGGTAAATGGGCTTTCAGACCTCCAGTCTTCCCTGTGAAACGGCTGTTACATCAAAAGAAAGGATGAGTTACCAGAATGGGGTTGGTGCCACAGCCAATAGAGAAAGGCACCCCTGAACAAGACAAGGCCTCCCTGTGAGGCAGCTTGAGAAACAGCCAGTGGCCTTGGCCTTCAGGAGACATTTCTGTATTGCCACGGGCCTTCTCACAAGGCTGCCCAGCAAATTGTCTTGTTTAGCAGTTAAACGTGGATTCTGGAGTCAAATTTACTGGCTATGGGCCCAGCTCTGCTATTGATCTCCGGACCTGGGGCCAAGAGGAGGACCTGGGCTCCAAGCAGCTCAAGTTCAGCAAGAGAGAGACACGTAATCAGACCATTGCATCAGGGGCTCTGATGGGCCGGGAAGCTCCTGGGAGAAGCATCTCAGCTAGATGGGTGTTAGGAGGGCTTCCAGGAAGAAGTCAGTCCTAGGGACAAGAAGGACATGACTGGGTGGAAGGAGGGGAAGAGAAAGTGTCCTCAGCTCTGTGAAGAAAGGGAGTGGTTCTGATTTTGGCTCTCATCCCCGTTCCCTGTGCCTGGCACACATTAGACCATCAACACTGGTTGACTGCAGGAACGAATGAGCCCCTCCGTGGGGCATCAGGAGTTCTGATTCTAAATACAGAGGTGGAATGTGGCACATGGCAGAGCTGGGGAACCACTCAGATTTGCTGGGTCAAGACAGGGCCTATTGGAGCCCTATCCAACCCCAAGGCACATTTCCCTGTGAGCCCCGAGTCACCACCATGAGTGGACAGCTGCTCCAGTATCCAAGAGACAGCCATGGGGGTCTCTAGGCCCAGAGCCACCAGAGAGACAAGCAGGGACAAGCCGGCTTAAAGCTGAAACCTGTGGCCCAGGTGTCATTTGAGGGAAGCCAGGCCGCCTTAGGGCAAGGCCTGTCCAGAGAGAACATGAGGATGGGGAGCAAGCGTAGGGTGAGGTTGGGAGGGAGCGGGCTGCGCAGGGGGTCCCCGTCTTTTAAAGGTTCGGGGCCGAGGCCGAGGCCAGACGTGCGTCCCCACCCCGGTCCCCCGGCAGGCGGCGCCAGAGCCGGAGCCCGCCTGTGCCTCGGGTCCAGGAGTCCGTCCGGGCGGGGCGAGGGGCGGGCCCCAGCGTCTCTGGGCGTTGGAGCGCGGCGACAGTCACGCCGCGGGAAGGACAGACGCACGCGCCGCCGGACCCTCCGCGGCCATGGCCGAACACGCCGCTCGCCGCTGCTGCCTGGGCTGGGACTTCAGCACGCAGCAGGTACCGTGGCGGGCCCCGGGTCCAGGCGAGCCGGGGCCGCCTCCTCCGCGACGCCGGGCCGGCTGGCGGCGACCCGGGCGCCGGGAACCCGGGGCCGAACCGCGGGCGCGCCTCTCTCTTGGGTTTCCCGGGGATCCGGCGCCCCCTGCTCTGCAATGCCTTGCCAGTGCCGCCCGCCCGCAAGGTGCGACCGCGACCCCGCCTGGACCCCTGCCCTCCCGGGAACGGCGGGCGCCCCCACCCCACCCCGGCAGGATCCCGCGGCACGTGGCGGGAAAGAGCCCAGAGGGGCCGGGGGCCCTGGAGTACTCGCGCGCCGTCATGGGCACCGAGTGACAGGGACCCGCAGGAGCTCAGCTGCTGTAAGACAGAGGAACAGACAGACGGGTAGACGTGCACACAGGCGTGACCAGTGACCTGGAACCAGATCACTGCTTGAAACCTTTTTTTTTTTTTTTTAATGAAATGGCAACAGTGTACACATGAACTTTGTTCCACCCTGTGACATCCTTGGTTTGCACCAGTGTGCACAGGTCAACGTGCCCAGCACTGCTGGCTAGAGGATTGGGCTGTGCTGCTCCTAGGGCCCTGCAGACAGGCAAACAGAGTCCAAATTTGCCTTAAAACTGGACGTGGGTGCCAAGCGGCTCCTTCTCCTGAACTTGGGAAATCAACACAGCTGCAGTCAAACCCCTCTCCTCAGATGGGTCAAGGGAGGCAGGCCTCAGCCAGTCCCTGACCAGAAAGTCCTGTGGGACCCTGGAGAAGTCAGGTTGCCTTGCTAGACCTCAGTTTCCGCATCTGTCCAGAAAACCCCTGAGTTTGGAGGTCTGTTCCATTGGGACGCTGTAAGTCTCTGGACCATGATCATGGCCTATGGGAACAGCCCAGGGGCCTTGCCTGGTGTCTCAGATCCTTGCAGATGTGGGCCTTAAGAGACATCTCCAATTCCTTCCCCTTTAGGACTTTCTCAGACCTCCTTGCCAGACGCAGGAACTAGCTCATCAATGAACACCTATCTCTAGAGGGCCTTGACTTTGGCTGTTCAGGGGGCAAAGATTTCTTGAGCTACATGGGTGTTTCTAGTTAGCCTCAGCTTCTTCATTTTACTAAATCTTTGGGTATGTCCCCAGATGAGGCCTCTGTTGCCATGGTTACAGTGATGCTCCCCAGCCTTCCAGGAGGTCTCTAGGGTGAACCACTCCCTTCTAGGGTGCTGGGCTTCACCTAGTGATGTTAGTACCCCTGGGCCAGTGTAGACACTGAGGAAAATTCTGTACACCATTTTTTAAAATGCCTTCCAGGTGAAAGTTGTTGCTGTTGATGCAGAGCTGAACGTCTTCTACGAGGACAGTGTGCACTTTGACAGAGACCTTCTAGAATTTGGGTATGTACCTAGTATGCTTGTTGTGTGTTGCAGGGATTGGTTTTGGGATCCTCCCTCAAACTTTTACATTCATAGACAACACTGTTCTGGCTTCATCAAACTGCAGGAGTGGTGGTCTTGGTAGAACTCTCAGCATCTTTTTTCAATGCCTACGATAGGCTCTCCTCTATTCATTCATTCATTCATTCTCATATATGCAGTAGGTATCATTGTAGACTTATTTTGTTCCAAGCACTGTGCTGGGTGCTGGGATTTGGTAGGGAACCAAAAAGAGGCATGGTCCTTGCTCTCAGAGTTTCCTCTTGAGTGGGGGAGACTGATGTCAATCAAAGAATCTCACAAAAGAATATTTGCTTATAAACCCAGATAAGAGAAGGAAAGGAACTCACTTCTCCAAGCACTTATTATAAAGAAATGTGACCCGTACTTGGAAGAGGGAGTCAGGGAGGGTCCCTGAGGAAGTAGTGCTTAAGCCAAGACCTGAGTGAGTGAGGTTAACCAGGTGATGGAAGGGAAAGAACATTCCAGGCAGAAGAAACAGTGTGTGCAAAGGCCTTGTGGCAAAAAAGAGCACTGGTCATTCATGGAATTGAAGAAGGCCAATATGGCTGGGGAGCATAGTTTGTCTTCATTCTAAAAGCTGTGGTTGGCCACTGAAGGGCCATAAGGAGTAAGGAGGAGATGTGACATGATTGTATTTTTGTTTTGGAAAGATCTCTTCGGGTACAGGGGGAGAGCAGAAGGAATGTGGCCGGAGTGCATGTTGGGAGACCATTGAGGAGGTTTTTGTGGATCATCTGGGTAAGAAATGATGGTGTCTTGAAGGAGAGAGAGCTGGGTGGTAGAATTGACAGGTCTTGGTGCAGAATTGAATGTGAGATGTGACCGTGAGGTTTCTGACTGGCCTTCAGGATGGATGGTACACTGTGGAAGAGAATTGGTTTTGGGGGAAAAGATCATGAGTTTAGCTGTTGTGTATTAGCTTGGTAGGACTGCCAGAACAAAATACCACAGACTGGTGGTTTAAACAATAGAAATTTATTTTCTCACAATTTTGATGTCTGAAAGTCCAAGATCAAGGTGCTGACTGGGTCAGTTTCCTCTGAGGCTTCTCTCCTTGGCTTGCAGATGGCTGCCTTCTCGCTGCATTTCACATGATTGTCCCTCTGTGCATGCTCACCCTGGTGTTTCTTGGTCTGTGTTATCTGTGTCCTAATCTCCTTTCCTTATAAGGTCACCAGTCATCCTGGATTAGGGCCCACCCTAGTCACCTCTTTGTAACTTAATTACCTCTTTAAAAACTGTGTCTCCAAATACAGTCCCATTCTGAGGTACTAGGGGTTAGGACTTCAACATAACAATTTGAGGGGGACAAAATTCAGTCCATAACAGCTGTAGATTTGTTGATTTTGAGGTGGCTCTGGGAGGTCCTGGTGGAAGTGTCCCTCTGTGTCTGTTTTAGATATCACTTCCTCTTTGAAGCCTTCCCTGCTGGCTCTTCATGTTCCTCTCACTGCTCATCACGTCGTGTTGCCATTTTTCCCCCTCAGCTGACGTGCCTCCTTTGAGCTGAGGTTGGAAGCCATCTTGCTTTCATATTTTTTATTACTGCAGGCCACGTTATGTTTGAGTTTTGGTAGTTTGTGTTTTTCAAGGAACTGGTCCATTTCATCTAAGCAATGAAAATTGTGGTCTAGAGTTGTTCATAATATTCCTTTATTCTCGGGGCCCCGGTGGTGCAAGCGGTTAAGTGCGCGCGCTCCATTTCAGCGGCCTGGGGTTAGCAGGCCCGGATCCCGGTGCGCACCAATGCACTGCTCGGGAAGCCATGCTGTGGCGGCATCCCATATAAAGTAGAGGAAGATGGGCACGGATGTTAGCTCAGGGCCACTCTTCCTCAAGAAAAAAGGGGAGGATTGGCATCAGATGTTCGCTCAGGGCTAGTCCTCCTCACAAAAAAAAATATAAAAATAATAATAATAATATCCTTTATTCTCCTTTGATGTCTATGGCATCACTAGGGATGACCCTTTTATCATTTCTGATATTGGTAATTTATCTTTTTCTTTTTTTTTCTTAGCTTGGCTAGAGGTTTATCAATTTTATTAATCTTTTCAAAGACTCGGCTTTTATTTCATTGATTTTCTCCACTGTTTTCCTCTTTTCATTCTCGTTGACTTGTGATCTAATTTTCATTATTTCTGTTCTTCTGCTTGCTTTACACTTAAATTGCTCTTCTTTCTCTAGTTTCCTGAAGTGGAAGCTTAGATTATTGATTTTAGGTCTTCTTTTCCAATATATACATTTAATACTATAAATTTCCTTCTAAGCACTGCTTTAGCTGCATCCCACAAATTTTGACAAGTTGTATTTTTAGTTAGTTCAAAATATTTTTAAATTTCCCTTGAGACTTCTTTGACTTTTATGTTATTTGGAAATGTATTGATTAATTCTCCACATTTTCCAGCTATCTGTCTGTTGTTGATTTCTAGTTTAGTTCCCTTATGGTCAGAACATACATCATATGATTTGTATTCTTTTAGATTTTTAAATTCCCTCTCCCTCACTCTCTTCCATTCAGTGAGTCATTCAGTCCTCTCCACTAGACATCTTGGGAAAAAAAAAAAAGGTCTTGGGGCCAGCCCAGTGGCGTAGTGGTTAAGTTCATGTGCTCCGCGTTGGTGGCCCAGGGTTCACAGGTTTGGATCCTAGGCACAGACCTACACACTGGTAATCAAGCCATGCTTTGGCAGGTGTCTCACATATAAAGTAGAGGAAGATGGCCACAGATGTTAGCCCAGGGCCAATCTTCCTCACCAAAAAAAAAAAAAAAAAAAAAAGGTCTCCATAACCAAAATACAGTATTGCTTTTTTTCTCAAAGTTACATTTTTAAGATCTTTTAAACCAGATATGTACAGCTCTAGTTCATTCCTTCCCCATCCCCAGATCACTTTCTAGCCTTGGAGGTTTTTTTTTTTTAATAATTTATTGAGGTATAGTTGATATACAATAAACTGCACATATATGAAGTATACAGCGTGATAAGTTTTGACATATGTGTTCCTCCATAAAACTATTACCAAAGTCAAGATAATAAACATTTCCATCTCCCAAAAGTTTCCTTACTCCCCTTTGCAATCCATCCCTCTTCCCCACCCCCAACCCCTGGCAACCACTGATATGTTTTCTATCACTATATATTAGTTTGCATTTTGTAGAATTTTATATAAAGGGAATCAAAATTGTATACTCTTTTTTTATCTGACTTATTTTTTACTCACCATAATCATGTTGAGATTCATTCATGTTGTTACATGTACCAGTAGTTTGTTCTTTTTATTGTTCAGTAGTATTCCGTTGTATGAATGGACCACAATTGGTTTATCCATTCACCTGATGAGGAACATTTAGGTTGTTTCCAGTTTTTCATTATTACAAATAAAGAGGCTATGGAATTCACATACAAGTCTTGGTATGTACATAAGCTTTCATTTCTCTTGGAAGTAAAATACCCAGGAGTGGAATGGCTAAGTTGTATGGTAGGTATATGTTTAACTTTTTAAGAAATTGCCAAATTCTTTTCCAAAGTAGTTATTTTAATAAAAAATATTTTATTGTTAATAGACATTACATGCACTTAGTACGTAATACAAAAGAAACAAAAAGTATACAGTGAAAAGTCTTAATCTCTCTGTGATCTCATTTCTCTCCTCCTGCCCTCCTCTACAAATAACTTCTTTAGTTAGTTTGTTGTGTATCCTTCCGGTGTTCCATAGAAATGGAAATATAAGCAGATGTGAATATTTTTATTTTCTTCCTTTCTTACACAAAACATACATACCATACATACTATTCTGTACTTTGCTCTATTCATTTTGCAATAACTTGGCTATGTTTCCATGTCAATACATAGAGCTTCTGTGTTCTTTTTATAGATGCTTAGTATTCCATTGTGTAGATGGACCATCTCCTATCGAAGGACATTGAATTGTTTTCCATGTAAAATGATGTAGTAAATTACGTTACATATGCCATTACAGACATGTGCCAGTTTATCTGTAAGATAAATTTTGGAAATAGAATTGCTGGATCAAAGAGCAAATAGATTTATAATTTTGGAAAATGTGGTCAAATTGCCGCTTGTAGGGATTATATTGATTTCACCCACCAGCAATACGTGGGGGTGGCTGTTTTCCTACCAGGCTGCCAATTCAGTTTGGTCATAAAAGAGTTTTTGGTCCTTTGCCAATCAGAGAGATGAAAAATGGTATCTCTGTGTAGATTTACTTTGCATTTCTCTTATAAATGAAGTTGAGCATCTTCTCATATGTTGAAGGGCTACTTGAATTTTTTTCCTGTGAAGTTGTTTTTCATGTTGTTTGCCTATTTTTCTTTGGGATTGGTTATCTATTGCTTTTGTTTATAAATTCTTTATAAATTCCTTTGTTTCTAGTGCCGTAGAGTCGATTCCGACTCCTAGTGACCCTGGGTACAGCAGAGCAGAACCCTGCCTGGTCTTTTTGCACCATCCTCTTATTTTTCAGCACTATGTCAGACAGTGCTCCACTGCAATTCATGGGGTTTTCATGACCAATTTTTTCAGAAATGGGTGACCAGGTCCTTCTTCCTAGTCTGTCTTAGTCTGGAAGCTCTGCTGAAACCTGTCCACCATGGGTGACCCTGCTGGTATTTGAAATATGGGTGGCATAGCTTTCAGCATCCCAGCAACACGCAGCCACGATAGTATGACAACTGACGGATGGGTGGTGTAGTTCCTAGACCAAGAAACAAACCGAGGCCTCGGTGGTGAGAGTGCCAAATCTTAATCACTAGACTACCGGGAACTCTTTATATATTAGGATAATTATCTCTTTGTTGTTAAATGAATTGCAAATATATTTCTCAGATTTTTGTTTGTTTTTGACTTTTGTGTGGGTTGTTGCTGTTGTTACCATACATGGACTTTTGTTTTTTTATGCCATGAAATTTCTCAATCTCTTTCATTGCTTCTAGATTTTGAGTCAGTTTAAAAGGTCTTCCTCTCTCCAAGATTGTGAAGGAACTCACCTATGTTTTCATCTAGTTCTTGTAGGATTTCAGTTTTCTCATATAAAGATATTTGGAGTTTATCTAGGTGCATGGCATGGCATTTATATCCAACTTTAGTTTTTTCCAGATGACTCTCCAATCATTTTAACATCATTTTTTTAGAAGTCTGTCTTTACCTCACTGATTTGAGATGCCAGCTCTATCATGTGCTAAATTTCTGTGTGTCTAGGTCTATTTCTGGGCATTTTCTTTTGTTCCATTGGTTGGTGAGTCTTCATGAGCCAGTAACACATTGTGTCAATTATTCCAGCTTTATAATATGATTTAGTATCTGGAATTGTTGCTCCCTTCTGATTATTCTTCTATTTCAGTTTCTGTTGCTATTCTTTCTTCTTTTTTGATATGTACTTAGAATCAGCTTTTAAGTTTCCAGAAAGCAAAATTGTTAATATTTATAGTTAATATTTATTAAAATAATAATTTATTATTATTATATTATATATAGTATAATAATATATATTATATCTAATAATATATTATTATTAACAATAACTTATTGTTAATATTTATAATACATTTATAGATTAACTCGGGGAGAATTGACATATTTATGAAATTGAGTCTTCCTGTCTAAGCACGTGCTATGTCTTTCCCTTCCAAGTCTTCTTTTGAGTATTCCACGTGTGTTTTAATATGTTTCACATACGGATTTTGTACATTGTAGTATATTGCAAAAATGACCATGATTCTCCATGCCTCCCTGCACCAATGCCCTTTGCAGTGTGACTTTCCAGCTCCTTCTCTCAAGAGATGGAGTCATTCCCTGGCCTGTTGATTTTAATCAAAAGGATGTTGGGGAGGTAACACTGTGCCAATTCTACCCCTAGGCCTCAAGAGGCCTTGCATGCTTCTGCTCTCAGTCTTGGAACCCTGTCCAGCCACCACATGAGCCAGCTCAGGCTAGCCTGCTAGAGAATGAGAGACATGTGGCCTAGTTGCCCCATATCCCCAGCTAAGAGAAGCAGAAGCCAGCCGCCAGAAGCAGAGCCCTCTAGCTACTGTTAGCTGGCCACAAATATGTGAGTGAGCCCAGCTGAGACCAGAAGAACCACCCCCCAGCTAAGCCCAGCCCAGTAACTGACCAACAGAATTGTGAGCTAAGTGAGCTTAGTAGCTTCAAGCCACTAAGTTTTGAAGTGGTTTGCAACAAGGCAAAAACTACCTGGTGCACATAACTCTTTTGAAAGCTTATTTATAACTATTGTATCTTTTTACTACAGTAGAAGAGAGGTTTTATAGCAGAGACTGACACACTATCCTCTAAATCCTCAGCCATGTGAGGACACAGTAAGAAGGCAGCCATCTGCAAACCAAGAAGAGAGCTCTCACCAGAAACTGAATTTGCTGAATTCGCACAGACTTCTAGCCTCCAGAACTGTGGGAAAATAAATACCTGTTGTTTAAGCCACCCAGTCTGTGGTATTTTGTTATGGCAGCCCGAGCTGACTAACATTGTGTGCAAGTTTTTGTGTAGACTTGTTTTTATTTCTATTCATTTCATTTCTGTTGGCTATGGAATTGATGGGTCATATGGTAACTCCATGTTGAACATTTTGAGGAAGTGATCGACTTTTCCAAAGCAACCATACCATTTTACATTCCCACCAGTGGTATATGAGAGTTCCAATTTCTCCATGTCATTGCCAACGTTTGTTTTTGACTATCTTTTTGATTATAGATTATAGCCATCCTGGTGGATGTGAAATGGTATGTCATTGTGGTTTTGATTTGCATCTTTCTAATGACTAATGATGTTGAGTACTTGGCCATTTGTATGTCTTCTTTGGAGAAATGTCTATTCAGATCCTTTGCCCATTTTTAAACTGCATTATTTGTCTTTATTATTGAGTTGTAAAAGTTCGTTATATATTCTGGATACAAGTCTCTTATCACATATATGATTTCAAAACTTTTTTCCCATTCTGTGGGTTGTCTTTTCACTTTCTTGATGGTCTTTTGAAACAGAAGTTTTTAATTTTGATAAAGTCTAAGTAATCTATGTTTTTTCTTTTGTTACTTGTAATTTGGTACAGTATTTGTTAGGTTTTGGTGTTAATTTTATATTTACTTTATTAAAAGATTTAGAAAATTTTTCTTCTTTTAGGTGCTCTGGAACAATTTAAATAGTATTAGAAATATTTGTTCTTTAAAGATTTGAGAGAATTTTTCTGTGAAACCATTTGTGCCTGGAGCTTTTAGGGGTATGGGGTCATTCCAGTCTTCCTTCTTAGTGGGAAGTGCCAATTTTTAGTTGTTAACTACATGGTAGAATGTTTGGTTGCAATTTTCATCTGTTTTGTAAAGGCAGCATTTTTTTCTGGTGAGTTTTTTTGTCTATAGGAAAGTTTACTGTTCTTTTCCACCTTTTTCCTAATAGTATCTTTTCAAAAATATCAGTATTATTGAGTATAATTTTTGTATGAAAAGAAGCATCCCTTAAAATGTACAATTCCATGCATTTTGACAGAGGCAGACCTGTGAAACTGCCACCACAACTAAGATACAGACTATTTACGTCACCCTCAAAAGATTCTTTGTGCTCCTTTGCAGGCTGTCCCTTCCTTCCCATTGGACTTGGGAAACCACTGATCTGCTTTTTCCCAATAGGTGGATTTGCGTTTTCTAGCATGTTACATAAAGGGAATCATGTAATATGTACTCTTTTGTGTCTGGCTTCCTTCACTCAGCATGATCATTTGAGATTCATCTGTGTTGGTATGCGTATCAATAGTTAGGTTTATTGCTCTGTAGTCCCCTGTGACATATATGTACCACAATGTATCTGTTTACCTGCTTAGGGACACCTGAGTTGACTCCAGTTTTTTGTTATTACAAATAAGGCTGCTATGAGCATTTGTGTATATATCTTTCTATGGACTTACACTTTCATTTCTCTTGGCTAGATACTTAGGAGTAGAATGGCTGGGTCGCATGGTTATCGAATACTGTCTTGGTGTGGATTCTGAACCTGGTTTTTTTAAACTCATAGTTGAAAGGGTTAGATTTTATCAAATCAGCTGTTTGCATGAGGGTCTTGTAGGAATGAGGAGGGTAGGGAGAGGGGTCCAGGTAACCTTCCAGGGCTTGCAATCCAAGGATTCCCTGATCTGATAGCTAAGAACTTTTCCCACAGACACAGCACATCTGTGTAGCCACACCTCTTCTACCTCTCTAAACCCAATGGATGTGGGAGGGCTTCTAATCCAGCCTGCACTCTCCAAGTCCTTTCCTGGCCACTGAACCAAATGACACTGTGCTTCCTTCTAGGGTGACCCCTCATATTTAGAGGCTTGTTTTTGCTAGTGCTGTCTGAGAATTGCCACCTCTGGGCAATTTCCATGCCTTCTCTTTCCCTCTCACCCAGCACTCGTGCCTGTTCAATCTAGAGTTCCTGCTCGAGGTTGGGGTAGGGGGCATTTCTCCTTCCATTGGAGGTATCCAGGATCTACCACCGCTGTGCACCTACTGGCTTTGCCATGCTCAGCCTGCCTGAGGCTCTGTTCCACATTCTCTCTTGTTCTCCTTGTAGGACTCAGGGTGGAGTTCATGTTCACGAGGATGGGCTGACAGTGACTTCTCCAGTCCTGATGTGGGTTCAGGTAAGCACAGGGATTCCTGTCCCTCTCCTGTTCCCAGCCCATCTCACAGGCAGACCTGGCAATTTTCTAGGAAGCCCAAAGGTGGTAGCTCATGAGAACATCTGTTGAGACCAGGTCCTCATGGGGAAATGGAGTCTACATGGTTCCTAGGGCCAGACTCGGCCTTAGCTGGTGTCAGTACTCCTGAGCTGAGAAGATTCACAAAGGGCTTCCAGGTCCTGAGCCATAGTGGCTGGAAAGTCCTGCTGGTAACCCTCTTTAAAATACCACAGAGCAAACCTTTTCCAAACACTCTGCAGTCAGGCCCTGTGGCCACTTTTGTACCCTGAGATCCAAAGACAGCCCTGGGGGTCTTAGTCCTCAGCCCTCAGACCCTTTAGCTCAGGGGCAGACGCCCTCAGAATGGCGGCTTACGACCTGACCATTTAGGCTCAGATCAATCTGAAGCCAGGCCTACCTGCTCAGGACCAATGAGAAAGGAAGGTGCCTGTTGTCAAATCTGGGTGACCTAGGGGACCACAGGACCAGGGGTGTGGACAGCACAGACAGGCGTGATAGGGCCAGAGGCTGCCTCATATGCCACGGGGGACTCAGGACCCTCAAACTAGAGGCCAGCCAAAAGCAGCACTTAATGTGTCTGCCGAAAACTTTTCCAGTCCTTCAATACCTGTTTAACCAACTCCCTGTACTAAATTCTTTCTGTTAAGATAACTAGTATGATTTCTCTTTTCTCAGCCTGACCCTAACTCATACTGGAGGACTGGGGTAAAGGATGAATTTCCACCAGACAGGCTGGCCAGAATGTACTCAGAGAGCTGAGCTAGACCAAGGGGCAGTGGTGGCAGGGATGGGGGTAACAGGCAAGAGTTGGTGTCTAGAGGTCCCAGTGATGATGTCAAGTGCTTCTGATAGGCCAAGGCCTTAACTTGGTGAGACAGCAAGTGGATAGAGAGCTAGGCTTGGGGTTGGGCTCAGGGTGATTTCTGATCCTGAGCAACCCCTCAGAACTGGACCTGTTCTAGCTTTGCCAATCCCTGCTCCAGCTGTGCCCCACTCCTCGCTTGAGGTTTGGCAGCAGGGCCAAGTTGGCAGCCACAGCCAGGGTTGTGAAATGAGCCCTCCCAGTGTAGGGTGGGGATGGCGGGGTCAAGCCAAAGCTCCAATGGCTTCTCTACCCTCAAGGAAAACCCAGCCTGGGTGACTCTAATTCCTGCCTTGAAATCTTAGAGGAAATGTCAAGCTCTGTTGGGCAGCACCATCCATCCCACCTATGAGGTCTTGTTAGAAAGAAGATTCCAACCAGATGGTGGAGGGTGGACCAGGGGGTTGACACTAATGGCCACTGCCTCTACCTATTCCCTCCAGCCCTACACTCCTGGACACAGGGAGTCTAGGCCTGGTGCCCTGTTCTGATGGGAGCCCTCTGCTTTGCTCTTCACTTCTCCATTGCAATGAAGTCATGTCTCTAATGTGGTGGGTTGAAAATACAAGTAAAAGAAACCAAAATTTGAGCTACCTTGTTTTTGTTCTTCCTGAGTGCTTGGAAGTCACAAATTGGAAGAGCAAAATTTGAGGATTGATGGTTTATGAGTCCATTTATTTAAAATATATTTAGCATAGTTCACTTTTTCATTTGATTGATACCTGCCTGGTATCAATGCAGGTATCAATCAAATATCAATGCTGTTTAATTAATGTATTCTAGTGTTTACAAATCCCGAGACATCAATTCTCTCTTCATCATCTCTGCTGTAATGGCAAGCACTTACGTTTCCATTTTGAGGCTTGTGTGCCTGATTCGGTGGTTCAGTACAGTCATGGTGGATCCTGTTTTTCTTCCCAGGCTTTGGATGTCATCTTGGAGAAGATGAAGGCTTCAGGCTTCGACTTCTCTCAAGTCCTCGCCTTGTCTGGGGCAGGCCAGGTGTGTTTGCAGCAGCCTCCGTCTACCACGTGAGGGAGGCTGTCTTGGGTAGTGGTGTGGGTGCCGAGAGGATGGCTCCCCTAGAGGGAAAGTGCTCAGTCTTGAAAGCCACTGCACACATTTTGTTGTTAGTAAAAATCCCTGTGGCTGTTTTCCCTTGGAGGATGTATAGCTTGGCTTATTGCAAAAAGATCTGAGACAGTTCTTACGATTAAGCATTGTACAAAATAGGACACTGGGTGAGGAGGGACTGGCTAGAGGTCCTCTAAGTGGGTGGAGGAAGCATTTGATGTGAATTTATTATGACTGTTTGGGGGCACTAAAATTGCTTTTCTCTTCCCTGGAAATAAAAGCAAAGTCAGAAATCATAATAATAATGATTAGCAGTTTTAGTAGTAGAGATATTAGTAATAATAATAACAAAGAATGTTGACTGAGCGCTTAGTGTATGCCAGCTTTGCACTATCTAACTGAATCCTTATAATGATTCTACAGGGTGGTAGTGTGGAGAGGTTAGCACAGGGGTTCAAAGTATGCTGCCCAGGTTTGATCCCGAGCTCTGCCATTTACAAGCAGTGACCAGGGGGGGCTTGTCATCCAGCTTTTTGGTGCCTCCATACCCTCATCTGCCATAGGATCAATGTGAGTGTTAAATACATAGAATAGTGCTTAGTACATAAAAGACCTTACTTAAGTTTTAGCTACTGTTTTTATTATCCTTGCCATTTACATGGGGAAACTGAAGCACAGAGAGGTGACATCGCTTGCCCAAGGTCACATGGCTGCTACGAGGGGGAGTTAGGACTCAAGTCAGTCTCATCCTCCAAATCACTTTGCTCCATGCTGGATTAGTGCGTTTTCACATCCTTGTTAGAGAGCGCTTGCTAATTTTTCCGGAGATGCCTCTTCTTCCCCCTGACCTAACAGGAATTTGTTACTTCTGTCCTTGTTAAACTGAACAGATTCCCTGGGGGATCTTATCTGCTTCTCTCACCTGAACCCTGGGCCTGGACACCCTCTCCCTCCTAGGTGTCTGCCCACCCCCATGGCCAGGTGTCCCATGAACACCTCAAACTTATCATGTCCTAGACTGAGCACTCTGTCTCCTCCCAAATCTTGTCTTCCTCTGCTTCCCTTTCTCGGGCAATTCTCCCAATCCACCCAGGGCCACAACCCAAGCGTCATCCTTGACTCCTCCATCTTCCCACCCTCGCGTCCATCCAGGGGGTCCCCACGTTGATTTGTACATGACTCTTGAATCTACCAAGTCTTCTCCAACTCCGCCTCTGTTGCCCCAGGCCTAGTACCCATCATTTCCTCTGGGCCTCTGCTTTGGCCTCCCTGCCTCCAGCCTACTTCGCCATGACTCCCACAGGCTTTTTCATATATTCATCCCTGGCCACGTCATTCCTCTGCTAATCCAGAGTTCCCACCATCTCAATATAAACCCCAACCTTCTAAGCATGGATGTCAAGGCCCTGGTGCTCAGACTGCCACCTCACCCTCCAGCCCCATCACCTACCTCCTGCCCCAGCCTCAGGCCTGCTGCTTAGAATGCCACCCTTCCCTGCACCTGCCAGGCTCTTTCACCTGTGGTTACTCTCCGCATGGAGCATCCACACACTCAATTCTGGGATCTTTTGCTAAATATCACGTCCACCTCTACCCATCTGTACTCCCAGCTGGCTCAATGCCCCTCCTCTGTGTTCCCACAGCCCTGTCACTGCACCTCCAGGGTTTTATAATTATACGTTTATGTCTTTTTCCCTGACTCAACTCCAGTATCCTGCAGCATAAGGACAATACTACCTTATTCATCTGTCCCATGCCTGGCATGATCTGGGTGCTAAATAAATGTTTGTTGAATGAATGAATAAGTGACTGAATGAGTGCATTTCAGGTAATATTATGAGCAATAAATTTAAATACAGTTTTACAAAGGCACCAAAATCCAGACCAATAATTCTTTCTTGGACCCTTCCTACAAGTTTTGAGGTAGACAGAGCAGAATTCCTCCCCATTTTATAGAAATGAAAACCAAGTCTCATAAGGGCGATGAGCTCTGTGACTAAGAAGTGGTACCGGTGGGCTTGGAGCCCAGTTCTTTGGCCTGTGGCCTGGGGTCTTTCTGGGTCTGCAGGAGGCTGTGACACCGCTGTGTGGCCACATGAGCATGTGCTTGGGTTTTCCCTTGACAGCAACATGGAAGTGTATACTGGAAGACTGGGGCCAGCCAGGTGCTGACAAGCCTGTCACCAGACCTCCCGTTACGTGAACAGCTGCAGGTAACTGTGGGCATGTTGCAGGAGTCAAAGAAATTTTGTAGAGTGGGGAGAAGGGCCCTGAGCCTTGTGGGCCCTGAAGTCTGGGGCTTTTGCACATTGTCAAGGGTGTAGGCAGGTTGCTTGGGCAGCAGTCCTGTGAGCATGGTCTGCCCTGCCTCCCTGCGATGGATGTACCTGGTTTCTAGACAGGGCTAACAGCCCTCATTACATGGGTCCCCTCCTGCCCGGCATGACTCTGGCTGGTTCCGCCCTCAGGAATCTCTCCCCAGGACATGATGCCTCCTGGTGATGCAGGGAAGCCAGGCTCTGGTCTCTCCTTTTCTCCTGGGCTCTAGATGCCCCGGCAGAGCTGCCCTTTGCTGCAGCCGTCGTCCTTCCCTGCCCATCTCTGTGTCACCTGCAGTGCTCAGGCACCCTCACCAGGACCTTCAACCTTGAGCTTTCTGGGGAGAGATCCCACTGGGCCAGGCCAGGTTTGGGCATGCAGAGCTTGTCCATGGGTCTTCCAAGGTCACATCCAGAGAAGAGGTGCTCACACCTGCTGTGATGGGCAGTGTCACTGCCAGCGTTGGGGTGGCCCCCAGAATCAGCAGGCAGAGCTCAAGCCTGTGCCTTTGTCCCTTCTCTCCAGGCCTGTTTCTCCATCAGTGACTGCCCAGTGTGGATGGACTCCAGCACCACAGCCCAGTGCCGCCATCTGGAGGCCGCTGTGGGTGGGGCCCAGGCTCTCAGCTGCCTCACCGGGTCCCGCGCCTATGAGGTGGGCAGCGGCCACCACGAGCTGGGGACTGAGGCTGGTCCGGGGAGAAAGGTCTGGTTGCTGGCTCTGGGCCCTTCTCCCTGGGTGTCTGGGAGGACAGCTGGTGACCTGCCCCCATAAGGATCACATGAAGCTGTGTGGAGCCTTGACTGGGCACTCTGGTCCCTGATTCTGATCAAGGTCATCCTGCCTCCCTGTGCTGCCCGTTGAGCAAGGGCAGGCCTCCTCCAGCATGTCCCCAGGTCAGAGCCGAGGTGTGAACACGGCTGTGCTCCTCATATCGAGCTGCTATGTATGGGGGTAATGATGGCACCTCGGTTTCAGCCTCTCTAACCTGGGAATAAAAATAGGACTTACATTTTGGGTAGTTTTGAAGCTGAAAGGAGTCAATGCATGTAAGACACTTAGTGCAGCTCCCGGCAAAGTTAAAAGAAAAGAGTGTCTCTTTCCTGCTGGCTTCAGCCACAGTCCCAGGGGTGGCTACAATTGGCCCAGCTTGGGTCATGCGACCCTCACTGGAGTGGCGGGTTTGGGGATAGGGCCAACCCTACTTGGGCCACCTGAAGTGAAAAGAATGTGGGTGGGGAAAGTACTTGAGTCGCCTGCACGGGTGCCCTTGGTCAGTCACCGACCACGCTGTGTGAGGAGCAGGGCTTATTCACTCAGAGTGTTCGGCAGATAGCAAACATTTCCACATTTGAGGCTTTTTAAAAGCTTTCATTATATTAACCAATATCTAGAGCATGCCACACTAAACTCACTTTATGGAGTTGATCATTCCACTTAGGATTTGGGTTTTTTAGAATCTTCACTCTTTTTCCAGCGTTTTACAGGAAACCAAATCGCAAAGATTTACCAGCAGAACCCTGAGGCCTACTCACACACAGAGGTTGGTTAAACATTCCTATTTGATTGAAAGTCACAGTTGAATTCCTTTTATAATACTTACCTTTAGCATAAATACATCTCGTGTACATTGGCTAAAAACAGTGATTAGCAGACCTTAAAAACGATATATTCGGGGCTGGCCCGGTGGCGCAAGTGGTTAAGTGTGCGTGCTCTGCTGTGGTGGCCCGGGGTTCACCGGTTCGGATCCTAGGTGCGCACCAATGCACAGCTTGTCAAGCCATGCTGTGGCAGTGTCCCATATAAAGTGGAGGAAGATGGGCATGGATGTTAGCCCAGGGCCAGTCTTCCTCAGCAAAAAGAGGAGGATTGGCAGATGTTAGCTCAGGGCCAATCTTCCTCACAAAAAACAAAAAACGATATATTCAATTTGCTTTTTTCTCGTTGTTAGGCTATTTCCAAAGAGGAGGGAAAGAATGGAATTGTGGGAAAGAGAAGTCGGGGGCTCTCCTGTCCAGAAGGGGTGGAGGTCAGGATCAGGGTGGGAGCAGTGGGGACTGGTGTCTTCCTGGGACCACCTGAGAGGGAGAGCTGGCTGCCCT
This sequence comes from Ceratotherium simum simum, assembly GCF_057802395.1. Taxonomy (NCBI): domain Eukaryota; kingdom Metazoa; phylum Chordata; class Mammalia; order Perissodactyla; family Rhinocerotidae; genus Ceratotherium; species Ceratotherium simum. Next base: position 41,486,244 of record NC_141904.1, read on the forward strand.
TTAGGCTCTGTCCACTCAGTTTCCTGTATGGTTAATGCACATGGTGACCAGGCACTTGGTTGGTGTGGGGTCATTGTTTTCTTTGGAAGCGTGGAAACCTGGAAAGATGTGTCCCCAGCTGTGGCCCTTCAGCCAGAGCCTGCATCCCAGACACCCAGATTCCTTCCTTGATCTGCAGTTGCTGAAAGCCAGCCCTTAATGCTGCCTGAGAAGCAGCTTGACACCCTGGCTGGTGATTTTCATCTCTGAATAATTAGAAAATGATCAGCTCATGCTGAAGCTAAGTGCCTTTTTAATCTTAGAAGTTAACATGCAGTTTATTATTGAATGATTCAAGGTTCCAGATTGCTCTGCAGCATTAGCCCTTAATGTCGGTTTTGGGTGGCAGGGGCAATGAAAAACTCACTCCGAATTCTGTGTGTGGAACAAAGGTGACCTGAAGGGGACAGGACGTGAGGGCATTCTCTCCCCTGTCCAAGGGCCACGATTCCCATGTGGAAGCACAGACCTTCAGGCCGACATTTGAAATCCATTATCAATTCCTCGCCTCATGTGTGGGGTCTGTGTCTTCTGATGGGCCAGGTTTCACTTACACTTGTTCTGAACCCCCGAGAGTGTCCTTGTCAGTTCTGAGTCCTGTGGTCACACATCCCACTTCCTTTGTGACTGGTTATAAAGACCGCAGAAGTGGAGGAAGGAAGTCAGGGCACCGTGCTCCCCGGCATATGGAGTCCGGGTGGAAAACCCACTTCCCTAAGCCTGGTGTTTTCACAGGGCTTGTTGTTTTTTGTCTTTGTTGAACTTGACAGTTTTATGGCCCGTCAGAAACTGCAGAGTGAGGTGCTCTCCCAGGGAGTTGGTTCTTGGTATTCCAGCTGCTCAAAATGCTCTTGTCTGGGATACTCAGTCACTGCCATTACTGGGGCATCTTGCTCCAGGTTTCCACTTCCTTCCCCAATTTAAAACTCTTCTCATGTTGTGTGTGTATGTCAGAAGTATTCAGTTCTCTGAATAATTAGAAAATGATCAGCTCATGTTGAAATTAAGTGCCTTTTTAATCTTAGAAGTTAACATGCAGTGTGTGGAAGTGAGTCGTATCTCACTGCATTTCTTTCTTTTACAGAGAATTTCTTTGGTCAGTAGTTTTGCTGCTTCCCTATTCCTTGGGTCTTACTCCCCGATTGACTACAGTGATGGTAAGCCTTCAGAGTCCTGGGTGTGTGCCTGCAAAGTGGGCGGGTGTGCGAGCAGTGTGAGCCTCATCTACCCTGGGTGGGTGCCAATCTTTCAGTCCTATCATCTGTTACACACAGAAAGGGAGTGTATTAGTTATCTTTTTTGTGTGTGTGTGTGTGTGAGGAAGACCAGCCCTGAGCTAACATCCAATGCCAATCCTCCTCTTTTTTGCTGAGGAAGACTGGCCCTGGGCTAACATCCATACCCATCTTCCTCTACTTTATATGGGACGCCACCACAGCATGACTTAACAAGCAGTGCGTCGGTGCACACCCGGGATCCGAACCGGCGAACCCCGGGCTGCCGCAGCGGAGCACGTGCACTTAACCGCTTGCGCCACCGGGCCGGCCTCAGTATTAGTTATCTTGTGCTGTGTCACAAATGCCCCCAACACTTAGCAGCTGAAGACCACAGATGTTCATTATTTCACAGAGTTTCTGAAGGTCAGTAATCAGGGAGCAGCTTAGCTGGGTGCTTCTGGCTCAGGATCTCTCATGAGTTGACAGGCGAGCTGGCAGCCGGGGCTGCGGTCATCTAAAGGCTTGACTGAGGCTTGAGGATCCACTTCCAGAGCCAGATGCCTCAGTTTCTCACCATGTGGGCCTCTCATAAGACTATTAATGTCAGTGCAGCTGGGTTTCCCCCAAGTGAGGGATGAGAGAAGGAGAGAGTGGCTAAGCAGAGCCTGCAGAGTCTTTTACACCCTCATCTTGAAGGTGACATACCATCACTTCTGCTCCATCCTACTGGTCACACAGACCTACCTAAATACAGGGAGGCAGGGACCTCACAAGGGTGAACACCAGGACTTGGGGGTGAGCAGGGGCCGTCTTGGAGCCTGGCTCCCACAAGGAGTTATTTATTGAAGTTTTTGTTCACTTTTGAGGAACTCATGAGAGTTGTGAGCTTCTGGGATCAAAACCTTGTCAAAAAATAAATGTGAATGATCCCAATAAGGAAGGAAAGCTGGGAGGAGGTTGCTGAAGGAACTCTTGGATAAGCCTAGACTAAAAGGATTGTGAACAGCAGAGGAGAGGAGAGTGCAGAGCAAGAGCCCAGACCTGTGAACGTTGCTTCAGAAAAGAGTCTTGGAATGCTCTGAGCCTCCTGGGAATTCGCCCGAAGTTTTTGAGTGCTGTTGTATGCCAAGAATTATTCTAGTTTTCAGGGGGAGAAAATAAGGTGACTAAGGAGTGGTCCCCAAGCTTCCTAGAGCTAGCTCCGTAGAACTCAGACCAGCAGCACCCTAAACCTGGAATCGCCTGTGTCTACCCCGGGGCTGTTAAGCTCTGCTGGGGAAAGTCCCACCACTGTAGGCATTCCAGAGGTTTGTGTTCTTCAACCTCAGCTGGGCCCTCCACTCCGCTTCCCTCACTCTCACCTGAGAAGTCACCTCCTAATTTACCAGCTGTCTAGCCTCCTCACATGGGCAGTGACTCCATCGACCTCCCAGCCCAGCTCTGTCTGCTTCCACCTTGGCCCGGTGGAGGAGGAGGAGGGCCCTCCCCACATGTGCTCTGGGTTCTCTCCTCTGTCCCATCCTCAGGAAACCTCGGGAGAAGTAGATCATTGTAGGAATGACGTAGCGAGCTGATCTTAGTGACGAGCATGAGGAAGTTTAGAGGAGTCCGAGAGCTTTCCTTGGAAAGTTAGATGTGATTGGGCAGTCCCTGAGGGCTGACCCCTGTCAGCACCAGGGCTGCCTCCGAGTAGACACCTCGAACCCCAGGGGCCATGAAGAGCAGTTCCCAGTCAACATATTGCTCGTAGTTCCCCTCCCGCGGCCAGGCCTTAGAGCAGCAGGTTTCCAGATCAGCTGTGATGTCTGAGCCTGTGAGGCGTATTTGGAGGAGGTGGTGGGGCCGTGTGTTTCCAAAGGCCCTGCTGGCCTCTGGTTCTCTGGTTTCAGAATGACCCAGTCATGTTGTATACATTCCATTGGGAAAGAGCTCCAGGTATAAGTTTGCTGTGGGAGAATGATCTGTTCTCGGCTAGATTTGTGCATTTCTACAAAAGGTCCTGTTTATATTTCTTGTTTTCTTCCTTCCTTAGGTTCTGGAATGAATTTGTTGCAGATCCAGGACAAGGTCTGGTCGCAGGCTTGCCTCGGTGCCTGCGCACCTCATTTAGAGGAAAAGCTTGGCTCCCCAGTACCATCCTGCTCAGTTGTGGTAGGTCCCTTTCTGGTGATGTCGGCAGCTATTAGGGAAGCAGTGCAGTACACACGCACACACACTCTCATACTCACACTCATTCATTCATTTACACACAGGCGTACACACATGGGATTTTCAGTTTAGTATAAGACAAGTGTTTGACATGGTCAAAGCAAAGGGTCTGGATCAGTGCCTTGCACTTAGTAGGCACTCAGGTACGTATATAGATTACTGCCTCATGGCAGTGGGGGGGACTTTGGAAGATTCCACTAGAAATTTTTTAGAATAGGAAAAAAAATTGACGGCGTAAGTCCTAAAGTGATTGCGCACTTTAGGAAAAAATGGACAGAATGTTAAAATTTTAGGGCTAGGGACTACCACTGAGGCTTGAAGCAGGCAATCTGGAGAAAATAAAAAGAAATGCCAGTGAGCCTGGCAGAGCACAGGCCCTGGTGCCAGACTGCCTGGTATGGAATCCTGGCTCTACCACTAACCGGCTCTGTGACTTTAGTCTGTGCCTCAGTTTCCTTGTCATTTCCATTGTTCCTGGAACAATGGGAGTAGTAATACTTTCTGTCTCCTGGGGCTATTGTACAGAATAAAAGAATTCGTGCATTTAAAGTGCTTAAGATAGTACCTGGTCCCACGGTAATATTAAAAACATTTAACCATGAGTGTGGCACTCCCATCGGAATAGACGCTGGCTGTGAACGCCCTGGTTTCTCCTCAGTGACAGGCTAAGTTCTTGGCTGTTCTGTGGGGAGAATGGAGTAGAGAGAGACCTGGACCCTGCTCTCAGGGCCTTTTGGCGGGGAGCACATGCCACACAGCCAGAACAACCAGAAATCTGGGGTGGGACAGAGTGTTGGCTATGAAGCAGGAAGGGTCCCTGAGGCCTGGGGAGAGTCGTGGAGCTGGGAGGGGTGGGCTGTGAGGATGACTGGGCTATCTCGAGGCCTGGCCACAGATGCACTTTTCTGAGATCAACACTGACATGCTGAAAACAGCCTTTGCCACCGTGAACAGAATCTCAAAGCCACACCCTCATCATCCAGCGTGTGCAGGGAGGCCAGCGCAGAGCTTGAGGAAGGGCGTCCTTAAGGGAAGAAAAGTTTGCTCTGTGGCCCTGGAGTCCCCTCCCCCACACTGCCTTTTTTTGGTTTATTTTCCTTAGAACGGTGACCTCTGCACTTGCGTGTCCCATTACTCTTAATCTGATTGCTGGGCTGATAGAGCCTGCGTGTCAGGCATTGTCTGCTTCCATGAGTTTGCTTACTGATGTCCTCTTGTTACTAATGTGTTTATTTTTAATGCTATATCCAGGATTTGGAGGTTGCAAAGCAAATACAAGTTGGGGATTGGTTTGTTTTAGCTGCCTTGAATTTCAAAATCAAGTGGTCTTTGAGGCGGTGGGATGGCCTCATGTTCGTGGTTCCAAACCTGTGCCGGGCTCTTCTGGCATCTTGTGAACAGGAGGGACACCCCTGGGTTGCGACGGAGAGTGATGCGACTCCAGGCTCAGTGGCCTGGAGCTGGTAACATTCCCATGGCCTGAGGTGTGGCCAGCTGTGCCGAGTAGGGGGATTTGCCTCAGCAGAGCGTGCTTGCTTTTTCTCCTCAGGGAGCCATTTCTTCCTACTATGTCCAGCGCTATGGATTTCCTCCAGGATGCAAAGTGGTGGCCTTCACTGGGGACAACCCAGGTGAGTACCTCGGGGATTTCATTCCCCAAGCAACCCGACTTGGTCCATGCTGGACATTTCAGAACGCCCATCCGGCCTCTTGGTAAGCCCTTCTGTGGTGGGACCCCTCCCACGCTGGCTGCCTGCCCCACTGCTGGCCTGAAATCAGACTCCTTGTACCTGCCCCACCTTGGCCCTGACTCTGCCCTCAGGAGCCACTCAGGGCCGCCCCCCCAGGTGAAAACTGATCAGCGACTGAGGAAGGCAGTTGTGCCCACCCCTCCTCAACTGCCTCTTCTCTTCCAAGCTAAACACCTCAGTTCCTCCATCCCTTCTTCTAGAACAGTTTTGAGTCTCCACCCTGGTCATTTGATCTATAGGTATGACATTCCTCATCCACACACCTTCTCTCCTCCCCTGGGCTCTTCTCTTCCTCCTCCTCTTCTCCTCCAGGGCTTCCTGAGGCTCAAGCCTGGAGGGGCCATCAGGTCTCTGAAGAAAGGCCAGGTGGCCACGCTGGTACCCCCAGACTGCTGCCCCTGGACCCCACTCTGCAGCCCTTTTCCTAGCGAGCCCCTGGTCAGGGTTGCCAGATATAGTAACTACAAATACAGGACACCCAGTGAAATTTGAATTCCAGAGGAACAACGCGTAATTATGTAGTATAAGTGTGTCCTGTGCAATATTCTTAATTTCAGATAACAACAAATGATTTTTCAGTGTAAGTATGTCCCAAATATTGTTTCTCTGATGTTCAGATTTCACTGAGCGTCCTATATTTTATCTGGCAACTCTACCCTAAATTGCCCTCCTAGGTAGCCGTTCCTACTGCATGTAAGAGGATTTGGGCTGCTGCATGGGTGGAGTCCGGGTCTACTGTCACGGGGAGTCTCTTCCCTTCTGAGAACCACTCCTGCTTCTCTCTGTGGTCAGGGAGTGTGGGGCTCTATTTCTTCTATTTCCAACTCCTTTTAAAAACATTTATTTTCAGTTATTTTCTGACTTCAGCCTTTCTTCCACTTTCCACACCCATCAGCCTCCCTGTACTTACCTCCTATTGGTTGTACAGATGAGAAGGACGTGAACGTCAAAAATAAATCAATAAATAAGAGAGAGATGCACGTGTCTGGGAGGGGAGTTGTCTGCCTAGAAGTGGAGCTGAAGGTGTTTGTTAAAACTCATCCATCAGGGGGCCGGCCCAGTGGCGCAAGCAGTTAAGTGCACGCGCTCTGCTGCGGCGGCCCTGGGGTTCACCGGATGGGATCCTCGTTGCGCATGGACGCACCGCTTGGCAAGCCATGCTGTGGCGGCATCCCATATAAAGTGGAGGAGGATGGGCATGGAGGTTAGCCCAGGGCCAGTGTTCCTCAGCAAAAAAAAAAGAGGAGGATTGGCAGATGTTAGCACAGGGCTGATCTTCCTCACAAAAAAAAAAACAAAACTCATCCATCATAATTATGATGATTGATTTTGATCATCAGTTCAATCAATTTTGATTATGATCTTCATAATTATGATGATAATGATTATTATTATGTTCCATATTTTCTGCATTGTCTATGTATACCTTTGTGACCAGGAAAAAACATTTAAGCTGCTGCTTCTACTGTCACTGCCACCACTGCGAATAACACTTGTGGTGCTCCTAGGTCTGCTTTGGTCCTGTCTGCTTTGGGCATGAGGGCACAGTTGGGACTTCCCTGCCACACTTGTGGTTGCATCAGTGTCCTGGCTGTGACCCATCCCTCTTGGGATGGCCGGGCTCTGGCATCTGGAGGGAACCCCCAGGAGCCAGACAAGGGCCCTCCCTGTCCCTGAGCAGTTTCCATAGACTCTCACACGGATCCCTGTTGTCAAAGCACAAAGCCAAACAGAGCAGGTTTTGGGGAAGGGACCCTAGTGATCCTGATCCAGAGGTGAAAGGGAGATGGAGGCTGCTGGATAAGTGGCCAGATTTCAGCAGCAGTGAGATAGGAAGCCTGTTGCTCTGTCCCCTGGGTGCCTGCTTTGAGAGGCTCTGGCCCGCAATGTGCATGTTCTGGTGCCCCAGGCTCCCAGGGGACGCTCAGGCACCAGTTCCTGTCAGCCCTAATGGCTGGGAGGTCTAGCCTCCCTCAGAAAAGAATAGTCAGTGTACAATCACCGATTCAGGAAACTTCTCCACTTTGTGGGCCACATCTGTCTTCCTTTCAAAATGAAAATAACTTCATGGAATCTCATTAGGAAAATGTGTATTCTTATACCTACTTTATCAACTAGAAGAATGTCAGGGAGAATAATGGGCCTGCTTTTTAACCACTGAAGTGTGAGCTTCTGGGCATGTTTGAGTGAGAATGACAAAGAAGCGGCTATCTAATCCTTCCTCTTAGACTTTGGTTTCAGGCTGAATGTTGGCTGAATATTGGACATACCAGGTGGCTAGCCTTCAGCCAGTCTCTCCCTAAGTCTGACCTTTAGTTTACTGCTGCCTTAAGTAATACATTAGTTGCTCCTTCGTTAGAACAACAATAACAAGCAAACAGACTAACAAAGGCTCATCATGCTTTTTTCTTATTCACAAGGGATACTTCACTGCAGAAAACAATTTTAAATGCTGACAAACCAAAGGAAGAATGTAAAAATCATCCGTAATCCTTAACCCAGAAACAACCACAGTTAGAATTTCGATGGCTGTCCTTCCAACTTTCTTTCTATGCTCATAAATAAACATATTTTATTCCAACTTGGGCAATATTGTCGTGCAACATCATTTTAATGGCTTTCTAGGGTTCACTTGTCTCAGCATTTATTCTTCCAGTCTCCTGTGGTTGGAGGTTAGCATGGCTTCCATGTTTGGACAATACAAACAGTGTTGAGATGCACATCCTGTCTTGTCCCTTGTCCTTCTAGGATAATTACCAGAGGTAGGATTCCTGGATCCAAGGCTGTGACACACACCGCTGATTGTACCTCGCCAGCAATGCTTGAGTACACCTGTTCTTCCCCACGTTTCTCCTTCTGCTCACTCATTCATTCATTCACTTGACGTTCAGTGAGCACCTACTGCGTGCTACCTACTAAGGCCTTCCTTCAGTTCCAGAGGACCTCAGTGAACAAGGCGGATAAAGATCGCTGTTGTGGGCCTCACATCTAAGGGGGACAGACAGCCAACAGAACTTCGTCCCTTCCATTCCACTGGGGTGGAAGACAGCCCCTCACTCCTGCCTCGCCTTTGTCTTTCTCTGCCATGTGCATCCTGGTGTTTTGACTTGGCCGCCTTGGTTCTCTGCACTTGTGGCAGCCTCTGACTGTGGGTGGGGAGTTTGGACCCCTTTAGGAGAGGCTTCCCAGCCCAAATCAGAGCCCCTGACCCCAGAGACTCTACCTTCTCACCCCTGGGAGCTTCCCTTGGGGCCTCCTTCCCTGGGAGCTTCCCTTAGCGCCTTCCCTTGGAGCTCACCCTGTTCCTGCCTCTACCCTAGCATGTGTGTGGGGGTGAGACGTGGGGGCTGTGCTCCCATCTTGGGGATGACAGAGGGGTGGTTTGCTTTGTGGCTTCCATGTGACCTCCAGCTAACCAGAGGCTCCCTTCCCATTCTCAGCATCGCTGGCAGGCATGAGGCTGGAGGAAGGTGACATTGCGGTAAGGTAACTTCTCACACTCCTAGAGAGGCAGAGTCAGCTCTCTCTGCCCTGGGGGACATGAGTGCTGGGTCTCGGCAGCATCTTTGCTGCCTATCAGAGGGTCTGCTGGTCCCAAAAGGTAGCTGAGGGAGGGGATAGGGAGACCGAGGCCCCAAGACCTGCCCACATCTCCTCTCTTAGAAGGTGAGTTGCCTTTGCTGAGTGAGCAGATCCCCTGCCTGCCTTGACAGTGGCCAGTCTTGGTAGGCACAGTGGCAGAGGGATCAGACTCTTGGCCAGAAGACTCTGAGCTCCCCGGATGAATAAAGACCTGCTGGGTCTAGTGGGAAAGTCATTTGGGGAACCACTTGTCACCCAAACCATTAGTTAGATGCAGTTGTGGCAAGTTTGAAAAAATCAGCCCGCAGGATCCATGAGAGCCTGGATCCCGGGAGCTGACTTTGGACTCATCTGGTGTGGGCGGGTCAGAAGAGTTTTCTCTGAGGAAGTGGCATTTAATCTGAGGTCTGCAGCATGAGGAGGGAAGTGATGAGGGTCAGGGGCTAGGCAGGGACTGAGGCCTCACCTCTGCCCATCTCTCCCCAGGTCAGCCTAGGCACCAGCGACACCCTATTTCTCTGGCTCCAGGAGCCCACACCTGCCCTGGAAGGCCACATCTTCTGCAACCCAGTTGACACCCAGCACTACATGGCGCTCCTCTGGTAGGCGAGGTGGGGGGAGGAGGTGCAGGCAAGTATGGCACCATCCTGAGCACCCCTCGTCGTTCTACTAGTCAGGGTCTTGTCAGCAGCTGAGACCCCACAGACTCATTGGGTCTTGCTGACAGCAGAGCTGAGTGAGGAAGAACCCAGGACCTGGAATTCCCCCTAAACCTGGATTCAAATCCCGACCCCAACGCCTATATCCTCTGTGGCCTGGGGTGGGCCCTGTAGCGTCTCTGAGCCACACTTTGCTCATAAAATTGAGAGAATAAGAGGTTTACTTTATAGTGTTGTTATGACGTGTCTGGCTCGTGGTAGACCTTCAAGAAGTGGTAGTAGGGACATCCTGCTTCCTGACAGTTCTCACGGAAGGGATATGCTCTGTGTCCTGACCACAGGCCTTTGGAGACCTGCTAGAAGCTACGGAGGGAGGTTTCTGAGCCTCTAAGCCCCAGGAACCATTGGAGCATAAGTAGATCTAGTAAATACAGCCATCCCCCCTCCATTGTCCAGGTAGTACAAGGTGTAGAAACCACAGCTCCCTGTCTCTTCCTGGGGTCCTTTTTGGCAACCTCCTCTGTAAACAGAGCCCAAGACAAGTGCATTTCCCAGTGACTCCTTGGGATGTGTGCCGGGCCTGATCTCCGAGGGAGAACCTCAGATCCCTGCCATGCACTGGCTGGGGGTTGTGGTCCAGCCTGACCTGCAGCCCCTCTACTTGCGACTCCTCACTGAAACACGTGGGTCCAATCAGCAAGCACTGGGTCCCTCTCTCAGGGTTGTGTGCACTTCTGCAGCTTTAAGAATGGCTCCCTCATGAGAGAGAAGATCCGCGATGAGTCTGCTTCCCGTTCCTGGAGCGAGTTCTCTAAGGCACTGCAGTCCACAGAGATGGGGAATGGCGGAAACCTGGGTAGGCTGTTTGGTGATGCCTGGGCCTGTGAAGGGGCAGCAGCTGCTGGTGGGAGGGACAGGGCCTGGGCCCCCATGAGTAGGGGGTGAGGGCCATGGAGAAGCCAAGGGGAGCCCTGTCTGTCTATACTTCTGCTCCAAGGGCCTTACGAACTAGTGTGAGGCCCCATGATCTGAGTGAGGTCGGGCCATGAGGCTGCTCTTGGCTGCTGCTCCATGCTCTGAGTGGAAGATCAGGCCAGAGCTGCATCTTCTGTCACCCTCGAAGCCCCTGGTGACAGCATCAGAGATGGCAGCCACAGTGCCTACTCTACCCTGGTGAATCCATATAAAAACAAAAAATCCGTATGCAACTTTCTGTCCCAGACACAGAGTTCTGTTGGGACAAGTGCCCAGCGTCTGGGGCAGGCCTTCTGAGCAGGGAGGGGATGTGCTTCCCTTGATCAAACCTTTGCTGGTGTGCTAGGGTTAGTTTGGCGGCTGCCTCCTGGCCTGGGCTGCCGGGTGAGGTTAGGAAGAGTTCTTCTCTAGGAAAATCTGGCCTAGGCTTTCAGGTTCCCCTCTGTCCTGCTGGAGAGGAGCTGAGAATAGTCACAGGTCTCATCTGGGGGACAAGAGGGGCTCAGGGGACAGGGATATGGCGTCATTTCACCCTGCTCTTTTCTAAGTCTTTGAGAAGCTTATCTTTTGTTTTTGACCCCTGGCAGCTAATCTCTTCCTGGTCTTGTTTCAGGTTTTTATTTTGACGTAATGGAGATCACCCCTGAAATTATTGGGCGTCATAGGTTTAGTGCAGAAAACCATGAGGTACGTGTGTTGTTGGTGTTGGAGCTACATTGGCTCAAGTTTTGACGATTAAATTTAACAATAACCTATCAAATTATGCTACTTTTAGGGATCTCATTTATTCACTCTTCCATTGATATAACAAACATTTTTGACATGCCAGGGTGCATTTTAGATGGTGGGGAGTCAGCAGGATCTGAGACAGACGCCATCTTTTCTCATAAAGAGGAGTCAGAACACCTAAGGATCCTCCCTGAGCTAACATGTCTCACACTGACTGTCACTGAGTGTCACAGAGCCTGTTTCCTTGGCGAGCTTTATCCTCCACCTCCTGAGAACTCACAGATCTCCAGATGAATTTATTTCTTCCTGATTGATAGAGCCTCTGGGACGGGAGGCACTAACATTTGCCGGTATTTGTTGAGTGCTGTTTAGTTCCAGGCGTTCTGCTGGTGGTTTTCTGTATCTTCCTCACTTACTTCTCAGAGCAACTCTGTGAGGTTGGTATTATCATCCTTTTAATAGATGGAGAAATTGAGGCCCAAAGAGGCTAAATAATGCACCCAAGTCACGAGGGCCTAGGTGGTGGAGGGAGGTCAAACCCTGTCTTCTCTGGCCCTAAAGCTGCTGTTTGCTTTCCCCTCCACCATGTGGCCTTTCCCAGGGTGGACTTGGTCCGTACTTGCTGCTTTGAATTGACTTTTCTGTGAGATAGTTACCAGAAAGTCATCATCACGTTTTGGATTGGACCTGAGAGACGTTTCCAACCCTAGTAAATGTCTGGAGAGCTTCAGTAAGTCTCTCTGTCTAGTGACTGTACCAGTTAGAGTTGGCGTTTGATTATGTGGCTGATGATGACATTACATGTTGGATTATAAATGGAAAGCTTTATATAAAGTATAGGGGGTTCATCTCAGTCTTCTGATGGGGGATCAATTTGGTTTCTGTTGTCATAGAAGATATGCCTGTTCTCTTTTGTGTAAATCCATCTAGGTTTGTCAAGGAGAAGGTAGTTTTCTTCATTCAGTCATTCGATCAACAGATACGTATGATTGGTGCCAGGCACTGGGGACACAAAGGAGAGCAAGACACACGTGGTCCCTGCTCCATGGAGCCCATTGTCTAGGAGGGAGACGGATAGTAAACAAGTGAATGAACACATATACGATTATGATGTGTGACGCGGCCAGGAAGGAAAAGAAAAAAGCACCACAGAGAAAGCAGGGGGTGGGCTGGGGGGACTTGCCCCAGATGGGGTGACCAGGTACAGCATCCCTGAGGAGGAGGCCTTGAGGTCGAGACTTGAAGGATGAGAAGGATTCCACTGCGGGAAGAGTGGGAAGACTTCCAGGCAGAGGGAACAGGTTGAGGAAGTGAAAGTAGGTGAGTCAGGTGGAGTAGTTCGTGAGGGAGGGAGTGGCAGCATCTATCAGGGGTCTCAGGCTGGTGAAACAGGCAAGGCTAGAGTTGACGCCCATCAGTGTTATCTTGAAGGATGCTCCATGGTTGGGAGTTCTCAGCATAAGCTCCTGGCTCTCACTTAGTGAGTGTCCACGATATAGACCAGGCTCTGTTGTCTGATTCGAACATTATAACAACCCTAAAACACAGGTACTCCTATCACCTCAGTTTTGTTAACAAAGAAAATGAGGCTCAGCAAGATTTAGGTAACTTGTTCAAGGTTGCAGAGCTGAATGGCAGAGGCAGAACTTGAACCCTCAGCAGCCTGAGATTGAGCTCTCTGATGCTCTGACTCCTCAAAGTGATACACACGTGAGGCTGTGAGCATGTGTGTGTGAGTCGTGTGTGTGTGTGTGTGTGTGTGTGTGACAGGCAGTTAGTGGTTCAAGAGCCTTACTATGCATGAGCTCCACTGGAGGCCTGAGTCATGAGTTCCGAATCTGGGCTGTTGTTTAAAAAGACAACACACACAAATACACACACACAGACACATGCATGAATGGACAATGAGAGTTCTTCACTTTGTACCCACTTTCTCCTGGAGACAGGTGTCAGCATTCCCCTGGGATGTGGAGATTCGAGCACTGATCGAAGGACAATTCATGGCCAAGAGGATTCATGCCGAGGGCCTGGGATATCGAGTCAGTAAGTGAGCTGCTGGAGTAGGGGCCCTAACCCTTGAGATGCTTGACACCCTTCTCAACCTTCAGGCCAGGCCTAGCGGGGCACTATCTGTTGAGGCCGTATTATGGGGCCCCATGCAGGAGGGCAGTGGAGCCTGGTCCCTGGTGGTGGGGTGAGAAAGTGACTTAGTGGACAATTATAGATAGGCATAGACCAAGAGCAGGTTGTTTCTGCTTCTCTGCTCTGTCCGCAGTAGCCTGATCTCCTGGCCTAGAACTGTAGGGCTTAGACGTCTTTCCGTAACCCTAACCTCCAACCTGCAGACTGTGTCCCAAGCTCTGGACCCTGAGGACATGGGCAGTGTAGGTGGGAAGGATCTGGTCTGGGGCCATGACTGCACCTTGGCCATGGCCCCATCTACCTTTGTGGCACCGTTCTAGACATTTCAGCATGGACAGGGAAGAATGGGGATGTAGAGCCACTGTCAAGACTGAGAGGTCTGGAACAGAGCGGGCAGAACCAGGGCCGGGGAGGCACTTAAGGGGAGAAGGGGATTTCTAATAACTTGAGCTCTGGGAGGGGCAGCTTTAGGAGGTCAGTGAGTTCCTCTTACAGGTGGCATTGGAGTGATCTGGCGGGTTTGCAGGAAGGTTGGAGTCCAGGTTTCTAAGGTGTATTTGTCCCTCTGGGCAGCAGCTGTTGTTTAGTAGAGAAAGGAGAAAACCCTGAAGCCTCTTTGCTTGAGGGCCTCCTCCTGGACAATCCAGGTTCTATGTAGTATATGTTCCATGTCTTTGAACCAACCAAGTAAAAGGATACTACAAAAATAAGTGTTAGGTAAACCTTTCTGAAAACCTGTTAGGCAGCAGGTGCTGAAGCTGCATGCACAGCTACCCGGCGATCTCACCACTCAGGGAATGCGTAACAGAAAGTGTACACGTGTCCTCTAAAGATGTGCAGGAAAACATTCATCATGGCATTGTGCTTAGTAGCCCCACACTGGGAACAATCCAAGGCCCATTGATAGTAGACAGCATAAATGCGTTGTGGGATATTCACGCAACATGATACTACACAGACATGAAAACGAACCAGCCTCAACCACACACAACAAAATGGGTCAATCTTACAAATGTAACTCTGAGCCAGATGCAAAAGTGCATATGGCAAGATTCCGTGTACGTCAAATTCAAGAACTGACAAAACTGTTTGCTGTTGTTGGGAGTCAGGATAGTTAGCAGTTGCCTTTCAGGAGGGGGCCTGAGAGGACTCTGGGGTGCTGGTGATGTTCTGTTTCCTGGGTTACACAGGTGTGTTTCTTTAGCTTGTGAAAATTTGTCAAGCTGTCAGCTTATGATGTGTATGTACGTTTTTCAGGATGTATGTGTGTTCAATAAAAATTTTAAAATAAATTAAATAATCGTTATAAACATTCCCATTCTTCTCCATCCCACCACTCAAAGTGTAAAAAAAAATTCCCCAAAGGTCTCCAAAGACTTCAGAGTTCCCTGAGAAATGCAGTCGGGTGAGCAGGGCAGGGATGGTGCTGAAGTTGGCCCTGAGTGCCTGGTGCCAAGGGTCCTCCAGCCGCCAGCCCAGCGTGTGGGGAGAGGCAGTGAGAGCAGAGGCCCTCTTGGGCTTGGGCGGGGTCATGTGATTATGTTGTCATTCCCAGCCTCTAAAGCAGTTCTCATGCAAAACAGCATAAAGTTACTTATCCTCTTAGCAAGCAGATAAGTGGAATCAAACCTGTTTTGCCAGCTTGAAGTAAGACTGATGATCATGATAATAATAGCTGCTAACATTTATTGAGCGTCTACTGTGTACCCTGCCTGGTTCCTAAGCACCTCATCCTTATTGACGACAGGGCCTCTGAGGTAGGTACTGGTATTACTCCTGCTTCACAAAGTAGGAAACCGAGACCCAGTGTGTTAAGTCACTTGCTGGAGGCTGGTAGAGCTTCCGAACCAAGCCAGTCCAGCCCCAGACTCTGGATTCTTAACCACTGGGCTACCTCTGCTGTATGTAAGGAGTGATCGCTCTCTCGATGTTTAGACACCATCAGACACATACACCATCAGACACATGCACCAGCTGGGCTGGGCTAGAGCCATGGTTCCTTTCAGCTTGTGTTTCTATGTATATTTTGTTTAGGTTGATTTGTAAAAGCAATAAAACCTTATAATAGCAAGTTTGGAAAATAAAGAAAAGAAAACTACCTGTACTTATAATCCCAGCCCTTCTTCCCAACAGCTAGTACTGTCTGGGAGTTCCAGTCTCCTTTACAAGCTTATTTTTATATAACTGTAGTCCTATTTCCTTTGTACATACAGACCCAAAAGTTCCTCAAGCCTTCTTCGTGGTGCCTTACATCACGCCCAGCTGACTTTCCCTGCAGTTGGGCATGGAGGATGTCTTTGATTTTCCGACATGGAATCACACTAGAACATCCTCCCATGTCCTGGATTGTTTCCTTAGGAGGCTGACATTCCTCCCCCTTTTCCAGTCTAGACACTTTCTTAATGGCCGAGGGTCAAGATGGAGCAGGCTGAGAGGCGGCCACAGGGGCTTAAAACATTTATTTGTTTTTAAATATTCATGTAATAAACAACTACTTTTTTGTTGTAAGAGTCATGCAATCCAGAAATAGACGGATCTAAGCACTGTGAGATTCCAGAGGTCTCCCTCCGCTTTCCGGCCCGGCCCCCAGCCTCTGCGTCACCACTTACACAGTAGCCAGCCATGGGGAGAGTTGGTGGGTAGGGAGGACTAGCTCTGCGTTTGGGGTACCTCCAGGATCCAGTCCACCACACCAGCCCAAACACGGTTGTTACATATTTGACAGTTTTCTCTCTATCCTGACAAAGTTGACTGCCTTTAGGGACTTACTACTTCACCTGTCTTATACTACCTGGGTGAGTCAGCACTTAAGGGCTCATCTCATCCCAGAATTTAATTTATTTAGACTTCATTACACTCACAACTTTTTGATAGCTTTCAATAAAAATATGTTTGTTGATTCAGCATTCTCTCACTGTTAACAGCACAAGTGATGCTCTTTCTTGACCATCTCCATTTTAACTGGAAGTGGAACTCTATGTCTTTTATTAGACTGGGGTTTATTGTTTTTTGTTGTGAAAAATATCATTCATACCATCAAGTATATGCATCATACAGCCAATTGGAAAACATACTAATAAATCAAACACCTGTTTATTGAGCACTCTGGTTAAGGAATAGATCATTGCCAGACCCTTAGAATCATCCCGTGTATCCTCTTCAATTGCAACCCCATCTGATCCTAGAGGTAATTTCTCTCCTGGTTTTTGTATTGTCATTCCCCTGAGGTTCTTTATGGTTTTGCTAGCTATGTTTGCATCCCTAAAATTACCTTGTTTTGTTTACCTGTGTCTGAACTTCATGATATATGGAATTATACTGTATGTGTTCTTATGTGATTTGCTTCTATAACTCAGTGTTATGTTTATGAGTTCATCCATGAGAATTAGTGTGGCTATTAGGTGTTAACTCTCATGGCAGTATGGTATTCCATCACATGATTATACCATGATTTATTTATCCATTCCTCTGTGATATACATTTGGTCTTTCCGGGTCACTATTATGAACAATGCTGCGATGAACAATCTTGTAAATGTCCTTGGCTGATTTTTCTGTATTTCATCTCTTAACCTCTTAACAGGCATTGATAGTAAACCAACAACCTGAGTACAGATTCTATTTCTAGAACTTGTTGTGTTTGGCTAGCATAATGTTTAATTTTTTAAATCAAATACCTTTAGGTAGGGCCTGCTCATTCAGGTGCCACGTCATCACCCTGTATTGTCACACACTAGCCTGGTCCTCTCAGTTACACTGTCCTCCTGGCCCCTGAAGGCATCTCCGTTGTTGGTAGCTGAGCCTAAAGGTTCTACGTCTTTTTCTAGTAATTACTCTTAAAATTTTGACATTAATACTAAAGTGTATAGTTTTTGATCAACATTTAGAATTTATATTCTGTTCGGTAATTATATTCTTCACCAGAAGAACACATCATGTTCCCTCTCTTCTCTCCTTTCTTTACCTCCCATTTTCTGGTTCCACAATATTACTGATTTGTGTGCATTATACATCAGTAATTATTTAAATTATACATTTGGCTGGTTTCTTAGATCACTACTGCTTATTATATCATACATCTAACTTTTTTTGGATTTGTATTTCATCTTTGCCTCAGGACATCCTTGACTCTTTCTTTCCTGTAGAGATGGGGGTGTGTGGAGGAATGGTCTCTGTATGAAAATATATTATTTATTTATTTATTTATTTATTTATTTATTTATTTATTTATTTATTTATTTATTTATTTTGTGAGGAAGATCAGCCCTGAGCTAACATCCATGCCAATCCTCCTCTTTTTGCCGAGGAAGACTGGCCTTGGGCTAACATCTGTGCCCATCTTCCTCTACTTTATATGGGACGCCGCCACAGCATGGCTTGACAAGCGGTGCCTTGGTGCACGCCCGGGATCCAAACCTGGGCCGCCAGCAGCGGAGCACCCGCACTTAACCACTACGCCACCGGGCTGGCCCCTGAAAATATTTTTATTTTGCCTTCACACTTAAATGCTAGTTTTACAGTATATGGACTTCTGAGTTGAAAAATCATGTTATTTCAGAACTTTGAAAATAATGTTCCATTGTTTTCTTTTAGTATTGCCAATGAGAAGCCTGATGCCAGTCAGAATGGTATTTTTTTCTATACAGAATCTTCTAGAATCTTCTCTTTCTCCTTAGAATTCTAAAATTTCTCAATTAATATCTAGGCATAGGCCTTATTCATTCATTGTGCTGAGTGCTCGTTGGCCTCTTTCATCTGGGGAAATTTATTACGTTATTTCTTTGA
Organism: Ceratotherium simum simum; assembly: GCF_057802395.1. Classification (NCBI taxonomy): domain Eukaryota; kingdom Metazoa; phylum Chordata; class Mammalia; order Perissodactyla; family Rhinocerotidae; genus Ceratotherium; species Ceratotherium simum. The sequence continues at coordinate 41,504,330 of NC_141904.1, forward strand.
TTGTTTCTTCCCCTCCATTTTCTCTGTTCTAGAATTCATACAGATTTGTGGTTTTCAACAGTGGCAATTTTTCCCCCCAGAGGATATTTGACAATATTTGGAGACATTTTTGGTTGTCATAAGTGGGGAGAGCTATTGGCATCTGGTGGGTAGAGGCCAGGGGTGCTGTTAAACATGCTACAATGCACAGGACAATCCTCCACGACAAAGAATTATCCAACCAAAAATGTCAGTCATATACCGAGGTTGAGAAACCCTGTATTAAACCAGATGTTGGCCCTCTGGTCCTATTTTCACTCTGCTTTATTTCATCATAGAACTTGTCACTATCACAACATATTTTGTTAATTTATCTGTGTGTTTATTGTCTGTCACTCCCCAGCTCGAATACGAGCTGTCTGAGAGCAAGAATCTCAGCTGTCTTGTTAAACCACCTACTGCCAGTGCTTAAGCTACTTCTAGGATATAGCTGGGCTCTCCTTAGTCTTTGTAGAATGAATAAATGTTACATGGAGAGTGATTGCTGTGTCTTCTAACTTAATTCTGTCTCATTGTTTAGGGAATTTCCTGGATTGTATCTTTCACGTTATTAATGAGATTTGCCATGTTTATTCTACTATTTAGCCTTTCTATTTATTTATATATTTTTTTGAAATCGTATATTGTTATTTCTTGTGTCCTGGTTCTTTTTCATAATGGTTTATTCTTGTTTTATTGAACTCTATACATCTGAGGATAAATATTAGAATTACCTCTATATCTGAGGATAAATATTAGAATTTTTTCAAATTTACTCTTTTGTTCCCTGATTTCTTTTTCTTCTAAGCTATTCTGTTTGTTCACATTGATCCTTCTCTTTCACAGTTGGTTTTTCTCAGTTATCTTGGCTGTGAGTTTATAGTACTGAGTGAATAACGGTCTCCAGTATAGACAGCAAGCCTAGCTGTCCTTTTCAGGTGCAAGGTCTCTTCTCCCAGTCGGCCTCCCCCACCTGCCCCAACGGGAGGGCTCCCTGGAGAGGCTACGTAAGTGGATGGGTGACAACAGACAGATGTAACTTGAGGCCTGTGAGCACTGTACAAGCTTTTAAGCTGGAGTCCTCCTACAGAGTCTCTCCAAATACCAAAATCAGGAGGATTTTGTTCTGGTTTGAAGATGAACCCAGCTTATTTCTCTGACGGGTGGAACTACCTTCTATGTCTGTGTCTTTCCGTGTCTGCCATGGCAGTTCAGTGTGACTTCAAGTTCCATTTCTCTCTCGGGACCCTCCAGGCACCCTCCCCAGGTAGTAGCTCACTTTTACTAGGGGGCAGGTCTTTAGCTTGAGGTCAAATGCTGCTGCTGCTCAATGTAAGAGAGTGGAGAGAAGAGGCTGAGAGTCTTGCGATTCTGAAGTCATTAGTTTACTCTCAGCAGTAATGCATGAGGGTTCCCACATCCCCATCAACACTTAGCATCAAGCACCTTTGAATCTTTTGCTAATCCGATGGGTGTAAACTGGTATCTCAATGTTGGTTTAATTTGTATTTCTTTCATTAATAATGAGTTTGACTAGCTCTTTGTAACTTTGATTTTTTCCTCTGTGATTTGGCTATTTATATCCTTTCCCATTTTTCCCATATTGGATTTCCTATCTTTTTCTTACTGATTTGCAGGAGTTTATTGTACACTTCGAATATTAGATCCTTGTCAGTTTTCTGTGTTGTGCATCTTCTGTCATTCATCTGTTAACCTTATTTATAGTGTCAGCAATTGATCAGAATTTTTATTAAATTAAATTCATCAATTTTTCAGCTTCAATTTTATGCTTTCGAGATATTATTTAAGAGGTTTTCCTCTATCCCAGTGTCACAGAAATTTTGTTTTCTGTTTTCTACTGTTAGTGTAACTTCCACATTTAGGACTTTGATTCCTCTTGAGTCCCCCTTTGTGAATGGTGAAAATTGGGATCCAGTTTAATGTTTTTCCACATGGTGACCCAGTTCTGTTTTCCCCCATTACTTGTTGTGCCCTCCTCATCATTATCAAGTTCCTGTATATACATGGGTCTCTCTCTATACCCCCTTTTTCGCTCCATTGGTTTATTGGTCTGTTCTTGGGACAAACTGTCCTGTTATGGCTTTTTAGTCTATGTTAGTTGGCTAGGGCTGCATAACAAAGTACCACAGACTGGGTGGATTGAACAACAGAAATTTATTTTCTCACACTCCTGGAGGCTAAAAGTCTGAGATCAAGGTATCAGCAAGGTTGGTTTCTCCTGAGGCCTCACTCCTTGGCTTGTAGATGCCTATCTTCTCTCTGTGTCCTCACATGGTTTGCTCTCTGTGTGTCCTAATTTACTCTTCTTATGAGGACACCAGCCATATTGGATTAGAGCCCACCCTAATGACCTCATTTTAAATTAATTACCTCTTTAAAGAGGTATCTGTCTTTCTCTCCAAATACAGTCACATTCTGAGGTACTGGGGATTAGAACTTCAACATATGAATTTTTGAGGGACACAATTCAGCCCATAACAGTGTCTTAATATCTAATATAACAATTCACCCCTCCTTACTTTGCTTTTTTTAATATTGTCTTAGCTGTTTATGGGTCTTTATTTTCCCAATATTTTATAATAATTCGTTCAGTTCCTTAAAAAAATCCAGTTGGAATTTTTATTTAGGTTGCATTGAATTTATAAATTAATTTGAAAAAATTGACACTTTTATATGTTCATTCATACCCATCCAAGACTGTCGAATATCTTTTAATTTATTTAGATATTATTTTTTGTACTTTAATAATAGTTTCGATTTTTTCTTTTGAAAAAATTGAATTTTTTGAATTCAAAAACTTTTGAATTCAATTCAAAGACCTTTGAGTTCTTTGCTAAGGTATTTCCTGGCTACATTACCTTTCTGGTTGCCATTGTGAATGGTAATTTGTTTTCTATTATATTTGCTAGTTGATTATTGCTAGAAATGCCATTGATTATTGTAAGTTGATTTTGTATCTGGCAAGCTTATTAAACTTTTAATAGTTTGCCTATTTTTAATTTTTCTGAGTAGATGGCCTATTGTCTGTAAATGATAATAGTTTTATCTTTTCTTTCAATCCTTACACATTTTATTTATTCTTCTTGTCTTATAGCACTGACTAGTATAACTAGTACTATGGAATAGTGTATTGGATAGTAAGAATCTTTATTTTGTTCCTAGTATTATTGTATTGCTGTGTAACAAATTACCTTAAAACTTAGTGGCTTAAAACAACGGTGAACATTTATTATCTTACACAGTTTCTGTGGGTCAAGAATTTGGGATTAGCATAGCTCAGTGGTTCTGACTGAGGTCTCTCTTGAGGTTGAGGGTAATATGTCATCTGAGGGCTTGACTAAGGCTGTAAGATCTGCTTCCAAGGTGGCCAGTTCACATGGCTATTAACAGGAGGCCTCAGTTCCTCACCTTGTAGACCTCTCCACAGGACCACTTGAGTGTCTTCATGACATGGCAGTTAGCTGCCCCCAAAGTGAGTGGTCCAAGATAGAGTGATCTACTACAGAGCAAGATGGAAGCCGCAATCTCTTTTATGACCTAGTCTTGGAAATCACACTCCATCATTTATGCAATATCATACTGGTCTTGAGTTAGCCCAACTGAATGTCAGAGGGAACTACATGAAGGTATGACTATCAGGAAGCAGGGGTCATTTAGAGGCCTTTTTTTTTTTTTTTTTTTTTGGTGAGTAACATTAGCCCTGAGCTAACATCTGATGCCAGCCCTCCTCTTTTTTGTTGCTGAGGAAGATTGGGCCTGGGCTAACATCCGTGCCCATCTTCCTCTACTTTATATGGGATGCCACCGCAGCATGACTTGACGAGCGGTGCGTTGGTGCATGCCCGGGATCTGAACCTGCGAACCCTGGGCCGCCAAAGCAGAGTGTGCACACTTAACCGCTACACCACCGGGCCGGCCCTGAAGGCCATTTTTGGGGTCTGGGAGGCACATCAGTCTTAAAGACAATGCTTCTAAATGTTTCTCTTAAGAATGATGTTTATTGTAAATTTTGGATATATGGCCTTTATCAATTTAAGTAAGTTCCCTTCTGTTCCTGGTTTGTTGAGAGATTTTGTTGTTTAATGGTTTTTAAAAAGTGAAGACGGTAAGAGGTGGGTGGAGCAGCAGCTTCACAAGCAAATTACATGTGACAAGCCTGCATGGACAGAGCCAGCTTTGAATTTCTCCTCCAGTCCTGTGTGATAAGCAAGAGGCATGGGTCCAACACAAGCCCTCCATGGCTGAAGAACTCTGGAAAACAGCCTTTTCTGCCTTGAGGGAATTGTCACAGCTATTGGTTTTTTTTCTTTTTTCCTTGCAGTGCCCAAGACAAAGATTTTGGCCACTGGAGGGGCATCTCACAACAGAGACATCTTACAGGTAAATGCTTGTAGCAGGCCCTGCACTAGGGCCTCCTTTGTGCCTATTACTTCTAAGAGCCAGACACTCAGTGATAAGGACTGCCTCTGTCCCCACTCCTGCAGGGGTGGGGGCCTCACAGCTCATACTCTCCCGGAAGCCAGCTCTGTTGCCTTGCAGCTCACACTGTGAGCAGATTCCCTCTTATACTCAGGTGAAGTCCACTGCCATGTATAACTCCACTCTCTGATACCAGCACTGGCCTCTGGGGTCACACAGAAAGTGCCTGTCCTTCCACATGGCAAACCTTCTGACATCTAATGCTAGTGTTCTTGTCTGCCTCAAGGTTTCTCCCTTCCAATGTAAACATCTCTGATTTTCCCAACCATTCCTCTTGTAATACAGTTGCCAGACTTTGTCACTGTCTTTCTGGTCCTCCGTTATGCTAGAAATCTGTGACCCAAAGTGGAATCAACCTGCATATGTCTGGCAATCAGGCTGTCACATCGTGGGGTGTCAGTGTCTTATTGGGGTACTGAGCATTTGTGGATGTAGCCTGACGCTGCCTTAGCTGTTTGAGTAACTGCATAAGCTGTTGATTTGTAATATACCTGTCTTAGGTAAGATTCTCTAGAAGCAGAGCCTGAAATGGGAATTTTTCTGTAAGTGATTTATTGGAGAGTGCTCCCAGGAGAAAGGGATACAGGTAGGGCAGGGGAAGAAAGAAAAGCAAGGATGTGATTTTGGCTGGAGTTGGCTTCAGCTCCATCCCAAGGGGAGATCTGGAACATGAACTATACCACAGGCTTGGTTCCACATTGGGGTAAGGGAGCCAACTCGCTGGCCTGGGGAGAGGTGAGAATAACCTCCTGTGAGAGGCAGCTTTTATTCAGCCAAGAGCAATTCTTTTGAGGAGGGGCATCTGTGAGCCATTAGCAGCCAATACGCACAGCATCTGGGGGAGGGGTGCACACGCGTCCAGTGAAGGAGATCCGGATGGAGCATCAACGGCATCTAGTACTACAATACCTCTGGTCAACTAAGACTCTCAAGTCTTTTCCTTGTGAGCTCCTCTTAGTACATGTCCTCCATTATAATTTTTGCAAATTATTTTTGGAACCTAAATGGAAAACTTTGTTTTTATCCCTATAAAACATGCCCTTGTTAGTTTGGGTTCGTTTGGGCTTGTTAATATTAGTCTGATACCCAGCCATCTCCACGTTGACCGTTTGCTAAGCATGCTTCCTAAATCTTCCTCCTTGTCTTTGATAAAATGGTTAAAGAGTGCAGGGACAACCTGGAGAGCTGTGGCCCTCCACTAGAGACTTCTCCCAGGTCATCCTGACGCTATGATCACCAGGCTGGCATGGCCAAGTGTACTTCGTTTAAGACGGTAGAGGTGGAATGGAAGGCATCAGAAGACATACGAAGAAGGAGCCTGGAAAATGCATGCCAACATGTCCCTGTTCCCTCTGAGGAAACTCTGTCCCTTCCAGGTGCTTGCAGATGTGTTTGGCGCCCCGGTGTATGTCATAGACACCGCCAACTCAGCCTGCGTGGGCTCTGCATACCGAGCTTTCCATGGTAGGTCGATGGATGGGGGACAGATGTCTCTGAAAGAACTTGGAGCACTGGCTGGACTGAGGAGTGTAAAAGGGGAGATTGGGATGTTCCCATTCTTTAGGGACATTGGAGTTTTGGGGGCATTAGCTTCATTTTTCTCCCTCCCAGCAGGTGAGAACCAACCCAAACCCTCTGTTCCTTCATTCTCTACTTAAAGTGGGAAAAGAGAGGCAGGGTCCTAACTGAATGAGGCCTAGTCAGAGTCAGGCTTAGCACAGGGACATTGAGAAAGGACACAGGGCATGCTTGAGGGCACACAGGCGTACATCTGGACAGCTGGTGGGCAGGAGAGGTGGGAAGTCCAGAGCCATCTTTTCATCAAGAGCAGGAAGTTGACACAAAGGTGAAGGCTTCAGAGCCAAGCAGTCCAGGACCCTGGACAGCTCCGTGGGGGACCATTGCTCTGGTGGAGGCCTCGCTGAAACTCTGGATAATAAAGAAATCTCCCCCATGTAGGCAAGTCCTGGCGGGAGCAGCACGTGCCCACAAGGGCGTTCTTCCTCCCATTTGGTCAGTTTGCCCTGTTGTCTGCCCTTTGAGGCTGCTCCACTGGCTGGCCGTGTACCTCAAGGGCTTTGTCTTTTCCCTCTAGCAGTTCCATTCTTCTCACGTTTACTCTTAACTTTTTAACACACTTATTTAAACTTATATTTTTCTATCACCATTGAGAATTAATCACAGACCATTGCCTTCTCTTAATAATTAACCTCTTACTCATAATTTTATTGCCCTCCCTCTCCATGCCATCCACCTCACCCCACCTCATGCCACCTCCTGCATCAAGATCATTGGGCAGTTTATTTCCAGACTGTTGTGTTTTCAATTAAACTTTACATCATATTGGCTTTTATTTGCACTTACCTATGAGTTTTTCTTTCTTCTTTTTTTTTTTAAGTCCCTGCAGTTTCTTTCTCCTTCTCCGTTTCTATGCTAGTTTTGTTGGAATATACAACCTAAATAAGTTTTTAAGAGATAATTCAGTGGGTGATAATTTTCTGTGGCCTTACATGTCCAGCAAGGGCTTTGTTTCTCCCTCCCAAAGGATGCTACCTTGGCTGGGCAAAGGACTCTAAGTTCAAAATACTTTTCCTCAGAACTTTGGAAACACTATTCCCATAATCTTCCTGCCTTCACTATTGCCCATGAGAAGCCTGGGGTAAGCAGGCAGGAAAGCAACTACCCTTTAAGGACTCCACTGCTCTGCTGCATTGCGTTTTTTTATTTTTCCTTTTCTGTGCCTGTTTAGTTGTCAGCGGTTACCTGGGGGTACTGCCCTGCTCTGCCTTCCAAAACCAAAGCCTGTGCCCAGTCCTAGCACAGCAGTTCCCACCCCAAGACATATCAGCCACTTTATTTGGAGATCTGTTCTCCAGCTGGGTCCAGGGAGGAATCTCACAGGCAGCCAGTGTGTGGATGAGTGGAGAGGGGACCATGTCTTTTGATTAGTCCCTTTGCTGGCCACCCCACCACTCACCCCATCCCTTCATCCCTACAGCTCTGAGCTGGGATACTCCAGCATTTGGTTAGAAAACTGGGCCTCGCCTCTTCATTGGGGCCTCCTTCGCTCTTGGTGGTGTTGCATTTCCCTGTCAATCAGTTGCTAATCCTTAAATTGCCTAGAAATTTCTCACTGTTTCTTGCCCACCTATGGCAACCTTCCCTCTTTTCCAGCCCTGCCACTCATTTGCTTGGTATTTATTGAGTGCGTCCTGTATGCAGGCACTGTGCTAGGCACCAGGGCTCTAGTGGAGACCCAGTCCCTGGCCTCACAGAGCTTCTGGCTCAGCAAGGGAGGGACCTTAAACAAATCTGTGGCCGGAATTGTGAGAAGTGCCCTGAGGAAAGCGGATGGTGCTTCGGAGTGGAGGGTGAGGGAGCCTCCTGAACAAGTGATATTCTTAGCTGCAGCTTATCTGGGGAGAAGAGAATAGGTATGTGAAGGGAGGAAAAGAGAACATTCCACACAGTGGAAAGGCTCTGAGGCAGAAGGAACTGAAAGAGGCCCAGGGTGGCTCAAATGCGGTGAGCCATGGGGAGAATGGAGCACACGAGGGAGGAGAGGCAGGCAGACCCTCCCCTTCTGTTGGACGTCAGGGGTTAGCCGCTGCTCCTATGACAGGCACAGCGAGCAAGACAGACGAGGCTCTGCTGAAGAGAGGCCTGCACTTGAAACTTTTCTTTTCTCTCTCTTTTTTTTTTTTTTAACATTTTACTGAGGCACAATTTATATGACATAAAAATCACCCCATTTTAGGTGTACAAGTCAGTAATTTTTAGTAAATTTACTGAGTTGTTCAGCCATCACCATAATCCAGTTTTAGAACATTTTATCACCCCAGAGATAAAATGCCATTTCCAGCTGATGTCCTCATTTGCAACGTGCACTGGTGTGAGATGAGCCTTCCCTTCTAGGCCTTGCAGCTGAAACAGACGCGCCCTTTTCAGAGGTTGTGAAGTTAGCCCCAAACCCCAGATTAGCTGCTACCCCAACCCCAGGAGCTTCTCAGGTGAGAGACCATCAGAATTTGGTCATAGCATTTGCATTGTGAAAACCAACTAGGTTCTTTTTTCTAAAAGGTAAGTTTTTCTTTGTTACCTACCTTGAAGTTGGTGTGCTCAACTAAAGGGAAAATCCTACTTTTTAAAAAATTGTCAAGGAAACGGGAAAAGAAGCCAGGTTGTCCACTGAGATTCACAGATCCTGCTGGTTTTGCAGCCCTGGGGGTAAGATAGATTGCTGGGCATATCTTCATTGCTCCATGTGCCTCAGGGCGGGCCCTTCCATTTCACCCGGTTACAGAAGCCACTGAAAGACTCTGTCACTTAAGCACAAGACATGCTGGGTTTCTAGCACTCAAATTTGAGGCCTGGATCCAAGACGGCTGTGCAGTCATTCAGGCCAGGAAATCCCTATGAAGTCAGACCTGACTTGTTACAGGTTGGATTTCCTGGAAAGCAGACTCTGAGATGTCGATTAGGATGCAGGAGATTTATTAGGGAGCACTCTTGGGATCTACTTCTGTGGAAGGAAAAAGGAGGAGGCAGCACTGGGCAGAGGAGGAGGTGACCTGCACTGTAATCTCAGCTGAGCCCTCAGCCAATCCTACAGGAAGTTCTGAAGCTGGGATTCCCTTTTGGAGTTTTACCCAGTTGGGGTGAGGAGGCCAGGCCTTTATACCATGAGGTGCCATGTCAATCAGTTATTGCATGTAGGTCACCCCAGGATGGGGTAAGGCAGCTCTCTATAACCGAAGCAATCCCTAAAGGGGGCTGTCTGTCAGCTGAGGGCTGGGAGAATAAGTTCTTCATTTCTGAAGGGCAATCTGGGTGGTATGCCACACATCCACCATGCCACTGTTGCTGTTTGAACAAGGTTCTTGCAGCCCAGGTGCAGGGGCAGCGCAGAGGGCTTTATTACTCATGGTACAGCAGCCAGCGTAAGCTTCATGCTTGCATCAGTTTTCCTTGGCCCTGAAGTGCATGGGGTGATGTGGTGTGGGCCCAGGTAGATACTGTGCACGTACTATGTCTGTGTCACAATTGAGGGACCCCGAGCTTAGGAAACCCCTAACCTTATAAAGGAGCTGCAAGTAAACCTGCCCGACCTTTGCCCCCAAAGGAGACATTATCGTTATTATCCTGGCCAGCAGACAAATTTTCTCTCTGCCCCTCAGGGCAACACTATCTCTGTCTTCCAAGGCTGTTTGCTTTACAAACATCCTTGAAAAGATAGTCTGGAATCAAGGCTGTCACCAGACATATAGAAACACCATGGAGAATTGTCTCCCAGCATATCTTGGAAGCAGAAGCTCATGCTTTCTGGGTGACCAGATAACCCACACACAGGTATGCCCAAGCTTCTATTATTTTCTATTGTGTGTCCTTATGTTTAAGAGGCAACTCAGTGCAACAGAAGGATCCTACATTGCGATGAAGGGCCTTTGGGTTCTGATTCTTATTCTGCCTCTCTCTCATGATGTGACATTCATGTGACCTTGAGCAGCACTCCTCATCTCTGAACCTCTGTTTCTTCATCTGTGAGGTGGGGACAACATCTGTCCTTTTAACCTAATTGTGAGGCTTAAAAAGAATCCTTGACTATAATGGCTTTATTACATAACAGGAAGTCTGAAGGTGGTTGCTGGTGTTGGTTCAGTGGTTCGACAATGTCAGGGCTCTGGGTCATGTTCCCTGAAGTTCTCCAGATCAGTAGTGGACAAGGGGAACATCATGAGAGCCACATATCCCATTTTAAATTTTCTAGTAGTCTCATGTTCTAAAAGAGTAATAATAAATAAATGACTAATTTTAATAATATATTTTATTTAATTCAACATGTCTAAAATAGTGTCATTTCAACATGTAATCAATAAGAAAAATTGCCAGTGTGATATTTTCCTTTTTTTTTTTTTTGTATGAAGCTTTTGAAATCTGGTGTGCATTTTATGCTTATAGCACTAGTCACATTTCAGGTGCTCAAAGGCATGTATGGCTTCTGGCTTCTCTAGTGGAGAGTGTAGCTCTAGATGTGCTCAAAACAATCACAGGATGTCTGCGGCTGCTCCAAACATCATGTCCCCCACAACTGAATTCATAGGAGAGAGTCAGAGTGTGGCATTGGGCAGAGTCTGTCTTCACACATTTCTTGCTTATCAGGGAGAGACATACTGGTCTGTTCCCCAACTCCCCCACAGACTACCACTTGGTCATATGGTCAGCCTGGGCTGTAGGAAACGCTGGGGAGGGTCCTGCTCTTTCATCCTCTCTGGAAGCTGGCCAGCAAGGAAAAAGGTAGTTGGGGAGAGCTTTAGGGCAACTTTAGCTTTAGCTGCATCTGCCTCATTACAGGTAGCAAATACTCTGTGTACCACCACTCTCCCTGGCCTGCCCGTGACCAAAGTCACTCATAGCTTGTGGAACTCTTGACCATGACACCCAAGTGTAACCTCGGAATCCTTCTCAACACCAGCTTACAAGCAGTGACAGTCTGTGATTGCTGGCATCAGTGACCTATTTGAGGACTGGATTGTAAACTCCTTGAGAGCAGGGCAGCGTCCTCTGTTTTCTGTCTATGTCACCTACAGCAGTGCTGTGCTCAAGGGGAAACTCCAAACAGCAAGAGTGTTTTCCCTCTCGGCTCAGCTGAATGTTGCAATTTCCTCCTTGGAGAAAAAATCAAAACCACCTTATGTCCTCTGACAACATTCACAGACAGCCGCTCCAGCTGCACCAAGAGTGGCCCTAGTTGCATAATCAGTTACTGAAGTACTTGGCGTTGGAGCTAATTAAGCCAAATTAAGAAGCAATGGGATTGGCATGAGCTACCAGTGGTGTTTGTGAGTCCCAAGGAAATCCGAGTCCCTCAGTCTTAGGTGTATCTTGTCTGTAAGACAACATGCACTCACCTGAAGTGCACCTACATTTCTTAGGCAAGGCTTACAGAGCCACAGGCAAAAACAGCTTTAAAAAAATAGAATGAAGGGTAAGAATGTGGGGTTGTATTTATTTCTGGTCTTTTTTCCCTTGTTGGTTTTTTAGTTTTGGTTTATTACACAGCACACTGTATATATAATTTTGTAGCCCACTTCTTTTAAAATTCTACATTACAGCATAAGTATTTACATTCTTAAAAATGCGTATACAAATTATTTTTAATGACTGCATAATTTTCTCTCTAGCAAATGAAACATAATTTACTTGAGCATTCAAGAGTAGTTGCTTCCAGTTTTTCAACTATTATAATTAACCCTATGTGGGTAAAGGGTTAACAAAACCTTTTCCTATTCTGCATGAGAATTTGACCTTTGGTTAGCTTTTTAAACCAGGTTTCCTTTGAGACTTAATAAAAATGGAATGTCATAGGCAACATTGCTTATGTAAAAATGTCCTTTAATTGAAAAACTGCATCTGGAGTAGGAAAACCATAAATACCTGATGAGAAGTCGTACTTAGGCCTTCCCTGAGTGCAGTGACTTCTCATGGGCGTGTCTCTTGCCTATGGAGTTGTTACAAGAGATACTCCTGTGGGACATGAAGTTTCAAAGTCAAGGTGGTTCTTGCACCTGTACGATCTGGATTTCATCTCCTTGCACCTGAGCTGTAACCTGGGGGGTAAGGAGGGGAAAAGGCAGGGAAGTGAAGAGACCCTTTCCTGGACACCTGTGCAAACTGCTGTAGGGACCACTACAGTGGTCTCCCATTGAAGAGGAGCACCTGTAGCCACTGTGCCAACAGGTATGTTTCTCCACGATATCCTTTTGAGGGCCAAGGTGTGGCCCTTGGTAGTCTTATGAGTCTGATGTTTAGTGCTGTGTAAGAAGGCCTTTGGGGCCGGCCCGGTGGCATAGTAGTTAAATGTGCGTGCTCCACTTCAGTGCCCCGGGGTTTGCAGGTCCGGATCCCAGGCGCGCACTGACGCACCACTTGTCAAGCCATGCTGTGGCAGCGTCCCATATATAGTAGAGGAAGATGGGCACGGATGTTAGCCCAGGGCCAATCTTCCTCGGCAAAAAAGAGGAGGATTGGCAACAGATGTTAGCTCAGGGCTGATCTTCCTCACAAAAAAAAAAAAAGAAGGGGCCTGGCACCCTACACGTAGGATTATTTCCTTAGGAGAGCTTTGCAGTAGTAGAATAACTGGGTCAAAGGCAATGGGCGTTTCCAAGCCTCTTAATACAGACATAAAGTCAAGTTGATTTCCAAAAGGGTTGCCCACCAACTTTCATCAGCTGTGCAATGAGACAGCCATTTCCAGGTACCTTCACCAGATTTTTTTTTAACTTTGTAGATTAAATAACAAAAATTGGTTTCTTGTCATAATTGGCGTTTAAAAAAATCTTAAACTATAGGTTTGAGAACTACTAGCATTTCCTGTTTCGTGAATTGACACTTCTTTTCTTTTGCCTAGCAAAAAAATTAAGTTGCAAGTAAATGGGATGTAAAATTTTAAAACTGCAAGTTGCAAAAAGATGTAAGAGGCACCTCCCCCTCCCCATTCTAAACTGTTCTTTCCACCCTTCCAGGTCTACGAGGCCCTCCTTCCACAGTACACCAAGTTCGAGCAGAGAATTCTGTCCCAGACCCAGGGGCCTCCGCAGTGAATTCCACAGGCCCAGGCGCCCCAGTTAACCCTGCCTGCCCAGACTCACTGATCCCACTTGAGGACGTAGCCCTGGACAGCAGGGATCTTCTGCCATATTCTGAGTGGCTCTGTCTGCCCACCTGACTCTTTGCAATGTGGGCCCAGGACCAGCTTGAAGCCCGCCTTAGCACATCTTCCTGAACATAAATGGGCTACTTGTGTCCCTTTGCCTGTGTGCCCAGAGCTGGAAAGCATCTCTCTTTTCCTGTCTTTTATCCAAGGAGGCAGGATAACACTGAGTCTGGGATATGTCCAATAAAAATTGTGACTTTTCCCCTTTCAAAGGCAAAAGTAAAGCTAATACAGGGACCTCAATCATCAGAATGAGGGAGAGAAAGCCCTCCCCCTTACGCTGACCCACATTCCTCCCACACATACCCTGACCCCCACTGTCCATCCTCTCTCCCACACCCTGACCCTCTAGCTATGTCTCTCCCACACCCTGAGCAAAATTGCATCTGGTTGAGAACCACGGACCTGGAGACTTGATCAGATGCATATGTGATTATTTTCCTTTTTAAGTAAGACATCTTCATACATGGTGTTGTATTCTTCCATCAGGAGGCAATAATATCTCGTTTTCTCTCTTTTTTTCTGATGTTCATGCCTAGCTCCATTAGTTCACTGGGGATACAATTTTGTTATTATTCTTCATTTATTAGCTGGGATTCTTATATATGAGCAGCATCCCCCATCCAGTTATCCAGTGGTATTGTTTATATAGGAGAGGCAGAATAAATGGATTATTTCTTCTTTATTCACCAGTTTTCAAAATAGTGAGTTGATGTCCAAGAATGCGCTAACAGCAACTAGATTTTTATTTTTAGTATAAATATGATACATTTAATATTTTATGTCGTAATCCATTGCAGTAATTATTCTTATCCTGTCTTCTTTTTGATAGCCATTCTCTCCAACTTTTCTGCTGCTTTCCTCATCTCTAATTCATTCTTTCTTTTTCAGTGAAACTTCTGCTCTGTCTACTCCTTAATTGTTGCTGGGCCCCAAATCTCTGTCCTCATCTCTCTTTCTCTCCCATTCTGTCCTCTCTTGTTGGATGATTTCATCTATTCTTGGGCTTCAGCTACTACTTATATACCAGTAACACCCAGATCTGTGTCGCTAGCCAGAATGTTCCTTGGCATTCTCACAAGGGTACTTCAGACTCCACCTATCTTCCCTTGCTCTTCCCCAAACCTCCTCCAGAGTTCCTCTTTCAGTGAATTAGCACCACCATCCATCTATTCATTCAGGAACCCAAACCCAAAACTCAGATATCTTCCCTCTTTCCCACATCAAACCAGTCACCAAGTGATCTTGGTTCTTCCTTCTAAATCTCTCTTAAAGCAATTCCTTTGTCTCCATCCCTCCTGTTTTACTTCAGAACCCTTTATTGCTTGCTCACATCATTGCAAAAGCATCCATAGAAGGTCCTCTGTGATCTACCTCCTGCAAATCCTCCAGATTTTTCTTCTGTCACAGTCCTCGCCCAAGTTGGGACTCCAGTTAAATCAAACTGCTTGTGGTCTTATCCACAGTGGCAAAATGCTGCAAATAGGTCTGAGACCTGGTGGATCAGAGCAGTGGCTAGTGGGAGGTCAAAAGGAAGAGGTTTAGAAAGTAAGTAGGACCAGAGACATCACTCTGAGAGATAAAGTCACCTTGAAAGGGAGTGGTGTCCCTTGCAGGCTTGGTGGATGAAGGAAAAAGGGGAACAAGAGCTGAAGATGATGACCCATCAGATACAACAGCAAGTCAAAGATTCAGAAGGAAATGGATAACTCCTCCCACCCACTACCTAGACATTACTTATTAAAGAAATGTTATATTATTGACCATCAGAAAAAGTCTCTCTTGGACCAAGAAATAGAAAGCTACTCAATCCATTCCCCATTTTACCTCTGCTGCCAGAGTTGCCTGTTACTGCTAACTACATGTCAACATAAATAGAAAAAGAGGGTAGTGACGTCAGCATCATGGCAAAGTGAGTTGCTCCCTTTATCTCTCCCCTCTAAGTTACAACCAGTAGGACCTCCACAGACCAACAAAGGACTGTCTGCACAGCACACCAGAATGCCTGAGAGATCCATACATCTATACATCTGAAGGTGGGTGGACTAGACCTCGTGGAGGCGATGGAACCAAAGAAGTAGTGACAGCAACTCCCAAGACCGGAGGCTCCAGGAGCCATGGCAGTACCTGTGACCCAGTCCCCTCCCCCTCCCCCAGTGGTGGTGCCTCTGACCCTGGCCCTCCTAGGAGTGGGGGCTGCATCCAAGACCCTAGTGCCCCAGCAGCAGCGGTGGTGCCTGTGACCTGAGGTTCCAGGAACCGCTCTGGCACTCAAGACTAGACACTCCAGGAACCGCGGTGGCACCTGCGGCCTAGGTACCCCCTCCCCCATGGCAGTGTCAATGTCAGTGCCACCTACAACCCCAGCCCCCTGCAGCAGTGGCAGTACCAGCACCTGCAGAAAACCCAGGAGCAGCTGTGTAGGCAGCACACACAGCAGCAGTGCCTGAGGCTGTGGAGAACCTGGTAAAAGCAACAGTGGAGCTCACAACCACAGTCCCTCAAGCTGCAGTGGCACCCCCAACTCACAGCAGCAGTGCCTGCAGACCCAACAAACCTGGATGTAGTGGAGGTGCCCATGACCCTGGCTCCCACTGTACCCTCCCCCACCCCCACCACAGTGGGGGAACCTGCAACCCAGGCAACCCAGAATCAGCAGAATCACTTGCCAGCCCGGTGACCCCAGCGGTGATGCCCACAACTGCAGCAACACCATAGCAGCAAGGCACCAGCAACCTTGGAGGCACAAGCAGCACAATGAAGACGCTGATGACACCTTTGGCAGAGGCAGTGGAGGGTGGAAAGCGCAGGCCCTCAGATACAACCAGAAGCAGCTCAGAATCAAAGTAAACAAATTCTTACCTAAATCAGAAAGGTGTTTGCTACTACAAATGCACTGGCAGAGGAACGACTTGTCAAGCACAGTGAAAAACTATGGTAACACAGTATCACAAAAGGAAAATGACAATTCTCCAGAAACCAAACTTGAAGTCATGAAAGATTGTGATCTAACTGATAGAGAATTCAAAAATAGCTGTCATGAAGAAACTCAATGAACTACAAGAAAACTCAGAAACATGGTTCAATGAGCTCAAGAATAAAATTAATGAACAGAAGGAGTACTTCAGAGATTGAAACACTAAAAAAGAACCAAACAGAAATTCTGGAGCTGAAAATCTCAATAAACGAGATGAAGAATAAAGTAGAAAGCATTGGAAATAGAGCAGACCATATGGGAGAGAGAATTAGCAAGCTCGAAGATAGAAATCTAGAAATGATTCAGGCGGAAGAAGAGAGAAGTAAGATTTTTTTTAAAATGGAGAAATTCTATGAGAAATATCTGACTCAATTAGGAAAAGCAACATAAGCATAATGGGTATTGCAGAAGGAGAAGAGGGGGAGAAGGGAATAGAGAGCTTATTTAAAGAAGTAATAGCTGAGAACTTTCCAACCCTGGGGAAGGAACTGGATATACAAGTACATGAAGCTTATAGAACACCTAATTATCTCAGTGCAAAAAGACCTTCTCCAAGGCACATTATATTAAAACTGTCAAAAGTCAATGACAAAGAAAGAATATTAAGGGCAGCCAGAGAGAATAAAACAATAACCCTACAAAGAAATCCCCATTAGGCTATCAGCATATTTTTCAGCAGAAACTCTACAGGCCAGGAGAGCATGGAATGATATGTTCAAAATATTGAAAGATAAAAACTGTCAGTCAAGAATACTCTATCCAGCAAAGTTATCTTTCAAATATGAAGGAGAAATAAAAGCTTTCCCAGACAAACCAAAGCTTGAGAGAATTCATTGCCACTAGACCTGCCTTACAAGAAATCTTGCAAAGAGCTCTTGTACATGAAACAAAAAGACAAAGATATGCAAAGCTTTAAGCAAGGTGGTAAGTAGATAGAATCAGAAAATTGCAACTCTATCAGAATAGGTTAGTAAACACTTAATTATAACATAAGAGATTAAAGGGAAATAAAGCATTAAAAATAACTATAGCCACTTCAATTTGGTAAAAAACAATACAAAAAGGGGTAATTTGTGACAACAAAAACATAGAGGGGGAAGAGGAAGAGGATGGATACTGCCTAGATATATGAAGATAAGATGCTATCAGCAGAAAAAGGACTATCTCATCTATGAGATCTTTTATACAATCCTCATGGTAACCAAAAAACAAAAATTCAGAGCAGAGTCATGAAACAGAGGAAACTGAGGGGCCAGCCCAGTGGTGTGGTGGTTAAGTTCACGTGCTCTGCTTAGGCAACCCAGGGTTCGCGGGTTCAGCTCTCAGGCACAGACCTACACTCCGCTCATCAAGCCATGCTATGGCAGCATCCCATATACAAAATGGAGGAAGACTGGCATAGATGTTAGCTCAGAGAAAATCTTCCTCAAGCAAAAAGAGGAAGACTGGCAGTGGATGTTAGCTCAGGGCCAATCTTCCTCACACACAAAAAAGAGGAAACTGAGAAACAAAAACCACCAAACTGAAATGGCAGAAACACAGGGAAAAGAAACAATGAAAATACAGAGCAAGCAGAAAACAAAAGATAAAATGGCAGTATTAAGTCCTCATATATTGATAATCACCTTAAAAGTAAATGGATTGAGGCCGGCCCTGTGGCTTGGTGGTTAAGTGCGCACGCTGTGATGCTGGTGGCCTGGGTTCGGATCCCAGGTGCACATCGAGGCACCACTTCTCCGTCCATCCTGGGGCCGAGTCCCACATACAGCGACTAGAAGGATGTGCAGCTATGGCATACAACTATCTACTGGGGCTTTGGGGGGAAAAAAATAAAATCAATAAAATCTTTAAAAAAAAAAAAAAAAGCAAATGGATTGAATTCACCAATCAAAAGACACAGAGTGGCTGGGGGGGTTAAAAAACAAGACCCAAGAGAATGCTGCCTCCAGAGACCTTTCTCAGCTCTAAAGACAAACATAGGTTCAGAGTAAAGGGATGGAAGATGATATGCCAAGAAAATGGCAACCAAAAGAGAGCACATGTAGCCATACTTATATTAGACAAGATAGACTTCAAGCCAAAAACAATAACAAGAGACAGAGATGGACATTGTATAATGATAAAGAGGACAATCCATCAAGAAGACATAACATTTATTGATATATATGCACCTAACGTAAGTATATAACCACAGTATATAAAGCAACTATAAACAGACCTAAAGGAAGAAATTGACAGCAACACAATAATAGTAGGGGACATTAATACCCCACTTACATCAATGGATAGGTCATCAAGACAGAAAATCAACAAAAAAACAGTGACCTTAAATGAAACAGTAGACCAGAGGGACTTAATAGACATATATAAAACATTCCATCCAAAAGCAGTGGAATATACTTTCTTCTCAAGTGCACATGGAATATTCTCGAAGATAGACCATATGTTGTGAAATGAAACAAGTCTCAATACATTTAAGATTGAAATCAACAAGCGCTTCTTTTCTGACCACAATAGTATGTAATTAGAAATCAACTACAAGAAGAAAGCTGGAAAGTCACAAATATGTGGAGACTAAACAATATGCTACTGAACAACTATTGGATCAAAGGAGAAATAAAAAATACCTGGAGACAAACGAAAATGAAAACACAACATACCAAAATCTATGGGATGCAGCAAAAGTGGTACTAAGAGGGAAGTATATAGCAATACAGGCCTACCTCAGCAAACAAGAAAGGTCTCAAACAATCTAACACTACACCTAAAGAAAAGTCTCAAACAATCTAACACTACATCTTTCTAAAAGAACTAGAAAAAGAAGAACAAATGAAGCCCAAAGTCAGTAGAAGGAAAGAAATAATAAAAATTAGAGTGGAAATAAATGAAATAGGAACTAAAAACAATAGAAAAGATCAATGAAAGTAAGAGCTGGTCCTTTGAAAAGATAAAATTGACAAACACTTAGCTAGACTCACTAAGAAAAAACGACAAGGCTCAAAATCAGAAACAAAAGAGGAAATATTACAATGGATACCACAGAAATACAAAGGATTATAAGAGAATACTATGAAAAGCTATACACCAACAAATTGGATAACCTAGTACAAATGGATAAATTCTTAGAATCATAGAACCTCCCAAAACTGAATCAAGAAGAAATAGAGAATCTGAATAGACCAATCACTAGTAAAGAGATGGAAATAGTAATGAAAAACCTCCCAAAAAACAAAAGTCCAGGACCAGACCGCTTCTCTGGTGAATTCTACCAAACATTCAAAGATTTAACAACTATCCTTCTCAAGTTCTTCCAAAAAATAGAAGAGGAAAGGACACTTCCTAACTCATTTTATGAGGCCAACATTACCAAAACCAGACAAGGGCAATACAAAAAAGGAGAATTATGGGCCAATATTGCTAATGAACGTAGATGCAAAGATCCTCAAAAAAATATTGGCAAATTGAATACAACAATACATTAAAAGGATCATACACCACCATCAAGTGGGATTTATTCCAGGGATGCAAGGATGGTTCAACATCCACAAATCAATCAGTGTGATACACCACATTACAAAATGAAAAAAATCACATGATCCTCTCAGTAGATGCAGAGAAAGCATTTGACAAGATTCACCATCCATTTATGATAAAAACTCAATAAAATGGGCATAGAAGGGAAGTACCTCAACAAAATAAAGGTCACATACAACAGATTCACAGCTAACATCATACTCAATGGTGAAAAACAGAAAGCTATCCCTCTAAGAACAGGTGCAAGACAACAATGCCCACTCTTCCCACTCTTATTCAACATCTTATTGGAAGTCCCAGCTAGAGCAATTAGGCAAGGAAAAGAAATTAAAGGTATCCAAATTGGAAAGGAAGAATTAAAACTATCACTATCTGCAGATGACATGATTTTATATATAGAAAACCCTAAAGAATCCACCAAAAAAGTATTAGAAATAATTAACAAATACAGTAAAGTTGCAAGGTACAAAATCAACATACAAAATTCAGTTGCATTTCTATACAACAAACTTGCAGAAAGAGAAATCAAGAAACAATCCCATTTACAATTGTCAAAAAGAATAAAATAACTAGGAATAAATTTAACCAAGGAGGTGAAAAACCTGTACACTGAAAACTATAAAACATTGTTGAAAGAAATTGTAGAAGGCGCAAAGAAATGGAAAGATATTCCATGCTCGTGGATTGGAAGAATCAACATAGTTAAAATGCCCATATTACCTAAAGCAATCTACAGATTCAATGCAATCTCAATCAGAATCCCAATGACATTTTTCATGAGAATAGAACAAAGAATCCTAAAAATTTATATGGAACAGTAAAAGACCACGAATAGCCAAAGCAATCCTGAGAAAAAAGAACAAAGCTGGATGTGTCACACTCCCTGATTTCAAAATGTACTACAAAGTTATAGTAAACAAGACAACATGGTATTGGCAGAAAAACTGATACACAGATCAATGGAACAGAATTGAGAGCCCAGAAATAAACCCACACATTTATGGACAGCTAATTTTCAACACAGGAGCCAAGAACATACAATGGAAAAAGGGAAGTCTCTTCAATAAATGGTGTTGGGAAAACTGGACAGCCACGTGCAAAAAAATGAAAGTAGATCATTATCTTACACCATACACAAAAATTAACTCGAAATGGACTAAAGATTTGAATGTAAGACCTGAAACCATAAAACTCCTAGAAAAAATATAGGCAGTACGTTCTTTGCTTTGGTCTTAGCAGTGTCTTTGTTTTTAAATATGTCTCCTCAGGCAGGGGAAACCAAAGAAAAAATAAACAAATGGGACTACATCAAACTAAAAATTTCTGCACAGCAAAGGAAACCATCAACAAAATGAAAAAAAACCCTGCCAATTGGGAGAAGATATTTGTAAATTGTATATCTGATAGGAGGTTAATATCCAAAATATATAAAGAATGCAACAAGAAAAAAACAGCCCAATCAAAAAATGGGCAGAGGATCTGAATAGACATTTTTCCAAAGAAGATATACAGATGGCCAACAGGCACTTGGAAAGATGTTCAATATCACTAATTATTAGGGAAATGCAAATCAAAAGCACAATGAGTATCTCATGCCCCTCAGAATGGCTAATATTAAAAAGACAAGAAATAACAATGTTGGAGAGGATGTGGAGAAAAGGGGACGCTTGTACACTGCTGGTGGGAATGTAAAATGGTGCAGCCACTATGGAAAACAGTATGGAGATTCTTCAAAAAATTAAAAATAGAACTACCATATGATCCAGCTATTCCACTTCTGGGTATTCAAAGAACATGAAAACACTAACTAGAAAAGATATATGCATGCCTATGTTCATTTCAGCATTATTTACAATAGCCAAGACTTGGAAGCAACCTAAGTACCCATCAACGGATGAACAGATAAAGAAGATGTGGTATATGTGTACAATGGAATACTACTCAGCCATTTAAAAAAATGAAATCTTGCCATTTGTGACAACATGGAGGGACCTTGAGGGTATTATGCTAAATGAAATGTCAGACTGAAAAAGATAAATTCCATATAATTTTACTCATGTGGAAGAGAAACAAACAAACACATAGATACAGAGAACAGATTAGTGGTTACCAGAGGGGAAGGGGGTGAGGGGAGGGCAAAAGGCATAAAGGGGCACATGTGTACGGTCATTGATGGCAGCTCGACTTTTGGTGGTGAACACAATGCAGTCTACACAGAAGTTGAAATGTAATGACGTACACTTGACATTTATATAATGTTATAAGCCAATGTTACCTCAATAAAAAAAGGAAAAAAAAGTAACGCACTAACTACACAAATATAGGAAGAAAACAACATATCCAAGTGAAAATAGAAATGACTGCAAGTATAGTAAATCATGTAGAAGATAGGAATGAAAAACACTAAGACAGCAAAAACAATATAAAGGAAGAGCTGAAAATGCCCAGAAAGAAAATGATAAAGAAGATAATCAAAGAAAAACACAGGTAAAATTGGAGCTCCTGAAGCCAAAATATAAGACAATGAATAGAGTTAATATTTGAAACTGCACCACGAGAGAAATTTCTGAAATAAAACAAAAGAAGACCTGAATCTTGGAGGACCTATGTCTTGTAAGGGCCTATCTTGTTACTTAGAAAATTGACCCAGAATGGCCCAGAATATATGCTAGCAAACTATTATGCCTTGAAGGTAGAGAAAAACTGTCTTTGTTTTGGCCTAGAAAACACTAGGCCAAAAGACCTAGTCTCTTACAAAGGAAAGAAGGTTAGGTTGGCATCGGATTTCTAAAAAAGCAAGTAGCAGTTGCGCAACATTTTCAAGAAACTCAAAGAAAAAACCTGAACTAAGGATTTTGTATCCAGCCAAGCTGTCCTTTAAATATCAAGGATATAAAAAAAGTTTAATCATGCAAGAGCTCAGGAAATATTGTATTCCTAACATCTTAGGATTCTACTAAAAGACGAGCTTCATCCAAGCAGGAGATGACTGGAGAAACTTCAGAAAAAGGACTGGTAGTGAGCATTGAATATCTTTAGTTACAGATGTAAGACCAAAATGGACGTGGAGATAAGGGTAGAAGAATAGTATCAAATGGTATATGTTTTGATAGGATAGAAGTAACACAACCAAAAAAACTTAAAAAGAAGAGAGAGAGGAAGAGGACAGCACAAAGCTCCGTGGCAAAGGCAATATGTATGAGTCAAAGAATATCGTTTAAAGTTGACAAACCAAATAGTTGAGGCTTAAGTAAGGAAAAAAGGGGACTAAAAGCATTATATAAAGGTAATAGTATAGTATAAATAGTAGAGAGATAAGCACTAGAATAAAAATACAAATCTCCCTCTATGCCCAAAGAAACGATAATAAAGGCAATAGATCACATAGTGAAAAACACAGTAAATGTAGTGTCATACACACAGTAAATAAAATAAGGCCAAGCATATGAGTCAAATCAATAAATGAAAGGACTTCACTCATTTATTTAAAAAAAAAGTTCAGATTGGCTCACAAACCAACATCTTATTGTCTGTTTTTTACAAGAGAGACACCAAAAATAAGTATCCAGAAGGGCTAAAAAGTAAAGGGATGGGCAAAGATATACCAGGAAAATATAAACCACAAGACACAAAGATTTGATATTGATATCTGACAAGGTAGAATTCAGGAAAAAAATTAGATAAGACATAGAAGGATACTATAATACTAAAAGCCACAATTTACAATGAAGATATATGAGTTATGAATGTTGCAGCCTCAACAATTTGGTTTGTCAACTTTAAGTGATATTCTTTGACTCTCACCTATAAATTCCAACAGAATTTATAAAGTATATCTTCTGAATATGTATTGAACTTTGCACCTTGATAGCAGAGGATGCCCCTATTATATTCACAAATATTGACCATTTATTGTACCACAAAGATTTCCACAAAATAGAAATAATATGATCTTCTTTAATCACAATGGAATAAAATGACAAATGAATAAAACATTTTTTTAAAAGTCCCACCTGGAGAAAGATTATCTGTGAAACCATTCTTGGGGCAAAGGGGAAATATAAAGCAAAAATTCAGAGCTGCTTTTTTAGATTGATAGTGATTGATAGTGAAATATATGAGACATAATTAAAGCAGTGATAGGTGAAATATACTTAGCTTAAAAATACTGTAACATTGATAAAAATAAAGGAATAAAAGTTAAATGAATTAAAAATACAACTCAAACTGGATAGCCACATGCAAAAAAATGAAAGTAGACCCTTACCTTACACCATACACAAAAATTAACTCCAAATGGATTAAAGACTTGAATGTAAGACCTGAAACTATGAAACTTCTAGAAGAAAACATAGGCAGTACACTCTTCGACATCAGTCTTAGCAACATGTTTTCAAGCACCATGTCTGACTGGGCAGGAGAAACAATAGAAAAAATAAACAAATGGGACTACATCAAACTAAAAAGCTTCTGCACAGCAAAGGAAACCATCAACAAAATGAAAAGACAACCTAACAATTGGGAGAAGATATTTGCAAACCATACATCTGATAAGGGCTTAATCTCCAAAATATATAAAGAACTCATGCATCTCAACAACAAAAAAACTAACAACCCAATTAAAAAATGGGCAAAAGACCTGAACAGACATCTCTCCAAAGAAGATAGACAGATGACCAACAGACACATGAAAAGATGTTCAAAATCATTAACTATCAGGGAAATGCAAATCAAAACTACAATGAGATATCACCTCACGCCCGTCAGAATGGCTATAATTAACAAGACAGGAAACAACATATGTTGGAGAGGATGTGGAAAGAAGGGAACTCTCATACACTGCTGGTGGGAGTGCAAACTGGTGCAGCCACTATGGAAAACAGTATGGAGATTCCTCAAAAAATCAAGGATAGAACTATCATATGATCCAGCTATTCCACTGCTGGGTATTTATCCGAAGAACTTGAAAACACCAATGTGTAAAGATACATGCACCCTGTGTTCATTGCAGCGTTATTCACAATAGCCAAGACTTGGAAGCAACCTAAGTGCCCATCAAGGGACGAATGGATAAAGAAGATGTGGTATATATACACAATGGAATACTACTCAGCCATAAGAAATGATGAATTCCAGCCATTTGTGACAACATGGATGGACATTGAGGGTATTATGTAAAGTGAAATAAGTCAAAGGGAGAATGTCAAATACCATATGATTTCCTTCATTAAGTAGTAGATAATAACATCAAACAAACACATGGAGACAGAGATTGGATTGATGGTTACCAGAGGGGAAGGGGGGAGGGAGGAAGGCGAAAGGGATAATTCGGTACATGTGTGATGGGTTGTAATTAGTATTTTGGTGGTGAACATGATGTAATCTGTGCAGAAATAGAAGTATAATGATGTACACCTGAAATTTATACAATGTTATAAACCAATGTTACTGCAATAAACAAAAAATTAAAAAAAAAATACAACTCAAAAAAGCCAAAAAAGGAATAACTGTTAACAAAAGAAAGAGGAAGTAAGAAGTAGTAAGGATAAGATCACATATTAATAAGTAGGAAAACAGAGAAAAATAAAATTAATAAATGAATAGTATTTTAATTATTTGAAAAAAATCAAAGTAGACAAACCACCAGCTAACTTAATCATGTAAAAAGAGGAGAAAGCAGAAATACACAAAGTAAAAATAATAGTGAAAAATTAAAGTTGACAAAACAATTTTTAATTTTAAGGACTATTTTGTACAACTCTTTGCTTATAAATTCTGAAATGGTAGTGACCATTCACTAGATGAAATGGTAATGACCTAGGAAAATATAATTTACTAAAATGACTCCAGTAGAGATGGAGAGTTTAAACAGGCTAATTTTCATAAAGGAAATAGGAAAGATTATCAAAGGACTACTCTATAAAAAAGGCACTAGGTCAGATGGTTTCACAGGAGAATTCTACCAAATCTTCATAGACCAGGTAATCTCAGTGCTATGTAATGTATTCCAGAACACTGGAAAAGAAGAAACATTTCAAAATTATTTTTATGAAGCAAATATAACATTGATTCCTATACTAGGTTGCAAAAATAGCCCCAATTCTTCACTTATCCCTATAGCCACATGCTTTGCTTTGGAGGTTTATTGTGCCCTCCCTCTCTGACTCTGGGCTCAGTCATGTGAGTTTGGCCAATGGGATTTTCACAAACATGCAAGCAGTGGCTTGAAAAGCCCTTATGCAATTGAGATTGCTCTCACTTCGCTCTCTGCCTTTTTCATGAAAATTTTGTGCCTAAGCTAGCCTGACCAAAGCCATCCCAGATCACCGTAGGGTGGCAGACCACCCCAGACATGTGAGTGAGTCCAGATGAGACCAGAAGAACTGCCCAGCCAAGCCCAACCTAAATCACTAGCCTACAGATTCACCAGGTAAATAAATATTAATTGTTTTAAGGTATTGAAGAGTAATAGATAACTGATACAGAAATTGGTGCCAAAACAAAAAACTAATACATGTGTGTGTATGTGACATTGGAATGGGGCTGTGGGTGGAGATTAGAAAAAGGTTGAGAAAATTATTATAGGAGGCTGAAAAAATGCAAGGAAACTGTTGAAGGAGACTGAAAAAAGTGGCAACCCGTGTTACTACCTGAGGTACCTGGAAGATAGAAAATGTACCTAATGAACATTTGGGCTTGAGAAAAGAAATTTCTAGGCAGAATGTTGAACATGTTAGCTGGCTATTACTCATAAAAGAACTAGCCTGATTTCAAGTAGAATTTAGAGGGAATGTAAAGGTGCTAGAACGGAAAAATAACTTTCCCATCTTCATATCTTGAAGACAATAAAAGATTATCAAATTTAAGACATGGCTCTAAGTAACAACAAAATCAAGGGCTGAAAGATACTCTCCTCAGACCTCTGAAAGAATCAAGACACTGTCTAATAGACTCTTCCAGCTGATTAAAATGACTTCCTGGAATCAGAAGATTGTTGTCCCACAGCAGCCTGATACCTAAAGTATCAGTCATTAATCCCAGAGAGAGAGATCTCAAAAATAATTGTGGGTATGGCCTTTGGTGCATAGAATGGATTCAAGCCAGACACAGAAAATCCACAGAACTTTTTAGGGAGCTATACTAATAAAAGTGACATCAACCTAGATAAAAGGGACTGAATGTAAAAAGACTCTGGGCCCCCGACTTGTTATGGGCAGGAAGCTGGCTGAAGAAGTTGCTCCAAAGGCATATATTCCAATGCTGTCTTCAGAAGTGTTCAAGGATGGCAGTGGAAAGTGAAACACATCATAGGGGGTGAAGCCAAGAGCCAAGGAGAACAATGGACTGGGGTGCCACTTTCAGTGTGGCAGACAAACTAAATGGCCTGCAAGGATCCCTGCCTTCTGGTATTCACACTCTTTCGTAATTCCCTCCTCTTGAGTGTAGGCAGGACTTGTAACTTGCTTCTAATAAATAGAATATGACAAACGTGATGGTATGTCACTTCTGTAATTACATTACATAAGATTATAACTTCCATCTTCCTAGCAGACTCTATGACTTTCTCCCTTGCTGGCTCTGAGGAAGTAAGCTACCCTATGGAGAGACCTGCATGGCAAGGAACTGAGGGCAGCTTCTGGCCAATAGCCATCAAAGAACTGAGGCCCTCAGTCCAGCAGTCGACAAGGAGCTGAATCCTGCCAACAACCACATGACTTTGGAAGAGAATTCTTCCCTAGTGGAGCCTCAGATGAGACCTGAGCCCTGGCCAACACCTTGATTACAGCCCATGAGAGGTTCTGAAGAAGAGGACCCAGCTAAACTGTGCCCAGATTCTTGGTTTTTTTTGGTGAGGAAGATTCCCCCTGAGCCAACATCTGTGCTAATCTTCCTCTATTTTGTATGAGGGATATCTCCACAGCATGGCTGATGGGTGGAGTAGGTCTGTGCCTGGGATCTGAACCCGGGAATCCAGGCCGCCATAGCAGAGCATGTGGAACTTGAACCACTCGGCTATGGGGCCAGTCCCTAAACATGCCTAGATTCTTGACCCACAGAAACTCAGATAATAAATCAGTGTTGTTTTAAGCCACTAAGTTTGTGGTGATATTGTTATGCAGCAATAGGTAACTAATATACTAAGGGAACAGAACTGGAGCCTAATCACAAAACATTTCCCATCTACAGAGCATGGGGACCTGGTGGATTTTGGCATTGCCATGGGCAAGTGACTGCTATATGCTTTTCATTCTTACACTTTCCACATGATACACTTTTGCAACTATCCTGTCCTAGTTTTATCCACTTATGTTGGATATGTGGGGGGCAAATAATTTGACTTTTTAGTTTGGATGTCTTTGGATCAGGAGTACACCATGAGCTCCTGAACCTTGAGTCTGATGTCATGATTGAGGTTTTTTAGGGCTCTGAGATGGGAATGTGCATATTTTACATGTGGGAATGATGTGAATAATTGTGGCCATGAGGGAAAACTGAGATAGTTTGCAAGAATGGCCTCATGTGCTTCATTCCTCATTGTATCCGTTCACTTTGTTGCACAACTTTGCCATGGTCTCCCATTCTGACTCTAGGGTTAGCTGTGTGACTTGCTTTGGCCAATTGGTTGTTAGTAAGCATGAAGCAAGGTGAGGCTTGAAAATAGCTTGCATGGTTGAGTTTTCTCTTTCTTGGAAGAGCACCATTACTGTGATAATAGAACTGGGAGGATGACAAATCCATGGAGCAGAGCCTGGCCATTCCAGGTGCTCCAGCAAACAGTCATTTGAACTCTAGATATGTAAGCTAGCCCAGCCAATATCAGAATCACCTCAGTCACTTGAGCAATAAACCTTTTATTGCTGTAAGCCTCTGAGGGTTTGTAGCATTACTGTAACAATAGATAACTGATACAGTACCTAACCTCATAAAGACTTTACAAAATAAGAAACTACATGTCAATCTCTTATTAATATCAAGGAAGTTATCAATTAATTTTATCAAATTATTTATAATTTTTAGTATAAATTATATTTATAAATGATAAATTTATCAAATATTAGCAGATTAATTAATATCAATAAGAAAATCTCAAATAAAATAGCAAACAGAAACCAATAGGGCATTGAAGATGATATATCATGACCAAGTGCAGCTTATTCCCAAATGCTTCAGTTTTGGGAAATCATTGAATACAATTCTCCATTTTATTTATTTACTTTTGTTTTATTAAGGAAGATTTGCCCTGAGCTAAC
The DNA here is from genome assembly GCF_057802395.1 of Ceratotherium simum simum. Lineage (NCBI taxonomy): Eukaryota > Metazoa > Chordata > Mammalia > Perissodactyla > Rhinocerotidae > Ceratotherium > Ceratotherium simum. Next base: position 41,533,326 of record NC_141904.1, read on the forward strand.
ATCTGTTGCCAGTCCTCCTATTTTTTTTTTCCTTGAGGAAGATTAGCCCTGAGCTAACATCTGTGCCAATCTTCCTCTATTTTGTATATGAGTCACTGCTGCAGCATGGCTGACGAGTAGTGTAGGTTTGTTCCCAGGATCCGAACCTGGGAACATGGGCTGCCAAAGGGAGCGTGCCAAACTTAACCACTATGCCATGGGGCTGGCCCCAATTCTCCATTTTAATAGATGTTAGAAGACAAACAATTTTATTATAGCTGCTGAAAAGTTCTTTGAGAAAATTTAACACTCATTTCTGATTTTTTAAAAGACAGGATAAAAGCCAGCATGTACTTAAGGAGGAAACACTAGAGTCATTCCTGCTAGAATCAGGAATAAGTCAAGGATGTCCACCATCTCCACTTCCATTAAATAGTGTATTAAATGTAGCAGCCAATGCATTCAGACCAGAGAGAACCAAAGCATAAGAATAGGAAAGGAAGAGAGAAAACTTAAGAGAATCAATGCTAAAACTAATGCATATAATAAGAAAATTCAGTAAAGTGTCAGGATGTAAGTTTTAATATAAAGAGATCAGTGTTCATATATACAATCAATAAAAATTACATGTTATGAAGGACAGGAGCCCAATTACAATAGCAACAAAAAAGTTAAAATACTTAGAAACAGAGCTAACATTTGAAGAAAATTTTAAAACATTCCTGAAAGATAAAAATAGACTTGAGCAAAAGGATACTCAGAATCACAAAGATTTAATGTGATCCAAACAAAAACACCAACCTTTGGGGGGCAAGTTTCCTAAATCTAGACAAGGTGATTCTAAAGTTCATTTGGAAAATCACACAATCTGAAATTGCTAGGAAAACTCTGAAAAAGAATTTCAATGAGGGCATACCATCTCTGTTAGATAATGAAACATTATAAAGGTTCTATTTTTAAAAATGTGTTATTGGTTCAGGAATAGACAGTTCAAAACACAGGGGAAAGATAGACTTGTAAGTACATAATGTTATGAAAACTGGATAGCCATATGGGAAAATACAGAATTAGACTCATGCCTCATATCATATACCAGGATAAATTCCAAATGCATCAGAAATCTGGGGCCGGCTCCGTGGCGTAGTGGTTAAGTGCGCGCGCTCCGCTACTGGCGGCCCAGGTTCGGATCCCGGGCACGCACTGACGCACCGCTTCTCTGGCCATGCTGAGGCTGCATCCCACATACAGCAACTAGAAGGATGTGCAACTATGACATACAACTATCTACTGGGGCTTTGGGGAAAAAAAGGAGGAGGATTGGCAATAGATGTTAGCTCAGAGCCGGTCTTCCTCAGCAAAAAGAGGAGGATTAGCATGGATGTTAGCTCAGGGCTGATCTTCCTCACACACACACAAAAAAGAAATCTAAATATAAAAGTAAAACCATAGAAATCCTAGACGAAAACATGGATAAATTCATTTATAATCTGGGAGTGGGGAAAGTCTCTCATGTCTCAAAATCCAAAAGCCAAAAATATAAAGATTCATATATTTGACTACATAAAAATTAATTTTTTTTGTCATGGTAAAAAAAAACTCACAAGAATAATCAAAGGACAAATGGCAAGCTGGGAGAAAATATTTGCAGTTTACATCAAAGGCAAAGGGCTAGTCCTCCTAATATATAAAAAGCTCTTAGAAATTGAAAAGAAAAAGAACAGAAACCCAATAGAAAAATGGTCAGAAACAAACAGCAGCAGCAAAATATGGACAGTTATTAGAGAAATGCAAATCATTTTTAAGCATATTTTATAATGCTCCTCATTCATGATACCATTTTTCACTATAAAATTGACAAAATCCAAAAGTTTGATAAAATGCTCTGTTACCAAGGTTGTGGCTGGGAGGAGGGCAACTTTAAGCAGTCGCTTTTGTGGAATGGAATTTGGCAACATCTCACAAAACTAAATAGGAATGCGATCTAACAATTCCACTAGGAACCTGCACAAAGACACAACACCAACATACAAAACAACATCTATACAAGATTATTTATTGTGTAATTATTCATAATAGCAAAATATTTGGAAAAAAGCAAATCTTCATTAATATAGGACTGATTGAATGGATTATGGTACATCCACACTATGAATAAGGATGAGAAAGATCAATATGTACTGATGTGGGGTGATTCCCACAAACACGGGACAGGTCTCTAGTTAGTTCTTTAATTCACCTCAGCAAAGTTTTAAAGTTTTTAGTGTACATATATTATACATATTTTGTTAAATTCATCCCTAGTTATTTAAGTACATTTAAAAAATTGTAGTAAAATATATATAAAATAGAATTTACCATTTAACCATTTTTAAGTGTACAATTCAGTGGCATTAGGGACATACACAATGTTGTGCCAGAAGTTTTTTATGATCCCAAACTGAAACTCTTTAATCATTAAACCACAACTTCCATTCCTCCTACCCCAGCCCCTGATAATCACTGTTCTCCTTTCTGTTTCTATGAATTTACCTATACAAGGTACCCCATATAAGTGGAGTTATACAACATGTGTACTTTTATGTCTGGTTTATTTCACATAGCATAATTTTTTCAAGGTTCATACATGTGGATGAATAATAATATTCCATTGTACGTATACACCACATTTTATTTATCTATTCATCCGCTGATGGACATTTGAGTTGTTTCACCTTTTGGATATTGTGAATAATGCTGCTATGAATGTTGCTGTACAAATATCTGTCCATCCCTGCTTTCAGTTCTTTTGGGTGTATACCCAGAAGTGGAATTGTTGGATCATATGGTAATTCTCTGTTTAACTTCTTGAGGAGCTGCCATACTGTTTTATACAGCAGCTGCACTATTTTACATTCCCATCAATAATGCACAGGGGATCCAATTTCTCCACATCCTTGTCAGCACTTGTTATTTTCTGTTTTTTTTTTTTTTTTGATAATAACCATCTTAATGGGTGTGAAGTGGTATCTCATTGTTTTGATTTGTATTACTCCAATGACTAGTGATGTTGAGCATCTTTTCATGTGCTTATTGGCTATTTGTATATACTTAATGTTTTCTGATGCTGATGTAAGGGTATTTAATTTTTCACTTTTCAATGGTTTATTTCTAGCTTATAGAAATACTCTATGGTATCATTTCTAGCATATAGACATTGATTTTTGTTTGATTTTGTGTCTTATAATCTTACTAAATTCACTTATTAGTTTTGGTAGTATTGTGTACTAGTAGAATATATAGGATTTTCTACATATGTCATGTCATCTGTGAAAAAGAGATTATTTTACTTCTTCCTTTCCAATCTTTATTTCTTTCTCTTGACTTATTGCAATGGCTAGAACATCCAGTATAATGTTGACTAGAAGTGGGCAGAGTAGTCATCCTTGCCTTGTTCCTGATCTTAGGAGACATTTTTTTTTTAACTATAAACTGCATGTTAGCTATAAAACTACATGTTAGCTATAAAGAGTGTGTGTGTTTATCCTCCTCGGGGTTTATTCAGCTTTTTGGGTGGAATTATATTTTTCATCAAATCTGGAAAAATTTTGGCCATTGTTTCTTCAAATATTTTTTCTGTTTTCCTCAAGATTTCAGTTAGACATGTTAGACAATTTGATATTGTTCCACATGTCATAGAGTCTCTGTTCCCTTTTTTCCAGTCTTTTTTTCTCCTCACACTTAATTTTGGCTAGTTCCTATGGCTATATGGATTCATGGATCTTCAAATTCATGGATCTTATTTTTCTGTAGTCTCTAATCTGCTATCAATTCCATCCAATTAATCTTTGTTTATTAAAAAATATATTATATTTCTTTTATCTCCAAAAAGTCCATTTTTAAAATATTTTCATCTTCTCTTCATTATGTTCATATTTCCCTTAAATCTTTGAGCATATTTACAATAGCTTTTAAAAAATCCTTGACTGGGCCAGCCCCATGGCTTAGAGGTTAAGTGCGCGCTCTCCACTGCTGGCGGCCCGGGTTCGGATCCTGGGTGTGCACCGATGCACCGCTTGTCAAGCCATGCTGAGGCCGCGTCCCACATACAGCAACTAGAAGGATGTGCAGCTATGACATACAACTATCTACCGGGGCTTTGGGGGAAAAAAAAATCCTTGACTGATCATTCCATCATCTCTGTCATTTCTTTCTGTTTCTATTGACTGATTTTTCTCCTGCTTATGGGTCACATTTTCCTGCTACTTCTCATGTCTAGTAATTTTTTATCACATGTTGGGCATTGTATATTTTTTTATCACAGAGTGCCAGATTTGTTGAATTCCTTTAATAAGTGTTAGAGTTTTGTCTGGTAGCTACTTAAGTTACTTATAGATCAGCTTGATCGTTTCAAGGCTGGGTAATGTGGGTTTACAGTAGCCTTTATGCTAGGGTGAATTTAGCTCCACTACTATGGAGTGACCCTCTGAGTCTCCACTCTGAGTGTCGTGGGTGTTCAATGAGGACTTTCCACTTTGGCCGGTTAGAATTAAAACCTTCCCTATCCTGTGTGGGTTCTTGGAGCTATTCAACTTGTAGCTCTTCTGTCTTTCTTTCCTTTACCTCATGGAGATTCATTCTATGTATGTGAAACATAGAATTCAGCAAAGACCCAAGGAGACTCCTCTGCAGATCTCCAGCTTTCTCTAGGCAGTTCTTCCTCTCTTGTACTCTGCTCCTTAAATTTGCTGCAGCCTTCCTGATCTCCAGTCTTTCTCTCTGTCCTCAACTTTACAAGGTTGCCAGGCTCTGCTTGGGATGTGCTCCCTGCCTTGTGGACTGGAACTCGTCTCCAGGCAGAAAGCAGGAGCAATCATAAGGCTCACTTCATTTGTTTCTCTTCCCTCAGGGATTACAGCATTGTACCGTAGCCAAAAATAGTTGCCTCCTTTATTTTGTCCAGTTTTCTTATTGTTATGGCAGAAAGTATGGAAGTAAAAAATCTTATCCAGCTCTATTTTGGTTCCACTTCCAGCAGTTTCTCCTCAATGTAGGAATCTGACCTAAAAGGGACGCCTGGCTGGTCAGTTTTAAGAGTGCACAGGAGCAGACTGTTCCAGCTCTTTCTGTTGTTACCAGAGTCTCCTTGCATTCACTTGCTATTGGGTTGGGAAAAACCCCTCCCAGTTTCACCTACTGTTCTTAAGTTATTGAGCTTGCTTTCCAACGAATATCTCTAAGCTATTTTGGTTTTCTGTGGTTCCTGGGTACCTCATACACCCTGTTGTGTTTCTCAGCTTCCCCTCGCACAGATGCTAGTACATGAAGCTTTTATTGCTGTTGGTAGTTGGTAGTTTGTCTCCATTTGCTTGTATTTTGAGGGAAAGCTTGTCACCGATTTTTATTGTAAAAGTACATGGATTTTCCATTTGTTTTTCATGTAGTCGCTCTGTGTTTTGATGTGAGAATTTTGGAATATTCAAAAACTATGCAGCCACCAACCAAGCCACCACCTTCTCAGAATCTGGTAGAAATTTTAAGAGCCAGCACGTAATTTACCATGCTCTCTTCCCTCTGTCTCTGCAAGAGTAGAAGCATGTATCCAAATGTAGCCTCCATTGCAATGAGTACAGCTTGCTTGGTGACCCACTATGGATATTTAGCATGAGTGAGGAAAAAAATTTTAAGCCATTGAGGTTTGAGGATTTTCCATTGCCACAGAATAATCTAATCTATTTTGAGAGTTAGAGAGTGTTACCTTTCCACTCAAGCCAATTCATTTAGTTGACCTTAAGGTAGCCACCATTAAGTAAAGAGAGGGAGTAGGGAGAAGAAGTATGGGGGCAAGGAAGAAAAGAAATAAAACAACTTGAGAACTATGTCTAGGAAATAACTTTCAACGTTGTTGATGGTACATAGAATAGATTGGAAACAGATAGCTTACTAAATTTGGGAGGAATTATATTTCCAAAGAAACCATGCACACACACACCCCATTATACAGTGTGAATGGTAACCCCCTGAAGTTGTTTAATGTGATACTGTTGTACCTAAATTACCCACTAATATATATTATCCCATATCTCTCACAATTACCCACAATAGCATATCTGTTAACCAGGGTGCCTCAGAAGCTCACTGTAAGAGGTCTCCAAATAAAATTACAAAAATTGTGGTTACTTGAAGAGTTTATCTTGCCAAATAAATGCATTTAACCCTCACAATAAAATGCATTCTAGTTATGCAGATACCAAATTGTATTATAATGCTGTAGTTTTCCATCTTCTTTCATTAGTTTCATACTGAAGGGTGCGATACTCAATTGTTTCTTCCCAATTCCTTGGTTTCTGACCTTGATCTCTGAGGAAGGGAGAGACCAGGGGAAGAGTGGTCCTAACACATGGATGCCTGAATGGCAGAACTCCCTGCCACAAGTTTTATAGTGGACATTTGTTGGTTTTTTGCCTTTCAGTTTCCAGTCGCCCCATGTCCGATATCAAATGTGGTATTTTGTACACTTGTAGTTCAAAAGAACAGAAAACCCAAACCAAACTTGCTTTTCAGCTATCCATCATCAACTTTTTCAGCCAGCCTAGTATTTGCTCAATGGGCTCATGAACAAAATGGGCAGAGACAGAAGCTAATCCCTTAAGCTCAAGAACATGAATTTCAGCTCTCCAAGAGAATCAGGGGAAGAATATTCCAGCAGTGGCAACGGGGATTGCAGGGGGTCTAAGGCAGAAACAACCTTAATGTGTGTGAGGAACAGAAAGCAGGCCACTGTGTCTGGCTGATAATGGTGAGATGGGAGAGGAAGAGGGGCTGATTATGTAGCGCTTGGTTACCTATCGTAACACAAAACCACAGGAGGAGTTTAAGAAAGGGAGTAATATGATATGAGTTCCATTTTTAAAAGATCATTTCAGTTGCTGTATGGAAGATGAATTATAGCCAGGCAAGAATGGAAGCAGGTGACCAGTTATGATCCCTTTCAGTTCCCTGGTGTTTCAGTGGTCCAGATGAGAGATGTGGGTGGTGATAGTATACATGGAAATAAGTGGCTGGATAGTGGATATGTTTTTGAAGCCAACTTGCTGATGGACCAAATATGGGAGGAATCAAGAATGACTCATTAAGTTTTTTTTTTTTTTTGTGAGGAGATCAGCCCTGTGCTAACATCCGCCAATCCTCCTCTTTTTTTGCTGAGGAAGACAGCCCTGGGCTAACATCTGTGCCCATCTTCCTCTACTTTATATGGGACGCCGCCACAGCATGGCTTGCCAAGCAGTGCGTCGGTGCGCGCCCGGGATCCGAACCAGCGAACCCCGGGCCGCTGCAGCGGAGCGCGCGCACTTAACCGCTTGCGCCACCGGGCCGGCCCCTCATTAAGTTTTGATTTGAGCAATTGGTTATAACATTGATTCAGACAGGGACAACTGTGGGAGGAGTAGATTTATGGGGAAAATGAGGAATTCTCTTATGGCTAGGTCAAGTTCAAGATGCCAAGTTCAAGCTGCCAAATAGAGACGTCAAGTAGGCAATTGGATATACAAATTTGGAGTTCCCAGAGACGTCAGGGTGGAAGACACGGATGTGTTGGCAACTTGGACCACCCGGAGCCCTTATACCTGACCTGGTGTGAAGAAGAGAGGAACCAGCCAATCTAATTGTTGGCACATGGATTATAGTTGATACCTTTCAGTAGGGAGGACCCAGTGATTTATCTTCCCTAGAAAAGACACTTAGTCTGGATATGCAGTTGCTTTCCCTGCCATCATGTATCTATCAGTATAGCCTCCTGTGGGATTATCAAATATCTTATACATAGCCAAGGTATCCCCTACTACACTGCTTCTTGCTCAGCACACAGTAGCATTCAATCCTGTGTTAAAAGGCCTATATAATGGGTCACCTGTAGGGGTTGTGGCAAGGAGGGGCTGTCATTTTCGACATAGGACTTTCCAGAACTGGAAGGGACCACTAGAGACCCAGAAATCTTTCTGGGTAGTGACTCCAAAGTGTGGTCCCTGAGGTGTTTCTGATGCTTTGGAAACTGGGGGTAGTGGACACTCATTTCAATTTCAGCCAAAGCAATATACATTCTATATGGTGGACTTTTACATAGATTTTATTTGAATAAGGTTTCGGCCATTTAAAAAATGCAAAGCACGGAAGGAGTCTAACCTCTTCACTTTCTGTATGAGGAAACTGAGGTTCAGAGAGATGAAATAACTCAGACTTCTAGGCACCACTTCCCTCCTGGCTGCTTGTCCCTGCTCCTGCCCTGCTCCAAGAAACGCTGTGACAAGTCAGGAGAAGCCTGAGGACAATTTCTGTATCCAAGGATCCTGCACCTCATCCCTGAACTGTGATGGGCTTTCCCCTTTTACCTGGGAGCCCCATCATGACCCTCCCAAGCTCTGGTTGTGTGATAAGGACGGTGGAATCTGAGCTGGAGAACAGCGGGCCCCCAAGGAGGAACCTGAGGGTGCGGAGGGCAGCCGAGCCACTCGCTAGACAAGATCTTCAACTCTGAGGACTGGAGACAACTGAGAACAGCTTGGAGGTGCAGATTGAAGAGGGGGGTGGGTGGGAATTCTGAGGACCACTTGGGGTGAGGGTGGAGAATCAAATAGTCAGAGGCCCTTTTCCACCTGCTGCTGCTCTGCGGGGCCGGGCTCCGCGCCGTCCCTGCCTTGGATGTGTCCAACTACAGCATCTCCAGCTGTCCCTTTGTGTTTGTGGGGTGGGGTTGCAGACGTGGGGGACCACTTGTCATTTCAGAGAAGTCAGCCTTTTTCTGCTGATTAGTTCACCCATCAATAAAGACACGACTCTCCTGTGGTTCATTGTGACCCCCATTTCACAGGGAAACGGAGGCGCAGAGGGGAATCCAGGTCAGAGTCCGGGGGCTGTCCATCCACTCCGGGCTCGCAGGGCAGCACGAGTTCGGGAGCGTGGGCTCCAGCGCGTGGAGCAAGAATCTCGGGTGCGGCGGCCACGGGCTCCCGGGGCAAAGTGGTCCAGGGTGCAATCCCGCCACCTCTGTCTGCGCACCCAGCCTCGTCTTCCAGCTCCACGGTTTGCACGCATCCTCCCGGAGGGCGCGGGCTGGGGGCGGGGCCTCCTTGTTGTTATTTCTCTGGGGCCCCGCCCCTGAGGGGGGCGCGGACCACGCGGCTAGAGGGCCCGCCTCCCCTCCCCCTCCCCGCCCAGCTCGCCCGCCTCTTTGTATCCAACATCCGGGTTTCCCCGCTGGCTCCGCTCCGCGGCCACGGCTCAGGAGCCATTTTGGACTCGGTTCAGCTCCCCTCCCCCCACCCCTCCCCCCGTTCATGGCCCCTCCGGACTCGGCCCCTGCGCCCGGGGCCCGGGCCCAGCCCCGCCGCGCTATGCCCGAGTCGGGCGCGCCCCGGCCCGCGCCCCGCCGCCGCCCCCCGGCCCCCGCGTCGCCCCGGAGCCCGGGCCGCAGCCTGCGCCGCCCGCAGCAGCCGTGAGCCCGGCCCCGCCGCCTGGCCCTTGGAGCCTGCACGCTGCCCGGGGACGAAGGCGCAGGAAGCGCGCGGGGAACGAGACCGAAGGAAGGAGCGGGAAGGAGAGCGCAGCCGCCGCCGGGCCCTGCGCGCCCCGGGAGCGCCGCGCGGCCCTGCCCGCGGGCTCCGGGTGTCCGCGGGGCGGCGCCGCGGAACATGACGGCGCCCTGGGCGGCCCTCGCCCTCCTCTGGGGATCGCTGTGCGCGGGTAAGGACGAGGCGCGGCGTGCGGGGTGCGGGGAGGGCGAGCCGGGCTGGCCTCGGGCGCCGCACGGTGTTGACCAACAAAGGGCGGGCCCGTGGCCTCCTCGCCGCGCCACCTGCACCTAGCTTACACCTCCCGGGGCGGGGACTAGGGGCGCGCTGGGCGCCCCGCTCGCCGATCTTAGGAGGACGGTCTTGTCTGTACGGCGGCCTGCGGGGCTCCGGTTCGCGGGGGCGACCCCATGATGGGGGCGGGACCTGGAGCCCCAGGGTCCGGGTTCAGGATACGCGGGCGCGTGGAACCCAGGGAGAGGGAGAGGAAAACCGGAGCGTGGGGAGGGTGGCCAAGCGGGGCGGGCAGATCTAATCCGAGGGTGGCGGGATTGTAGGTGCAGCAGCTGCTGGGGGCAGGGCTGCGCGACCTTCAAAGCCACGAAGTGTTGCGAAGCGAAGGGGGTTGCTTCACACAGCCCGGCGGGGTCCTCTGCACCCCATCCCACCAACGTCTGCGTCGTTCCCCGAAAGGCGGGCCGTTGGCATCAGCTCCCAACTGCGCCCGCTTTCCCTGCGGCGGGCCCCAGGACGCTAGGTGCGGCCGCCCTGCGGGACCGCTTTGTTTTGGGCGCCTGGGAGGGGAGGTGAGGCGAGAAGAAAAGCCAACATGTCCCAGTTCGTTCTGGCCTCCGGGAAGCACGTGGCGGGGGTGGGTGACCCGCGGGGCTAGCGTTCGGCTCGCGTGTGTGTGGGTGCAGGTGTATATACGCGGAGTTTCGGAAAAGCGCTTTTTCCTCAAGGCCGAAGCACTGATTTTCCTCTTCTAGCGGTGCTGGGGCGCGCCCAACGCAGGTGTGCGCGCAGGGACCGCCTGTGGGAAACGTGGGGAGCTGCGCAGTGAAGCTCTAGGAAGAAGCCTGGGGTGGCGGGTGCGCGGTAGGCCGGGAGCTGGGTCCTGCGGGTCTTTGTTCCCAGCCCCCATTACACATGCAGCGCGGGTCCCCCGCCGCCCGCGGTGGCAGCAGCGCGGAGTCTGGGAAACCCTCGAAGGGCGGGGCCGGGTGCGCGAGGGCGGGGCTGGGATCCCCGCGCTGCTGCGGGCGTGGGGATCCGGGATCTCCATCCCATCGCCACCTCTATTCTAATCGCCTGCTTTGCGGTATAGCGTGGCTTAGCTGTCCGCACCGAAAGCCAGTGAGTTCTCGGTGTGGGGATTGGAGCTAAGTAGCCTGAGTGCAGGGTCCAGAGGACAGAGACCCTCTTATTGGTGCCTCGGAACGATGTGGGAGGGGGCATCATGGCTCTTGTGGAGCCATTTTCTGTGTGGTAGAAGCGAAGTGGTGGTGGTGTTGAACTTGTTTCTCTCTCTGTCTTTTAAGTGCTGCTTTGAGATGCTTTTTCCCAAGAATGAGAGCTCTGAAGTGAAAGGAAGGCATTGGTCTCTAGGGGGGTGGGCGGGAGCAAGCCGACTTAATAGGCACCAGCAGCCCACCTGGCTGTCTCTAGATTCCTCCTGGAGGTGCCTGGGTTCTTCTAAGCCCAAGCCTGCAGAGGGGGCCTCTTCCCAGGACAGGACAGCCTCAAACCTGGAACCTTCTCCTTAATTTGTCTCAGTCTGGCCTCACCAGTCTCACCTCCCTCCCTGTTGAGGCAGGGCAGAGTTGGATTGGGCCCCTGGAAGGACTGTATTTCTCTCCTCTTCCCCCTGCTCCCCACTCCTGGCTTGGGTAGTGCTGAGCAGTGTACCCTGCAAGGTGGGGCAGCTGGAGCTAGACTGGAGTCCCATCACCTGTGTTCTTGCCCTGGGAGGAAGGTGGGGGTCACCATCTTCTAGTGGCCACTGCCCTGATTTATGAGGAATTATGGGAAGAGCTGCCCCAGGCCCAGGTTGGGGGCAGAGCTGGCCTTCCTGTTCCTTTGACTTCGTGAATGCCCTTCCTTCAAGCTCCTGGCTTGCTGTTTAGAATTACCTCCACCCCCTGTGGCACACAGTGCCCTTGTAGAAGGAAGATCTAGGATAGCACTGTCCAACAGAAATATAGTGTGAACCAGATATATAACTTAAAATTTTCTAGTAGTCATGTTAATAAAAGGAAAAAAAAACAGGTGTTTCTTTTAGGGCTGCTATAACAAAATACCATAGACTGGGTGACTTAGCCAAATTTATTTTCTCACAGGTCTGGAGCCTGGAAGTCCAAGATGAGTGTGCCAGGGTTCTGGTGAGGGCCTTCTTCCTAGCTTGCAGATGGCTGTCTTCTCACTGTGTCCTCACGGGGCCTTGGTGCTGGTGGGGAGAGAGAGAGAGAGAGTTTTTTCTTTCTTCCTCTTCCACTAACCCCATCATGAGGGCCCCACCCTCATGAACCATTTTAACTCAAATTATCTTCCAAATATCATCATACTGGGTGTTAGGGTTTCAACATATGAATTTTGAGGGAACATAGTATAGTCCATAACAAAGTGAAATTAACTTTAATGGTATATTTTATTTAACCTAATATATACAAAATAATCATTTCAATATGTAATCAGTATTAAAATAATGAGACACTTTACATTCTTTTTGTTGTACTGTCATGAAAATCTAGTGTGTATTTTATACTTACAGAACATGTCAGTTCACACTTGCCACGTTTCAAGTGCTCCATAGTCACATTTGGCTGGTGGCTACCATACTGGATGGCACGGGCCTAGAAGAAAAGGTGGAATTGGTGCTGTAATAGTGGCACATGGTGCTTGTTACAAGATCAGTGTTCAGTTAGTTCTGCAAGTCTTTTGTGTTCTGTGCCTGGCCCGGTGTTCTTGGGAAAAAAGTCATCTGGCTCTTGCCTTGCACTGGACATCCCAGACACACATCTCTGTGTGCCACAAGAACTCCTGACATCTGCTTCTGTACTTGGGGTTCAGATTGGAGCCTGTGGGGCGGGGTGAAGAGTGTTCTGGTGGAATGTTGGGAGCCACTGGTGGGGAAAGAGGACCTGACTCCTGTCTGCCCCATCAGGAAGTGCAGGCCTTGACTGCCCCAAGCCGTCCTCATTGGCTGGCTGCTTTCTGACCCAAAGATGTTGTCCATTTTCTTAGGGGAGAAGTGTGTGTGTGATGAGTCAAGTGACCTTCAGGCCCAGTGTAGTGGTTGCTGTCAAGGCCATGTACCACAGAGCCACAGGCCATTGGTGCTCTTCCCCAGGGAAGGGTGTCCTGTGCTACCTGTCCTTATACCTGTGGGCACTCCAGGTTCTCCCTGGCCGGCTGGCCTAGCCTTTGGGAGGAGTGGGCACCCTCCTCAGCTCTTAGAGGCTCTTCCAAGGTAGGTGATGTGAGAAACTCACCCAACCTCCCAGGACCTACAGCTGGGTGAAAGCATAAGACCCAGAACCCCACGGCCTCGCACAGCTTGGGTGGGCCTCTGTGGTGTACTACCCCACAAGGTCTTTCTGGGCATCGAGAATCCCCAAATAGCACCTGGACCTCCCGTGGCACTTCATCTAAGGAATTTCCTTTGCAAAGAGCCCAGCAAAGAGCCCCCATCCTACACCATGGTCCTTTGTATCATGGGCCCCTCTGAGAACTGATAAAAGCTGTGGACCCTTTCCCCAGGAAAATACAAATCAGAGTGCGAGTGTGTGTGTGCACACATGCACATACACACATTGTGCAGCACACTTGCTGTTTTGCACTGATAACAGGAACCTGTGCACCCCTGGGTTGGCCTCTGTGAAGTCCTGGCTGCCCTGCACATACCCACTGTACCAGTCCTGAGGGGCAACTTGCTGTCCTTTGGGGGTTCACCGGGCTTGTTCCCACATTGCTGCATCCACTTACCCTGTTCTAGCCACTGGACATGACTTCTTTACTTCTGCCGTTTGTGATCTTGCCCAGTGTTCATGTTCCAGCCCTAGTCTCCTCCTCCTCCAGGAAGGCCTCCCCTGAGTACCTATGCATTCAGCCCCCTACCTGGCAGCTCAGGATAAAGTGGGGACCAAGGGACATCAGGTCAGAGATTAGATCCACTTGCAGATACTGGCCTGTTACCGTGGACTGGGATCTGGGGGCCGAGGGGGATCCGGCCTGGGTAATGCTTTTGAGAAGGACACTGAATAGACAGCCCTCAGGCGGGGTTCTGGCTAGGTAGACCTCACTCCAGGACAGAGTTTCTCAACCTTGACACTATTGACAGTTTGGATGCAATGTTTCTTTGTTGGGAGGGGGGAGTGTATGTTGGGGTAGTGGTGAGAGCTGTCTTGTGCACTGTAGGATGTTTAGCAGCTTCCCTGGCCTCTGCCCACTAAATGCTTATAGCACTTCTAATCGTGACAACCGGAAATGTCCTAGGCAGAGGGGGTGCAAAATCACCTCGGGTTGAGAATATCTGCTCTAGAATGTTCTCATGCTTTAAAGAGACAGACATTTGTGGGAGATGGGGTTAATGGCTAATGTCTGCATACACCCCCCCTCCCATTGTATTCGGGGTGGGATGGTGGATTCTCATCCAAGCCTAGGAGATTCCTCCTTTGATAAACCTGCTCGGCTGTGAGAGTTTGGTTCGAAATGAGTGGTTCTGGAGTACCCGCTGGCCGCCGAGGAGAATCCTGGCGTCCTTGAGTTTTCCCAGAAGAGGTTCGGGTTTCAGGGAGGCGGCGGTTGTGGGTGGCCGGGCAGCCCGCCCGCCTCCCTCTGCCCGCCGCCGTGCGGTCTGCGCTCGTGCCTCTCCCTCCGCACGCGCAGAATGTCAGGAAGTGCCTGTTGCTGGGGCCTGCGCGCCGCCCCGCAGCCCCTGACTGCTCACCCGGGAGCCGCCGGAGCCGGGGCCGCCCGCGGCGGCCTGCAGGAGCGCGGGGGGTGGTAGCAGGACGCGGGCATGCCCTCTCCCCCGGGCGCGCCGGCCGTGCGGCGCCCCGAAGAGCCACAGAGGCTGTGGGCCTGGAGCTCCGAGCCCGGGGACGCCAGGGCAGGGGGCCAGCCTCTCCGCAAAGGTATGGGCACCAGTCTCTCTCCTGGCCTCGGGGAATTGGAGGGCAGGGCAGATTTCTTCTGGATCTGGGGAGGTGTGGTGGGCAGAACTGCCGGCGCCAGGCGCCAGCCCCGGGGCCCTGACGGAAGGGGTGATCTCTATGGGCGCCTGTGTGTTGGGCTTGGCAGGCTGGCAGCACCCGTGTTTGTGCTCCACTGCTCCCCTGACCGACCCCCAGCTCTGCTAGGGAGGGCTTTCTGGGGGGACTCTTCTCTGATCTTGAACTCAGCAAGACAGCTTGCTGCACTTGGAACTGATTCCAGACTGGGTTCTCAGGGTGGGAGGAAGCAGTCTTAAAAGCTTCAGTTTCCAGGTTTTCCACATTCCCCGTGTGTGAAGTGCTTATTTTAAAAGGTTTCTTGCTGGAGTTGAGACTTACTAGTTCCATCTCTTTTGGGGTCCTTCTGAAGGAAAGACCTTGTTGCCTTCTCAAAGTTCTTTTCTTCCCTTGCCTTCTATCACCATTCTTCCTTCAGGAATAGACACCCATCCCCATGTTTAGAGCTTCCTTTTTGATCTTTCCCCCCCAGACTCACAGGCCCATCCCAGCCCAAGAGGTACCTGTTCCTTGAGGTCCTAGTGGTGCCGCTCCTGGATGCTCAGGTTGTTGGGTAGTGATGGGGATGAGGGAGCGGAGATGCTGCTGCCTTCTTCTGAGTCTTCGTTTTTTAGATTTTTCAGTGATATATCTGCCTGAGACAGTGATAGGTACTGGAAACCAACTGATAATGTGGACTGGGATTGTTCCAGGATCAGCCGTGCCTCCTCCTGGCCCAGGATCACTCATGCCTTTGGACAGCCCTATGCTTTACCCTGGTAATTCCAGTCTCGCTGTACACATACATGTGCCTTTTTCAAAGTGTCTCAGGGACTGGCAGCCCTAGCTGAGTGTTTTCATTCATGGACACGTGATTGCTGGGAGCGAGTGTTGGAAAGGAAGCCTGCCCCACTGGGCAGATGTATGGCCCTCCTCCCCCTGGGGACCTTCTCTTGGGGCCTGGCCTGCTGCACAATGGGACTTCTCCTCTCTGGCCAGTTTCTGGGCTGGAGCTGAGGTGTTTTGTGAGGTGAGCTCATGTTCTTGTTTTCAAACGTTCCTTTGCCGACTATTTCAGTTCCACTCTGACAACCAAGGAGTCTAAAATTAGTTCTGGGGAAAGAAAAGGAAGGCTGGTTGGAAACCCAAGCTCTTGGCTGGAGGATGGAGAAGGCTGCTTCCTGGGGTTTGTGGCCGAGCATTTCGGAAGATATGACCAGACCAGCTGTTGTCTGTCCATCCAAGGAGAGGGAAGGGCTCCCTGCTTGCCCCTTAGACCTGAACCAATGAAAACAGGAGGCTGACTTGGAAGCTGACTTTCTTGAGTGTTGATGGCAGGATGTTTTTTTCTTCTGGCTTGTGTAGTGGTATACAGTGTTTTCAGGTATGAGGACAATGCCTCTTAATGTTCAGTGTCGTTGACAACCCTCCTTCCATCTTCCTCCCCATTGATTCAGAAAGCATGCATGAGTTCTCAGAGCCTTGGCTGGCAACCATGGGTTAAGAAACCTTTACTTTATGTACTTTTTGGGAATTTCCTTCTCACCCAAGTTTTGACATTCCTTTCAGGTGCTCACAAGCCAGGCAGACCAGGGCCTCATAAGGAGGTCCAGCTTCTCTGTGCCCTGAGGACATAGGGGATCAGGGTTCATCTGCTCTGGGGCTTAGAAAATAGAGGGGCAGAAAGCTTAGAGAGATGAATTCTGGTTTCCCTTTCTACCTGGCTGGCTCCTCCTGTGAACCTCCCACCTGAGAGTGGGTCCTGCAGGCCCGCTCAGGGAAACTAGAGCCAGGGCAGTGCAGTCCTGCCTCCCTGAAAAACCGCTCTCAAACCTCCCCTTACCCAGGGTCTCCTGCTTAGCCACCCTGGGGTATAGTTGGGGGAGTAGAGGTCACTTTAGCCATAACTTCTTTTCCCATTTTCAATTTTATTAATTTTTAGTTTTACAAATAATATATGTACATCAATTGCAGAAATTTAGATGTTAGAGATAAAACCAGGGTCTCTTTTATCACCCCAGTCCCCATTCTCCTCCAGAAGTGAGCCTTCTCGGGTTGGTAGTTATCCTTCTAGATATTTTACCTGTGCATCTATAGGAATACTTCAAGAAATAGAGAAGTGTGTGCTTGTTTTTTTACCTAAAATTGTCTTGCTCTTTTTCAAACGTTTAATTGAAGTATAAAATAAAATACATATAGAACAATGTAATTACCGTGACAGCTTGATGAATTTTCGCAAACTGAATCTGTTCATTTACTTAGCATCCAGATCAAGAATCAGAAATTTACCAGCCCCTCCCCCAGCAAAGCCCTCTCTTGCTCCATTCTAGTCTCTACCTCTGAACCCCTAAGGGTAACCACTATACTGACTTCTAACAGCATGCGTTAGTATTGCCTGTTTTTGTGCTTTATATGAAAGGAGTCTTATAGAGTGAACTGTTTTGTGTCCATCTTTTGCTCACCATGTTTGTGAATTGCATCTGTGTTGTTGTGTGTCATGGCTTTTTAAATTCAGAGATATGTTTTGGCAATCTTTCTATTATATAGATCTACCTTGATCTTTTTAATAGCTGTGTGAAATTTCAAAGTTTGGGTGTAGACTACATTTTATCTAGTTTCCTATTGATGGGCTTCCTGATTGTATATAGTTTATGCAGATTGTTTCTCAAGAATAGATGACAAGAAGAGGAATTTCTGGGTCATAATGACATGTATATTTTAAATTTTAATAGATACTGATAAATGACTGTACTGTGTTTTTATTTTTTTGAGGCTACCCAGGTGTTGGTATTTGGGGCAGAAGCTGGGTGAGACAGCAGGTGGCCCTCTGCAGCAGTCTGTGAGCACCTCCTCCCCTCCAGAAATGCTAGATTATAGAGATTGGAAATAGCCCACTTCATGAAGGGTGCCTGGACAAGGAGAGTGCTCACTTCTACTGGCCTAGAGTCTGAGGAGAGCCAGAGAAGCTGCTTCCTATGTCTGAGTCTCCTGGTTACTGTGCTTACAGAGGGAGTAAGCAGTGGGCTAGAGGATGTGCTGGTCTGGGTTTGAGATAGAGGTGCATGTGTGTGTCTGTGTGTGCGCTCTCGCCATGCTCCATTCTGCCTCTACCCTCCAGAAAGACTGAGGCACTTGCTGAAGGTTGTGAGGAGCTGTGGATACCAGGGCACCACTGGTGAGCCCAGTGCATTTGACAAGATCTTGGCATGGCAGGATCCTGATTTCACATGTGATGATAATGGTGGTAGGGGGTATGGGAGAAACATGTGGAAAAATTATTTTAGAGTCTGATGAGAAGTTTCTCATGACAGAAGGGGCTCTGGTGAGCTGCAGTTCCTGGCTGTGTGCCTAGTTCCCTTGCACAACCTTCTGCCATGATTGGCTGAAGAATTAGGGAAGACAGTTTGAGATGACTTGTTCTCCAAAGCGCCTGCTTTCCTAAATTCCTCCTTCAGCATGCTATCTACTCTTTCACTACTATTTTACTGGAATTCCTTAGGTAAGCCCCTTGTCAGGTCTTGCTTGTGGATTTAGGTGACACTGGATTTGTGCTACTGTTTCTAGTATGAATGACGTCCCAATCAACTTTCCCACATTGTACAGGTGATATGTGCTGTCTTTGTATTAGTCTGTTAGGGCTGCCATAACAGAGTATTATAGACTTGGTGGCTTAAACAATAGAAACCTATTTTCTCACAGTTTTGGAGGCTGGAAGTCCAAGATCAAGGTGCTGGCAGGGTTGGTTTCTAGTCAGGCCGTTCTCCTTGGCTTGCAGATAGCTGCCTTCTTTGCTGTGGCCTCACATGCCTTTTTTCTGTGTGCATATACTCCTGGTGTCTCTTCTCTTCTTATAAGGACACCAGTCCCACTGGATTCACCCTGATGACCTTAATTGACCTTAATTACCTTTTTAAAGGCCTTATCGCCCAGTACGGTCACGTTAGGGGTTATGAATTTTGGGGGGGACACAGTTCAGTCTGTAACAGTGTGAAGTAATAAAGCTGGTTGAAAGTGAATTCTGTTTTCCTCTTGAGTTACACTTTGGAATGGAAGTTACCTTTTTCAGGACTCTGCTTGGGGTCTGTTCTTCTTGATTAACACTTTCCATGGGCAATCTTATAATACTGGTGATCTCAGTTTCTGTGTATGTGTAGAGATATCCCCTTTGGGTATTATATGGTCCTCAAAATAAGTCTAAAAGCTGGGTAAAAAGTAGATAATCTTTTGATAATCAGGACCAGCCTTCTTTCTGAAGGCACCTGGAAAAGAGGGACAAATTAAGAAAACATCTCTGGTTGAAAGCATTGTATAACCAAGAACATAGTGAAGACCTACTAGGCCAGGATCTGTGTGAGAACAGAGGCCCTGGGTGGTGACTTTGACATTTGAGTCTGTTTTCAGTCCTTCCATCTGGGCAACTGAGAGGCTGAACATTGCATTTGGTAGCCTTATGGGGCTAGGAAGACAGGAATTGGAGTTCTAAACAGAGGGTGGATATAGTGAACCCCTCCTTTTGGATTGGGACCCCAGAGACATAGGGGTGAGGGGGAGCCAAAAGAACATACACTCTAAAGTTGAATTAAGATGTTCTGGAATTATTGGTGCCCTTAGCTCTCTGCCAGAAGTGCATGTAACATCATTCTAGGAATATAACATCATTCTAGACCTCAAATTATTTCTGCGAACAATTTTGCATGTATAATAACTGGCTGGTCATTTTAAATAAATAGCCAGCAGAAACATCACAGTTGAAGCAGACTTGGGTGAGCTCCAGATTGGAGTTACACACATGCTGAAAAATAGCAGTGCTCACTATAATCAGGGAAATGAAAGTGGGAATTTCAAAAGAGAGCTATAAAAATATATAACAACCAAATGAAAAATCTGTTACAGAACTGACCTGTAGACTAACAGAAATTAAGAACTCAGTGAATGATTTTATCAGGAGATTAGGTGCAACTGAAGAGAGAATTAGTGAACCAGAAGGTAGATCAGTAGATAATATGCTAACTGAACCATGGAGAGACAAAAAGATAATACAGAAGAGAGGGAAAGACACACAGAGAATGAAGGCAGAAGGTCTAGGATTCATGTAATCAGAGCCGCAGAAATAAAGTACAGAGAATCAGGCAGAAGAGATAATAGCTGAGAACTTTGTAAAACAAATGAAAGACATTAAGCCACAGATTCAAGAAGTTCTGCGAACCTAGATAAGATAAAAATTCCACATGTATTTCTATCACAGCCAAATTTCTGAAAACTAAAGATAGAGAATCATAAAAAGCAGCCAGAGAAAAAAGGCATTACTATTAAAAGAGCAATGGTTATATTGACAGCTAACTTCTCAAAAACAGTGGAAGCCAGAGGACAGTGGAATGATAGCTTTAAGTGCTGGAAGAAATCATTGTCAACCTAAAATTCTGTATCATGTGAAACGATCCTTCAAGAATGAAGGTATCAAGTAAAGAGGGTGTTCTTCGGGCAGAAGGCAAATGATTTAGGCAGAAGGTCAGAGATGCAGAAAGGAATGAGGAACAATGAAAATGATTAATATTCAGACATTTATTTTATGAAAGAAATGTGTTACTGAGTTTGAAATACACATAAAAACAAAACATATGACAGCAATGCTATATGTGGGAGTGGCTTGAAAATGGAATTTAGTTGTTCTGAAAGTTCTTACATTGTCCAGAAAGAGGGTGAAACTACCAGTTAATGTTAGATTTTGATAAGTCAGGAAGGCATGCTGTAATCTCTAGGGGTAACCACTAAAAGATAGGAAGATTATAACTTTCAAGCTAATAAAGGGGACAAATGGAATAGTAGAGAATTCTCAAATTGAAAAGAAGACAGTAGAAGAGAGATAAGGGAACGTAGAGCAAGAGAGATAAATAGAACTAATATCCCTAATGAACATAAGATGCAAAAATCCTTAAAACATTCACAAATAGAATCCAGCAATATGTAAAAATAGTAATGCATTCTGATGTTTTGATCCCAAAAATGCATTGTTGATATAACAGTTGGAAAATCTAATCTGCCATGTTAACGGAGTAAAGAAAAACTATAGTATGATCTTAATAGATGCAGAAAAAGCCTTTAGGGTTTAATCTTTAGTTAATCCTCATAGTAAAACAATTTGGAAATGCAAAGGACCAAGAAAAGCCAAGGCTGTCTTGAAGAAAAAGAAAAAGGTGTACCTACTGGATTTCAGAATTCGTTGTAAAGCTGTAGTAATTAAAATTGTAAGCTTTTGGTGCGAGACAGCTAAATAGACAATGGAATAGAATAGAAAGGCCAGAAATATATCCATGCCTGTATGGATGCTTACTTTAAGACAAAGGAGAAACAACACAAGTTGGGAAATGGACAATTTTTCCAATAAAAGTCAAAGCATTTCAGGTTTCTTTTAAGGTAATATTTCATAGGTATGAGAAATTGTTTCAATATTGGGAAGTAATACTAGTTGACGGGGCTTCAGCAAGAGAATAAGTATTCATTTTGGTGTCTCTGTGGTAAAATTTCATCTTATAGCCACTCTTGCTTATGTTGGCATGGTACACTTATTTCCATCTATTTACTTTCAACCTGTCTTTGTGAGTTATTTTAGAATTTCCACTTTGTTCTTTTTTTTATAGGTTTTATTTCTCTGCTGAGCTATCCTATCAATGCATTCTTTGAAGCATATTTTCCTTTACTTCCTTGAGCATACTTCTGATATTTACTTTAAAATCTTTGCTAATTGCAACATCTAATCATCTTAGAGTCAGTCTCCATTGACTGTATTTTCTCTTGAGTGTAAGACACATTTTCCTGTTTGTTATATACTCTTGGATTAGATCTGAATGTTGTGAATGATAATTGCAGAGACTCTGGATTCTGTTATGTTCCTCTCAAAAGCATTGCTTCGTTTTTGTTTTTGTATTAGCAGATAGTTATATTTGCTGAATTAAAAACTCTTTCTTCTGTGGTGGGCAGCTGCTGAAATATCTGTTCAATTCCTTTAGGCTTACTTGGTTGCTTGGGATGTGTTCTGTGCCTGTGTAGTTAAGAGTCAGCCAAAGTTTGAACAGAGTTTACATGCAGACTATGGCTTGCATCCTGGACTGGCTGTCACCCTGCATCTCCTTTGCTCATCATCTTGAAGATATCCATCACTTATCTCCTCTGTTGGATTTTGGGGTTTTTGTATCCTGTGTTTCTGTATCCTCTTTCTTTGTTTACTCCCTCATTTTGGTGGAGCATATCCTCCAGTACCTTTTGAGAAAGGGTGAATAGGAGGTACATTTTTGTGATCTTGTTTTTCTCTCTTCTGCCTATACGTTTCATTGATTTATAAGCCCATTGATCCACTTAACTGGATATGGGCTTATAAATAGGAAATCTTTACCCCTCCAAATTGTGAAGCACTGTCTCATTGCAGTCTGGCTTCCAAGTGTTGGCTACTGGAAGTTCAAAGCCATTCTGATTCCTAATCCTTTATAGGTGACGTTTTTCTCTTGCTAGACATTTATTGTGGGATCTTTTCTTGTCCCCACTGTTGTAAGATTTCACAGTGATGTGCCTTGGTGGGGGGCCTGTATTCATCTACTGTGCTTGTCTTTGATTACTTCCTTTTTGTTTTCTCTTTCTGGAACTCCTGTTATGTAGGTATCTGACTTCCTGCACTGGGCCTCCAAATTCCTTGTCTTTTCTCTTTTCTTTCCTATTTTCTCTATATTTCTGTGTTTACTCTACTTTTTTGTGAGATTTCTTCAATGTTGTCTTCTAATCTTTCTGTTGATTTTCATTTCTGCCATCATATATACGTATTTTTAATTCCTGAGAGCTCTTTTGTTCTCTGGTCTTTTAACAATGCCATCCTATGTATTTTTCATGGGTGCATTGCCTTTCATCTCTCTGAGGATATTGATACAATTTTTGAAGTTATCTTCTCTGTGCATAATCTCTGTTTTGTCCAAGTTGTTTTTTTTCTGTTTTTATCTCTGTCTTTCAAGTACGTGGCTCTCCTAGACTTGTTCATATTTAAGGATGGTCCTGAATACAGATTGAAAGCTCTGAGCTTGTGAGTGGAATGTGCCAAATGTAGGGTGATTCAATTGAGTTGTTTTTGAAGCTAGTCAGATTATCCTGAGAAGTATTTTCTGTTTTCTGTTTGGTTGGCCTGGCCGGGGGGGAGGTGGTGGTGGGAGGTGTAGGCCTGGCTGCTAACATCCTGGGAGCCACAGGGGGAAGAGAGCTGGGGGTTTCTGTATTTGGTATATTGTTCTGTATTTCTCTTTTTTCAGTGTGGTACCTGTACCCTCAGATGTGCCTACTTCTCCCTGTCCAGAGGCTCTCTATTGGGTTGCTCTCTTCTGCTCTCTGCTGGATTCAGGGAGGGATAGCCTCTGGCCATGGTGTGGGGAAGTAAGATCTGAGGATCTGGCTGCCCTTTACCAACCAACCCTTCTGTCTTTGGACTCATCTTTGCCCCACTCTTCCAGAGACATCTGGTGTCACAAATTCCTGAGTTTTGGAGGGTTCTGTGGTGGGAATCATATTGCTTCTCAGCTTTCTCCACAGTCAACTTAGGAGTCTGTGTGATCATTGACCACTTATGTGTCTGCTTTCCAACTCCAAAATTTTATTTTTGTGGTTCTCTCCTATTCTCTTTGTCCTTATGGGTTTATGCCTTAAAAACTTTTCTTTGCTGTAGCTTTAGTGGGATTATGGGAAGGGAGCAAAAGTAATATTTGTGTATAATTCTTGACCTTTACCTTACCTGGAAGCGCTCTCTCCAGCATTCTTCAGAAATGATGGGGCCTGGAGAAAGGCAAGTATTATTCCAGAGAATGGTCCTGGACCCACACCTTGTTGTATTTGAGGATGGTGCCAGGGACTTGTTTATAAGTCAAAATTGGAAGTGACTTGAGGTGACCTGGCTTGATTCCTTGTTCCTAGGCTGGACTTCTGAAGGCTGATAGAGCTCCTTCTGTCACCCTTGGAAAGTGCTCCTGGACTTGCATTTCTGGAAATAATAGTGAACAAAACAGCTGAAAAATCTCTTCATGCAAGACACATAGAAATGCTGGAAAAAGTATAATAAATATCCTTTTTAAATGGATATGTATAGCTGCATGTATAAGAAAGTAAGGGAAAAGCAAGAGGGAGCTGGAAACTAGAGCTCTACACCTCCACTAGCTAAAGCTGCTGATTCCTGGGGGCCTTTGCCTCTCTGCATAATTTAGAGATATGAGTTTAGTAGCAGTGTGTGAGGCACAGGAGACAACATGTGGAATTGAGACTGAGGCTTTTACATGATAAGACTTCCACAGGGTTGTACCTTCAATGAGAGTATGGACTAGAAGAAACATCCTTTTACTGACAAAGGGAATAGATAATGTAATTGCTCAGCTAAGGTTGGTGAGGGGGCGAGTAGTTTCCTTGAGAACTTATAACCATAGATCTGTGCTTACATGAGCTTGGAGTTGAAATTTATATCATCTGTATTCTCTGGGAAACTCAAAGTTGAAAAATTAAAGTGATTCCAGATTGGTAATGTCCTAGAGAATTTGGCAGAAGTAAAAATATAAATGGTCTCTGGAAGGTTGCCCCCTCACACTTGGCCTCACAGTATTCCCACAGAAAAGGCCCCACTGAACATAAGCTCATTATCCAAAATTCCAAAAGTCAGAAGGAAACAACATACCATGAGTAAAAATCATGAGAAATAACAAATGGCAGAAATAGATATTCAAAAAGTTAAATGATGGAATTATAAGGTAGGGATTTAGAAGTGTGACAAAGAACAGAAGTATCAAAATTGACCCAGAAGGTTTTTTTTTAATAGAACTTATGGAAATGAAAAAATAGATTAATTGAATTTATAAATTAAGTAGAAGAGCTAAACAGTGTTTAGAGCTAAACAATTAGACACAGCTAAAGAGGGAATTAATGAATTGGAATTATCCATAATGGTGCTTAGAAACAGAATTGGAGAATATGAAAGCAGAGTTAGGTACTGGATAGAATGGGAGGGTCTAATATAATTATAATAGGAATTTCAGAATTATAGAATAGGGAAATGCAATACTTAAATTGGTAAAAGCCAAGAATTTTTCAGAATTGATAATAGGTATGAATCATCAGATTAAAAGTATATTCTTCCAAGCAGTATAAATAAAGTTAAACATATACTTAGACACATAGCTTTTAGTGAAACTGCAAAGAGATGATCTAAGAAAGCAGCCAGGGCGAAAAGACAGAGTATCTACAAACTTAAACTAGTAGCAGACTTTTCAGCAGCATTAGTAGAAGCCAGAAGACAGTGGAATAATATTTTCGAACCCCTGAGAGAAAATAACTCAACCTAAAAGTTCGTGTTCTTCTAAATTGTCTCTTAGGAAAAAGGGTAAAATAACTTTTTCAGAAAAGCAAACAGAGGCTTCTCTGCCGAAAGATCTTTACTGAAGGAGGATGTGCTTCAGGAAGGGCAGTGGTCCTAGAAGGAAGAGCAGAGATGCAGGTGGGGTGAGTGAGCAGACAAGCTGATGAACATGTGACAAATGAGAAAATACTGACTGTAAGACACAAATAATATCTGCTTTGGGAGGCAGATAAGAACATCAACAATAGATTAAATACTGAACACATATTATGTTAAACTAAACATAAATTTGGAAGGAGGTATTGGAGTTAGAACAACTAAATTTCTATGAGGGATGGTAGAGATGTTGATTAACTTCAGGCTTTTAGCATAAATGTACATATTAAAATTTAAAAGAATAGAAATAGTGTATAACTTGTGGACCAGAAGTGGCTGAAATATGGAATTAAAAAGATAATCCAAAGGTGGTAGCAGTAGAGAAAAAACAAATTTAAACATAGCAGTAATCATAAATGTAACGGGACTCAATTCTAGCTCAAAGACAGTATTAGATTGAATTGGAAAAAAAGATAAGAAACATTTAAAGTGAAAACTGGAAAAAGATAAATTGGGAGAATGCTAACCACAAGAAATGTCATATAGCTATTTTGGCATCAGATAAAGTATGAACAAGTGAAGAGGCTTACTATATAGTAAGAAAAGTTTTATTGTTAAGAGTATATAAAGAATTTCTACAACTCAAAGGAAAAGCAACCCAACAGAAAAATGGGAAAGGATGTGAATAGGTGGTTCTCAGAAGGAGAGGCTAATAAACACAAAAAGATGATGAGTTTCACAAGTAATCAGGAAATGGGGATCAAAACTGTAATACACCATTTTACACTCACCGGGTGAGCAAATATCTGGGGGTGAGGGCGTGGCTCAGTGGGGCTGTAGTCTGTTGGGAACATCAATGGGTACATCCACTTTGGAGAACAGTTTGTCGGTGTCTGGTGAGTTGAAGATGCTCATACCTTATGACCCATCATCTCTAGCATCTGGGTGTATACCCTAGAGAGACACCCACACATGAGCATAAGAAAACACTAAAAGAGGCTTCAAGAGGATTCATAGTGGTAGTGCTTAAGTCAGAAACGTTATAAAGAACCTAGAAGTCCAACAGGAAGATAGATACTTAAGTCGTAGTAAGGTCATGCAGCGTACTGATGCACAGCACTGAGAATGAGTGCATCACAGAGCTACAGAAGAGGTGGCAGAGCACGTAAAGGGCGTGTACTCTAGCCAGGCTGCCTGGGCTTGAAGCCTGGTTTTGACACTTGCTAAATAACTTGGGTAAGTTCCTTCACCTCTTTGTGCCTCAGTTTCCCCATCTGTAAAATGAGGACTCTCACTGGGTTGTCAGGAGGATTAAATAAGTTATTGTAAAATGCTTAGTGTACTGCCTGCTATGTGTTTGTTAAGTCAGTGTGTATCAATTTGGATGGCTCACAGATTCATGGGCGAGGGGGCAAAAAACAGATGTGTCCGTTAGAGATTGTGTTTGGCTGCTAGAAACATGCTCAAGAGTTATTCTCACGTGTAAAAGAAGTTCAAAGATAAAACGTGGGTACGTCTTGGATTCTTTTCTGCCCCATTGTGTGTATGTGCCACTCCACAATGCATGTACATTCAAGCGTGTGTGCGTGTCTGTCTGTCTCATGCTCCAGCCTTTCCCCTCATGCCCTTCCCCCTCCATTTAGATTCCCTGAATGCACACACCCCTGACTAGCCTTACTCTGGTTGTAGGGAGGCTGGTGAAGATGCTGCTATGTGGACTGGGGAAGGTCCAGTCATGAACATGGATGCTGTCACTGAGAGCCCTAACCATTAGGTCTCCAGGCCCTCCTTGGCTCCTCTGGGGGAACCTGCTGGGGCAGCAGGTGCTCAGTGAACTGCAGGGCTGCCTTCTGAGATGGGGAGGGCTGGGGAGCCTAAGGCAGGAGCCTCTCCTCTCTGGGCAGACCTGGAGGCTGGACAGTGAGGGAGAACACTGGGCTGCCTGCGTTGTTCTCACTTGGCTACCTCTCGGGCATGGAGGCTTCTGGGAGGGGGGCCCCTTGGCGTGCTGGCGGAAGGGGCCTGAGGTGGATGTGGTGGTGGGTGGCATTTCTTTCTCACCACTCTACAGTGCCCACATGGCTGGGGCTGGGTACCTGCTCCCTGGGGAGGCCGGGGGCTGCCCAGGGGCCTCCAGGAGCCAAGGGTGGAATGCAGCAGCCCACTGTCTACTGGGGAGTTCCTCTGCAGTTCCTCTGGGAGATGTTGGCTGGGCTGGACGCACCCCAAGCCCAGAGCTTGGGTCCCCGGGGAGGCGTGGCCACTCCAGCTTTCAGTCCTCCTGCCAGGGCTCTGCCTAAGCACCCCTCACTTGTCTGTCCCTCCATCACTCTTCCCTCTCCCCAGTGCACCTTGAGTCCCTCACAGGCAGGACCCTGGTCACATTTCCCCCTTTCTCCCCAGTGCGTAGTGGGGTGTGTCCAAGGCCAACTGGACTGGGGAAACAGACCTTTCAGCGCTTGTCCTTGAGTGTCAGAACTTTGGTCCAGCTCCCTGGAATGTCAGTTCAGAGTGAAATCTGCATGTGTGGTTTTTTTTTTTTTTTTTTTTTGGTGATGGTGTGTGTCCAGGGGTGGGGTTTCTCTGCCCCTCCTGGACTGAGGGCTTGGGGAGCACTGGGGCCTTCTTGCCACCAAAGTGTAGGCCCCTTGGAACATAGGGACTGCCTTTTGGGGGCATGCCACTTAGATACCTGCTTCCTATAGAGGCCAGGGGTTGAGTTGGCTGTGGCTCAGGGACATAGCAAGCCTCTTGCCCAGGTGGCTGGGGGGCATGCTCCCCTCAGGGCTGTCAGGCGGCAAGTATGAGGGGCCAGTGCAGCACCCCAATCTCAGTATCTTCCTCTCCTGCCAGGATGGACGCGTGGGCTGGAGGTCAGGGGGAGCCCACTGTGCATGGATGCCCTGGCTCTGTGAGTGTGGGCAGGAGCCCTGTGTCTATTAAAAGGCAGCCTGTGGTGGGAGTGTTGCCAGAGGCTATAAATAGCTGAGTGTGTGCAGAAGCAGAGCACCAGGGAGGAGAGAGGAAGGGGGGAGGCCCCAGCATCTCCAGCTGGCAGCAGATCCTGGTGTGGTGTGGGAGGGACATGGAGTCTCCCAGTCTCCTCAGGTCTCCTCTTCGGCTCTGAATGCAAAGCTCTTGCAGGCATGGGAGTGCATGCTCCCAACCTGGTGGGCAGGGGGCCCTCCAGTGGGGCTTGTGTTGTGAAGGGTTGTCATAGGCAGCAGGGGAGGGTATGGCTCCAGTATAACAACTAACATGCCATGCATTATGCTGACCATTCCTAAAATGCATTAACCCATTTTGCTCCTGGAAAAGGTGCTGTTATTATCCCCTTTTCACAAGTGGAGAAACAGGCATAGGGTGGTTGGGTGACTTGCCCAGGGTCACACAGCTAGGAACTGTCAGAGCCAGGATTTGAACAGTCTGGCCAGCTCATGGCTGCCCTTTTCTCAGTCACCTGTAGGAGGATCTGGTCAGATGGGGGTCCAGTGACATCCTGAACCCTTGGGTCCTACCTGGAGCCTTGAGATTTGGAGTTCCCAGCCCTGTGCACTTGGGTCCTGCCTATGGTAGTGGCCAGGGGGGTCCCTGCCTGATCAGTGGCCTGGAGAGGAGCTGGGCCAGCCTTGGGCCGCTCTTGATGTCTGTCAGCCTTCCTTATTCGGGTTCCTAGCCTTGCATAGGGGGCTTGTTGCTTGTTGTCTGAATGGAGATGGGAACTCCTCTAGGACCCTAGGGCTTGGGCTGCAGGCTGAGGCCACCCCTCCTGTTGTCCTCTCCCTTCGAAATCCTGCCCTAGTCAGGAGATAACTATGTCCTTCTGTCCGTCCATTGGTCTTTCTGTCATCTATCTGTCCATCATGTGTCTGGAACTAGCGCTCAAGACAGTCAAGGCTTCTGCCTTCATCAACTTTGCAGTCTTATGGGGGAAGCCTGACATTTGAAAAGCAATTGTCAAGTACATTTGTAATGTTTTATTTCTTATGTAAGTGTTCATTATGTTATTTTCTCTTGGGGATTATCTTTGGTTACATTATTTTTACACTTTTTGAATGTCTGAAATATTCCTTTATATAACAACAGGCATTTTGTCAAGGGTCATAAGTTAGGTGATGGAAGAAGCACAAGGGCCTGTGGAAGTAGAGGTTGCCTGGTCTCTGGGGAGAGGGAGGAGCTAAAATTTAAAGGAAAAAGTAGGGAGCATCTTGTAGCCAGAGGTAGTCACTCGTGCTAAGTCCAGAAGCCGAGCATATTCAAGGGCCTGGCAATGTAGTGTGACTGCATTGAGGGAGGGAAGGTGGGAGAGCAGCCAGCTCCCCTGTCTGCAGCCCAGCTTGGGGGTCTGGCCCTCCAAGTCTGAAGTCTTTGGGGACTCCCATGAGTATCGCTGCTGTGGATGCAGCGGGCCTCCTGCTGGCAGAGGAGGCTTTGTGCGCTCTGGACTGGGTGCTTCACGTAGCTCAGCCACTGGGTGCTGCTGCAGGTGGGCAGGAGGCCTGTGGGCATTGTAGGTGCCAGCCTGGGTCCTGGCCCCTGGTGTGCTTGCTCCGCTGTTGTTCTCCCATGCTCCTGTTCCCTCAAGTTCTTCCCTTAAACCTAACCCTTGCGCTGGATGAAGGGCCTGGCTGAGGGAAGCCCATGTGTATCCTTGCACGAGCCCCTTTGTGAACCCTTAGGCCCTTCCTGTGGACCCAGCTGGGTACCAGCTGCCTGGGTGGGCGAGAACCCACTCTTTTTCTTCTTACTAGTGTCCAAGTCTGGGTCCCATGACATTAGATGGCTAGGGCCATGGCTAGACACTAGCATTCTGGTTGGGTGATATTCTGAACCCTTGGGTCCTACTTGGAGCTTTGAGATTTGCTGCTTCACCCTGGCCAGGTCCCTCTAGAAGGAGCCTCCCATCACTGCAGGGAGATGGAGAAAGGGTGGGGTCTGACTAGAGAATGGCCACTCCTGTGATGGGGGCCCCTCCCACCTGACAGCCAGTCATTGTCCTTCTCCCTGGGGGTACCATGAGATATCAAGCTCTTTGCTCATGATGGACACTGCTGGGGGTGGAGTGGAGGGTGAGAGAGGTCTTGGCCTATCCAGGGTTCAGGGCACTTTGCCCACCCTGGTTGGAGGGGGTGGTCTTCTTGCTGCTCCAGCCAGCCTTTCAGGCTGATGGTGAAGCAGGGCTCCTGGCTGTTGGCGGGCTGGCTGGCTGTCCTCTGGGGGTGAGTGACCCTCCTTCCTCCTTCCTGGGGTGGGAATAGTTGTAGGGGAGACCAGCCTGGGTGGTGTCAGGTCACCGGCCCATACTATACCCAAGAGGTGTGGAGAGGATAGAAGGATGCTTTCTGGAGGTGCTGGTTTACTCAGGAGCGTGCGAGTTCTGGCAGTGAGGTTGTAAATGCCGCTGCTGCCCTTGATCAGGAGTGCCCCATGAAGGGACGATGGCAGGACACCCCTGAATGGTGGTTCGGGAGCTCTTCAGCCCGGGCGTCAGGTACAGGAGTCACAATCTGTTTCCTAGCAACCTCCTTTGGCGTCTCCTTCCTCCTTCCCATCACAGGGCTGTGAGGGTCTCGGGGGCAGTGGGGCAGATTTAGGGGCTGGGCCGGGGGTGGTGGTTTTGGAGGGGATGGTGAGAAAGATGAATTTGGTGAACGTTTGAGGCCATGTTTGAAGGGGCAGTTGGGGGTCCAGTGTTCAGCCACCTGGATGGCACTGGTGCAGGGGGTGGAAGAGGGCACAGGAGTGGGTAGGGAGTGCCCACAGGGGTCCTCAGGGGCCAAGCCCAGCTGGGGGATCATCTGTTATCGCTGCTCAGCCACCAGGCAGCCTTCCCTCTGTTTGGGGCACATGTTCCCTGTGGTGGCTCTGGGAGTCTTACCCTGACAGGGCACGAGGGCCTGATTCTTTATGACCTTCTGCAGCCCTGCTGAGCACCAGGAGTGGTCGCTGGGTGGGGAAAGGGCACTGGAGGGTCCTTGTTTCCCATCCAGTCTGGGCAAGGGCGCATGGGGGACACACCAGTAGTGTCACCCTGGGGGGCTGTCTCGTGAGCGTAGGCCGAGGCAGAGACAGCAGCAGGGGCCCTTTGAGGTCTGCGTCAGAATCTTCGGAGGCAGACAGGGGTGCTTAAAAACGTAGATTCTGCTCCCGTTCCAGCTGGTGGATAGGTCTGGTCTGGGCCCCACCCCTACACACGCAGGGGTTCTGATGTGTTCTGGGGTTTTGAGGGTCCCTCCATTAACTGCTGCTGCGGGGAAGCAGCCCCTGCCCAGGAGCCTCAGGCATTGGTGGAGCCCCTTTTTGTGCATCTGGCCTTCAGTCGGGCTTTTTTTCCATCCTTTTGTGGTGTTAGGTTTGCCACCTTCTCCCTCTTGATTGGGCCTGGGGGAAGTTGGCAGTGGGGAAAAATGAGATGGGGGCTGGTGCTGGCTGGCACACAGTAAGCTGAGAGGTGCTGAATGGGTGGGTGGCGTGGGGCCTGGCACCCACCACCCAGCCTCCCTCGGGTGGCCTGGGACTCTGGACAGGGAGCAGGAGTCTGTGAAGTGCTCAGCAGTCTCTCACCTCTGGGGCACAGGTTCCGGGCGTGGGGAGGCCGAGACACGGGAGTGCATCTACTACAACGCCAACTGGGAGCTGGAGCGCACCAACCAGAGCGGCCTGGAGCGCTGCGAGGGCGAACAGGACAAGCGGCTGCACTGCTATGCCTCCTGGCGCAACAGCTCTGGCACCATCGAGCTCGTCAAGAAGGGCTGCTGGCTGGATGACTTCAACTGCTACGACAGGTACCACTGGGGCCCACCCTCCCCTCCTGGCCACCTCTCCTCTCAGTTCCACTGGGGCCTGCTGGCCCGTACACTGCCCACTGGGCCGTGTGGGTCTCAGGATGTCTGTGAAACTGAGCCTGGCATTTAAGGGCAGGAGGAGAAAGACCAGAGGTTCTTGAGAGAGCTTGGGCAAGTAGGGATGGTGCCAGGGTCTCAGCCCTGCTGGAACTGTGTTTGCCCTGCCCCAGTCCCAAGGAGGGCTCTCAGTGAGTGTTAACTCCTGGCTGTCCCTCCCCGACTTTGGGTCCCATTTTAGGGGAGGTGGGTTCACATTGTCCCCCTGCTGGTTCCCCCGTGAGGTTCTTTGTCTGTGGGGAGGAGTTTGGCTGGGCGGGCCCGAGAGTCTTGCGTCCCTCAGCTGAGGGAGTTATGGAAAACTGTGTGCTTCCAGGCAGGAGTGTGTGGCCACCGAGGAGAACCCCCAGGTGTACTTCTGCTGCTGTGAAGGGAACTTCTGCAATGAGCGCTTCACCCACTTACCGGAGGCTGGGGGCCCGGAAGGTGAGGGGCCCATGGGAGGAGCAGACTCGGGCCTCTCCTTGGCCCTGGAGCTCTCAGCTCCTGAGTTGGGTGGAGAGTGGCTGTAGGGCTCTCTGGTCTGGCACTGGAGGTGTGGGGGTGGGCGGGCTGTGTGACACAGGGCTCCGTGTGTCCCCCAGTCACGTACGAGCCACCCCCGACAGCCCCCACCCTGCTCACGGTGCTGGCCTACTCGCTGTTGCCCATTGGGGGCCTCTCCCTCATCATCCTGCTGGCCTTCTGGATGTACCGGCATCGAAAACCCCCCTACGGCCACGTGGACATCCACGAGGTGAGAAGGCTGGTTTGGGGCAGGGCAAGGGTAGAGGTGGGGAGGCCAGGCCAGACGCTGTTAAGCCCTGATCTCCATCAGGACCCTGGACCTCCACCCCCATCCCCTCTCGTGGGCCTGAAGCCACTGCAGCTATTGGAGATCAAGGCTCGGGGACGCTTTGGCTGTGTCTGGAAGGCGCAGCTCATGAACGACTTTGTGGCTGTCAAGATCTTCCCACTCCAGGTGTGTGTGTGAGGGGCTCTGGGTCATCCACCCCTGCTGTGGCCTGAGCTTTCCCACCCCAGGGCGGTTCAGGCGCTGTACAGGTGGGATGAGAGAGAGGTGGGCCCCATTGGGGGTGGTGAAATTTCATCACAGGGCTGGGGGAGGGCTTTGCAAAACCTCAATCCACTCTGACTTTCAGGGTTTTTTTTTTTTTTTTTTTATTTATTTATTTATTTTTCCCCCAAAGCCCCAGGAGATAGTTGTATGTCATAGTTGCACATTCTTCTAGTTGCTGTATGTGGGACGCGGCCTCAGCATGGCCAGAGAAGCAGTGCGTTTGTGCGCGCCCGGGATCCGAACCCGGGCCGCCTGCATTGGAGCGCACGCACTTAACCGCTAAGCCACAGGGCCAGCCCCAGGGTTTTGTTTTTGACATCAGGTTCTGCTTAGAGGCCCTGGACACCAGGCTACCCCAAGCAGTTGCCCAGGTCACTTAGCAAAGTCAGGCGCGGCTCTGCCTCTCATTTGATGGGTGATACTGGCCCACTCATTCCCCTCAGTGGCCTCGTTTGTAAAGCAAGTGATGGCCTTAAGTGATCTCAGGATCACGGTTGGCCTGTGCTTTAGGTTCTTCTGCCTGCCTTGCTTACGGATGCTGAGGCTAGGGGTGGGGTGGGAGGGGAAATGGGGTGAGGTGGTGGTTCTGCTGTAGAGTGGTGTGGCTGCAGTGGGGTTTAGCTGCATCCCTGCCTCAGGACAAGCAGTCATGGCAGAGTGAACGGGAGATCTTCAGCACGCCCGGCATGAAACACGAGAACCTGCTGCAGTTCATTGCTGCTGAGAAGCGAGGCTCCAACCTCGAGGTGGA
The DNA here is from genome assembly GCF_057802395.1 of Ceratotherium simum simum. Taxonomy (NCBI): domain Eukaryota; kingdom Metazoa; phylum Chordata; class Mammalia; order Perissodactyla; family Rhinocerotidae; genus Ceratotherium; species Ceratotherium simum. The sequence goes on from NC_141904.1 coordinate 41,567,238, forward strand.
GCTGTGGCTCATCACAGCCTTCCACGACAAGGTGAGCCACGCCCCGTAGAAGTGGACTCCCAAGATGAGGTGATCACGGTCCTAGTGGTGGCCTTCCACGATAAGGTGACCCTGCCATAGGTGTGGACATGTGTCTGCAGTAAGAACCCCAAACCCTGGGATACAGTCTTATGAATAAGAGTAGTGACTGCACGATTAACACCCTCTGACACGCCCCCAACCCCTCCTAGCCTTATATACCTTCCACATCAATTGCAGCCTCCCAGCCATCGGTCCGTGGAGGCAGCCCACCCAGGGCTGTGCTGGGTCCTGTCCTGTACCCAGAGCCTGTGTCCAAGGTCTCTGCTCTCTCCTCTAGGGCTCCCTCACGGATTACCTCAAAGGGAACATCATCACGTGGAACGAACTGTGTCATGTGGCAGAGACAATGTCAAGAGGTCTCTCGTACCTGCACGAGGACGTGCCCTGGTGCCGTGGCGAGGGCCACAAGCCGTCTATCGCCCACAGGTACCTGGGTTAGTGATGACCCTCCTTGCGCTTGGCCTGGAGCTGCAGAGGGTTGGAGGGCGAGAGCAAGGCCTGGGGGGTGGGTCCCAATTTCATAAACATGCCTACCTGCTCTGTGGTGTGTCAGAAGCGACTAGGCGCAAAAACCTGGGCCCCGCTGGTGCTGCCCTTCCCCTGCCTTCCACCTGTGTCTTGGGCATGGCGTGGCCTTGCAAGCTTGGTTTTTGGTGCCCTCTAGTGGCTATGTGAGGAAGTGCTGACTCCATTACTTTTCAGTTGAAGAGTTGGCTTACCAGTTCTCAAACTTTTTGGTTATGATCCCTTTACACTCTTAAAAAGAACTTCTGTATATGTGGGTTATGTCTATTGATATTTGGTGTATTAGAGCACACACATTCCATTAACTGTCAGAATGATGACATCACAATGTATGTAGCCTCTGGAAAATTCTACTCTATACTCCTAAGAGAATGAGCTTAAAAAAGGCAAATAATGGATTATTATGAGAATAATTTTGACCTTGCAGATACCCTAAACAGTCTCAGGGACCCTCTGTGATCCTTGGAGTACAGAGCCACTGTGTTAACTCCTCATCATAGTGCTTACTAAATGGCAGGTGTGGCTCTAAACACTTAGAAATACCAGCTCGTTTAAGCCTCCTTGCTGCCCTGTGAGATAGGTACTCAGCCCCATGTTACACATGAGGGAACAGTAGTGCAGAGAAGTTAAGTAACTCAGCCATACCTAGTTTAGTGTGATTCTGTGGCTATGAGGGAGGGAAATGAGCCTCGAATTCCAGAGTTCAAATCTGAAGGGCCCCTAATGGTAAGAACATTAATGACATAGAAGATTGACTATATGAAGATTGACTATATGAAATTGCCATTTTTGTAGGTCAAAAACGGTTGAATGTCGACTCCTCCATACGGGTCACCCTAGCAGTAGTGCAGAGTAAGTGTGCCAGGGGTGGCCCTAAGCGTTGTACTTAATACTCCCCAGTGTAATCCTCACAACAAGGCTGAGACAGGCACTGGGGAGATTGAGGATCCAGAGTAGTCTGCTATAGGAGGTGGAGCTGAGCACATACGCCAGCACGCTGTTCCGCCCCTGCTTTCGTGGTGGGCTCAAGCCCCTCGGGCCTGCACAGAAACCCAGACAAGTTTACTTAAACTTTGTTCTCAATCACATACCAAATATTGTAAATTCTTAGAAAACTCACATCCCAGGCCAGTATGCCTGCCCTCAACCCCTCTGGGAATGCAAGGGCTGGCCTTTGATTCTCTGGGGACTGGGATGGGGTTTGCACAGCCAGCTGGGGTAGGTGTTGCCTGGACAGCTCTGGCGGAAGTGCAGTTAAGGATTCTCACACCACTTTCTGGGGGGTGTCTTACCGCTGCCTGCCTGTGCGGCTTCCTGGACTCCACCCTGGTGCAGACCCTGCGCCCCAGGTAGGGTGAGATGGGCTGCTCTGGGGTCTCTGGGGGCTGTAGGGCACAGGCTCTAATATCTTGGGAGCCAAGATGGGAAGCCGGGAGCAGGGTAGGTTGGACCGTGATGTTTAGCTTCGTCCTGGTCCACTTGTCTCCACAGGGACTTTAAAAGCAAGAATGTATTGCTGAAGAGTGACCTCACGGCCGTGCTGGCTGACTTTGGCCTGGCTGTTCGGTTTGAGCCAGGGAAACCCCCAGGGGACACGCATGGGCAGGTAACGAGCCTCAGGGGGTGCAAGAGGGGGACTGGCCCAGGAGTAGACACGGCCCTTGTGCTCAGCTGGCAAGGCACAGGGGCAAGGGTCACCGCGTGAACGCGGAACTATCTGAGAACAATGCTCCCGCTCACTGGTGGGGAAAGCAAGGCTTGGAGGGCGACATAGCTTCCCAGGCCTGTCAGCTGAGAAACGCGGATTCCTGACTGTGGCTTTGGCCGCTTGTCCTTGTAGCCTCGGTCTTTTCTTTCTTTCACTGTTAATTTTTAAGTATTCTCCTCCCCCTTTTGTTTTTGGTCTTAATCTCAGTAAAATACACATCGTCTGTGTAGCCCTTTGGGGGTGTTGATCGAGCGAAGAGGCAGCAGTTCCATGTTAGATTTTTGCCGTCTCCAGTGGGTGATATTTTAAAATTGTCATTGAGGTATAATTTACACTGTGACCTCTTGTGACCCTTCCGTGAATGTCTCGAATCAGGGATTGCCATCATTGTTGGTGTCCTGCTCTGACTTCTCCCGTCCTGGCCCTCTCTGGGGCACACAGGATGTAGTTCCGTGTCTAGCTGTGAGTGCATTTGCATGTGGTCAGTGACCGTTAGACCCCCTCTTGTCCTCCTAGGTGGGCACACGGCGGTACATGGCCCCTGAGGTGCTTGAGGGAGCCATCAACTTCCAGAGAGATGCCTTTCTGCGCATTGACATGTATGCCATGGGGCTGGTGCTGTGGGAGCTCGTGTCCCGCTGCAAGGCTGCGGATGGTGAGCGGGACAGGAGCCCAGAGCATCCTGGGTGTGGGGTGGGGAGCAGCAAGCCCTTGGGGTGACCCCCCGGGCCCTCTCTCACCCCCAGGACCAGTGGATGAGTACATGCTGCCCTTTGAGGAAGAGATTGGCCAGCACCCGTCACTGGAGGAGCTGCAGGAGGTGGTTGTGCACAAGAAGATGCGGCCCGCCATTAAGGATCACTGGCTGAAGCACCCGGTGAGGGGCCTGGGTGGCAGGTGACTCTGCAGGGAAGCAGAGAGGGCCCCTCCATGTGTGGCAGGAACCTGAGATCAAGGGGGTGTGGGGCAGAGAGAGAGGATGCCTTAGGCAGCAGGACAGTCCCTTCCTCCCCAGCCAGGTCAGAGGCCACTTAGTGTATTACCTCCCTTCCGCCAGGGAAGTCTTAGGGGGTTCAGTGCTCTGCAGTGCTCTGGCTTTGGCCCCAGAGAGTGATGGGGCCTGAGAGTCAGCTCCGTCAGGGCCCAGGTTGCCCCCGTGTGTATCACTTGTGCAGTGGAGCCCACTGGTCCTGGGCCAACACATCTGAGTTTGAATCCTGAATCTGCCAATCAGTAGCTGAGTGACTTTGAGCACATTGCCAGTCCACTTCTCTGATGAGGATTCCAAAGTCCAGAGAGGTCTCGGTGTGGCCTGGTGCTGAGCAGGCCAGGGAGCGCCTGGGTGTGGGCATTTTGCCCATTCTGCTGCCTTTCTTGCCTCCACACAGTTGCAGCACAGGGTGCCACACCATGTTCCCTGGACTCTAGGAGGTGTCCCAGGGCCTGTGGGGAACCGGGAGGGACAAAGCCCTGCTCTGGTCCCCACTGTGACTGAACCGCTGCACTTCGGGCCCTTACGTGATCTGGGCTTCGCATAAGATTCTGTTTGAATGTCACTGCTCCCAGGCAAGTAGCTGCGTCTGCCCTGGGACAGGCCTGGATTCCCCTACCCCTCTCTCTCTTCCTGTGTTGAGGTTCAGTGGACCTTCCGTTGGGGCTGTGGAAGGAGGCCAGTGGGCTTAGGATGGTGATTGCCAGGAGGGAAGGCAGCCTGATTCCTGCACTTCTCCCAGGCTCCGGCTAACTGGCCTGTTGCTGGGGGTGGGACCGGTGGGCTCTGCCTGATCCTCAGGAACATCATCAAGTTTGCTGTCCCCGTGCTTGTCCTCACTGAGGAGCACTAACGAAGGTGTCTTTTTCCTCTCCCTCCCTTCGTTGTTCAGGGCCTGGCCCAGCTCTGTGTGACCATTGAGGAGTGCTGGGACCACGATGCCGAGGCTCGCCTGTCTGCGGGCTGCGTGGAGGAGCGAGTGGCCCTGATCCGGAGGTCGGTCAACGGCACTACCTCGGACTGTCTTGTCTCCCTGGTGACATCCGTCACCAATGTGGACCTGCCCCCTAAAGAGTCGAGCATCTAAGCCCAGGACACGAGTAGATCTCTAGACTCAGTGGATCTGAAGAGGAGAGGAAAAAAAAGTTGTGTTTTGTTTTGGAAATCCCATAACACCAACAAACACATAAAATGCAGCTGCTATTTTACCTTGACTTTTTATTATTATTATAATTATTATAATTATTATTATTAATATTATTTTTTGGATTGGATCAGTTTTACCAGCACATTGCTCTACTGTATCGCAAACAGCGGACACGTCAGCAGGCGTTGAGGTGCTGAGCTGTGAATGCAGAACCAGCGCCGTGCTGAAGAGCCTCAGCCACCTCCTGTCCTTGGGCTTCATTTTTCCCGCTTTCTCTTTGTTTGTTGTCTCAGAATCTGTGACACAAAGAAACCCATCTCCTGTCTTAGGAAACTTAATGCTGCAAACTCTACCTAGAGGAACCTTTGAAGACTGTTACATAAGAACACACCTTCCTCAAAAGAGGAGTTTCCCTCTGCCCTTGTCTCCCTCCCTCCCTCCCTCCCTTTATTGTGTTTTTCTCCCTTTTTAGACAGTGAGTTTAAGAAACAGCAGATGTGTCTTTCACGGATTAACGGGTGTTGTCCTGACCGAGGAAAAACTGGGATGAGGGTGAGGATGGTTTGGACTGGAGTTGGAAGGGGAGGATGGAGCTAGGGGTTGGGTTTGGAACAGAGCTACACTGGACTCGGGCACATTCGGAGCAACATCCTTTGCTATGAGGCTACTTCTCAGGTAACCAGGAATCAAGGGGAAGGACAGTGTGGAGGCCGAGCATTAACGGCAAGAGCGGGGTTTGGAGAAAGGCCAAAAGCAGGTGTGGCTCTGACCCATCTGCTGGCCCTGACCAGTTTTTTTCCACTGACTTGGGCTTGGGCATAGGACTAAACATTTTTCTGCCCTATTTTAAGGTTAGGTAAGGGTAGAAATCATCACAGTTTAGTGAGTACATTCTTCGTAAGACACGATACTATAAATATCTTTAATGGAGGAAAAGTTGAAATATGTTGCTTCCTCCTGGAGCAGTTCAGGGAAATGGCCACGGGGATGTCCTGCACAGCCAGGGCAAGAGGATTTCCTGGGTGGGGCCCACCAAGGCTTGCCTCTCTGGAGACCCTGAGAGTCCTACAGCACTGGCTCTGCCCCGAGTGGTGACAAAACTGTCCTCTTTATGTGGCTCGTGGACACGGCTTTCTCCAGACCCCTTAAAGTGGTGCATATTCTAAAAACCCTTTCTCTATTATGCTATAACCTTGCTCTAGTCAGTGAATGTTCCTAATGCTGCTGTTTCAACATTTGAATTTTTTTTAATTTATGAAACACGCAAATTTTTTTAAAAACAAAACACACACATCCACATATACACACACTTTGCTATGTGGCTTCCGAGGTTTAAATTTTGAAAAGTAAAAGAATTAAAACTTCACGACCACAGACCACCTCAAACCAGAAATACCTCAAAATTTTCTACTTGTGTAAGTTTTATTATATATTTTATTAGTTGTGTTGTCTTGTAGTAAGTATATTTTAATGTAAGTTGGCTTTTATGACAAGAAGGTTTAAAAGAAATAGAAAGGAAAAACGTTGGAGTTGTCTAGGGAGTGCTGCCATTTTTTGATAACACCCCCTTGTAAATAATTGTCATCGATTGTAGGTTGGCTGTCTGGGCCAAGTCTGGGCATTCATCACTCTTGTTTGTAAAGGCTTTTCCTTCTGGTTTGTTTACACCATTTTATTTAAAAACCGATCTCTTAATCTTGAGGGTAGGCGAGTTGGTGGGCGATGGGGAGAGGTTGACTTGGGTGAGAATGGGAGAGGGGTGCCTCCTCTTGGGTTATTTGGAGGTTCAGATGTTTCCCTTCACTTGACTGGTCGATGTTCAGAATGACAGGTAACTCCACTTTAACTTGGTAAAACTGTGGCCCTTAGAGACGCGCATGAGGTAATTTTACTTGAGATTTAATTTCTTAAGCAGGTTAGCAGCAACGATAGTGGAACAGACCCGTAGCGTCTCTGAATCCGCACTGTGCCTCGGGGCAGTGTGTGCTGGGGTAGCGTGTCTGGAGCGGGGAGTTCTCACTCCCTGCCTTGGAGTTCGCAGTCTCAGAGAGCACTGCACACACCCTGGGCCGTCTGCTCCCCACTCAGCACGCTGTTTGCGGTCTCTGGGGCCTGCCACATGGGTGTGTCCTTTTTCTGTGTGTTTGGGCACAGGGGGCTGTGGGAGGTGAGTTTTCCTCCATCTCAGAGCCCGGTTTTTGTTTCATGGGTCAAAATGTGAGCTGGCCAAGGTGGTTACAGGGACAGGTTTTTATGTTTTTGTTTTTTTGGTAAGGTATGTTGTCTTTTTCTTCTCTTTTTTTTATTTTGTGCTGTGGTATTTTTCTTCCCTCAGAATAATTTTTAACAGTGAAACAGGCCTTACAGCAGTTGCTTTTCTTTTCCACGTATTTCTTTAAGAAGCTTTAAAATATTTATTGAAAAGTGCCATATCTAATTTCTTCAGCTTTCTCCTCAGGCAGTGCCAGGCATCTCTACTTTTCACCCTCAGAAGAAACAAATAAACCACTAACAAATGTAGCTAATTTACCACAGGAGTGATCAGATCACTGGTCCTACCCAGTGTGGAACACTAAACCCCAGACTCTCCGTTTGGTTTTAGATTTCCTCTGGGTGATTTTTCTTTTGTGTACTGGCTTGATTCTTGTGAGAACAGGTTTCGGCCTGGCTGTGGAGGCTTGAGCCGTGGCCCTGATGTGGGACCTAGTGGTCAGGACACAGTAGAGACGGGGCGGGCCTTCCTGTCGGCCTGCACACCTTTTTTCTGGGTGGGCTCCCTCTTTGCTGACCGTGTGCTCAGCTGCTGTAGCATCCCTCTGGGGCCTTGGCACCAGAATGAAGTGTCAGGAAATGGTACCTGTTTGGTGTGCCCGGGGGAGGGGAGAGTTGGGGGGGGGCTCTGTGCCAGTTCTTTGGGTTTCAGGCTGCCTTTTCCCTGGTGCTGTGGTGTAAAATGCACCCATTAGGAAGTATCGCTGACTGCTGCTGATGGCTAGAAGGTGGGTGATCGCTTTTCAGGGCTTGCTGCTGGGAGCCTAGGTGGGTCTTTTGCCTCAGATAAAAACTGTGTGTTTGCTGTCATGTATTCTTTGCGGAATGAACCATCTAGAGCCCTGGTTTGTATCTATTGGGTTGTAGGGTCTCTGTGCTCTTCTCCACAAAGATTTCATTTGACTTCCACTTACAGGGAGCTCAGATAACTGCTCCTTTTTTTCTTCCCCAAACTCTGTGGAAGACTGGTGGGAATGGAGTTGGGCATCATTTTCCCTGCCCATGGGAAAGGCTGCTGCATCTCGGGTAGGAGGGTGACCAAGTTAGGGGAGAGACGTGGCCAAGGATCCTTGCTCCTTCCCTCCTAGTGCACTGGCATCCAAGAGGCTCCTGGCTGTGGGATGGGCTTTCAGGGAGAATGTGTTCTGTTTGAAAACACCCATGATCCCTATGAGAAGACATCACCAGCCAGAGAAATCCAGGAATGAGCAAGAGGAGGAGGAAGAAAGTGGGGACAGAGGCCACTGTGTCACAGTGTCCTGCAGAGGATTCTTAATGACATGGGGGCCAGAGAAGGCCATGGACATCGTCATTAGAGCATCCTGGGGCTGGCATGAGCTGGGTTTTCTCCTGGGACCATTGGTCCCTATCAGGAGTCCTTTGAGTGAGTTACTCAGGGTGAGGGCTGCAGATGGGCTGTTCTTAGGAGAAAGGGAGACCTGGCTGTGAGGGACAGTGGTGAGCATCATCAGCCGTTGTTGTTCAGCATGGCCTTCCTGTCCTGATGGCTCTTGGTAGGTGCCCGGAGGGATCCATCCTGCCTGAGGAAGGCTTCTGCATGTGTCCCAGCTGCTTATGACTCAGAATTCATCTTTTCTGGACTTGGGGCATGTGTACAGAACAAGAAGGACTTGTCCAGCCTTTTACATCTTCAGGAGGCTCAAGCCCCCAACTCACATATTCCCAACCAAGGGAAAGGCTTCTCATCTCCAGGCCACCGAGCTAGTTCTTCCACTGCCTCTAGGGGCCAGGCCAACTCTCTTGTCATGGCTTCTCATGTCATGCTTTAGAAAGCAAAGCAGGTGATCCTGCGCTTCTGCTCTGTCACCTTTCTCTCCAGTTGGCCATGTTCTTGCTCCCTGCTACCCTGCCACTCTGCACTGGGTGCTTGGGCTATGTGTGTGGTGTTTCCTTGGTGGCAAGCCCAGCTGTGTATTGAAGGTCCCCCCTGCGCTGTATGTGGCTCCGAAAGCCTGTCACATGGCCAGTATACTCTGAGCCATGAGGGCAAGGAGGTGGCTCTCTCATCTGGGGTGGGAGGACTAGGTGGCCCTCTTGCAAATGGGATTTTGCCCTTTTTAGAATGCAGTGTAAATTCCCAGCTCCTATTGGTAATACAAGGATTTGATGTTTTGTAGTACTATAGTAAGCATAAGTATGTAAGTTTTTAAAATTGGTACTAGAAGTCAAATAGCCAGGCATTATTCCTGAGAACTTGGCTCACTAGAAAAATATCTAAATTGGAAAACATTTTCTAAGAGTTAACTCAGTTTGATCGTTACTCCCAGCTATTTCAGTAGCCTCTTGGGTTCTTAATGGCTCATCTTCGGAGAGATGGCCAGGCATGGTTCACATTTCAGAGGCACTAGACCTTTCCAAGAAGCACAGTGAATTTACTTATCTACCCTTCACCCAGGGTGAGCAGTCAGAAAGGAAGGGGCACAGTGGCTTTTTCTCCTTATTTGGGTGACATGAATTCTCCCTGGTCAATGGCTGTTTACATAAGCTGAACTAATAAAATACTCAGCAGCTAATGTGTTCAACTTAGTAAGGACGGGTTTAGGTCTCGACTAACAGTAATGTTTTAGGTAAAGAAACAGGCCCAGTAATTCAGTTAATGACGTTTATCTTCTCAGTCTAGATTTGTAAACGTTTCATGAATTCAGGGTTAGACACACAGTTCTTTAAGTAAGATTCCTGGTAGTTGATTTGTAGCCAGCAATCCACCTATGAATGTATTCCAAACCTTTAAAAGGCTTGGAAAAGTTTTTTAAGATAATCATTTAGTTTTGTAGGAAAAAGAAATTGAAGTTTAAAACACCACCCCTCCCCAAAATTAATTCAGTTGACTCAGCCACATTTTAAAAACAATTAATGGGTCCAAGAGACCCATAAACTATCATCAAATAAAAGACCGAATTATCTAGGGATATTTTGACTATTCCTATTTTATACTTATTTTGGGTCCACTGTAAATGTAGGTTTGGACAAGATTTTGAATTTAAAGGATTTGCCACTATTTAAATTTTTACCAAGCTTTTACATTTTTGTGACAGAATCTTCCAGGTATGAGTGAAGCAGGACTTTTTGATTGTGGTACTCCATGTATCCCTGTAGTGCCAAAACCAGTGATAATTTATTTACTCTTATGGCAGCTCGTAGAGACAACACAGGTGGTTTTTCCTCATGAATTAAAATGTATATTCTCTAAACGCCAATGTGTGCTGATGGCCTGGCACTGCCCTCTTTTCTCCAGCACTGTCTTTGGATTGTCTGGGGCCTGGGCTGTTCTAAGAACTACTGCAAGCCAACTACAGGACACTTAAGAAATATACACGTGGACATACGTGTGTATGTAGTGGATTATACAAACGTGGGCTCTTCTGGACATCTACGGAAAAGTGTTAGATTCATTTGCAAAGTTTACATTTTTGAGCTCACAGTTACAAAAAATATGACCCATTAGCTAATGCTTTTCAGGCAGGTGAGGTTGGGTTTTTTGCTAATGGGTGAGTTCTGTCTTGAGTCCTCGGAATTTCTACTGTTGGTTGGGCATGGGCTCATTCCCTGACTGTCCCAATCACGTTTGCATTGGAATGTTTTTAGGTAGCGTTGTAAATAAAAGAATAGGTTATATAATAGAGATACGACACTTGAAATTTTATTTTAAAAAAATCTATAGCTCTACATATATATTTAGTTATATCACCTGACAGATTCTTCTGCACAGTGTGGAGATTGTTTTATACCACAGATTATTTTTATAAAGTCTAGTGAGTTTGAATAAGAATGATTTTGTAACCCGAGTAACGAGCTTTACCTTTCGAGATAAATGTACACTGGAGTGTGAGTGGTGTGGCGCTTTTACTTAACACTCATGGCTTCTCGTGATACACTGGCAGATTGGAGTCCATTTATGGTTCTTGTTTGGCCTAAACTCCACTTGTGGCTGTGTAGGACAGTGATGCTTCAGCTCGGCTCTTGCAGGTTGGGAGGAGAGGGGCTGGGGAGAGGTGAGAGGAGCCTGCCGTGTGTTCCACATTCATGCTTCCTTTGGGATTTCTTTTGAACAAAAGGTTCTGAGGTTAAAAATTCGTTCGTAAGCTCCTGCCATAGGATGTAGTAGTGTGAGGATGTTTTGGGGAACAGAAATTGTATGGGGGTGCAGATTGGGGTGGGTTGGGACTAGAATAAGAATCAGGCCACAAACATTTGAAATGAGGATTTAGTGATTTGAGTAATCCACCAAACCAAACTATTTAGGACCAAATTGTCCAGTTTTCAGGACAGAATTTCCAGTTGAGTAATGATTCACAAAGGGGGAGGGTGGGGAGGGCGGTGTGTGGACATAGTGGTCAAATGAAATGGAGAGCTGCCAGGCACATTTTGTCCTCTGGTCAGGGTGGTGTGGAGGTGAGGGTGGTTGGGTTGGCTCTCTGCTTTAATCTAGTGAGTCAGCCAGGAGCCCATTGAGGAAGCTCGGAAGCCCATAGCAGCAGGGCATCTTTCCGGTGTCTACACAGGTTTTCCTGCTCTTCCTACAAGGGTCAGCTTCACTGCCATAATAGGAAGGCGGTCTTCATGTTAGCTTTTTATTTTGGGGTAGAGAGTGGATGGTTATTTGGGTGAGCCTTTTTGTTGGGGATGTAGGGGAAGTCGATAATGAAGCTGATTCTTTGTATCTGTAATTGCCAGACCGGAGGCCCAGCTAAAGGCCTGTCCCCCAGACCGCGCCTGCTGGCTTCAGGCTGCTGCAGTGTCCAGTGGTGCACTGGTTGGGACAGTTTTGTCAGGAGACTCCCAAAGTGTCATTTTAAACCAGCTGTGCTTTTTATTCATTCTGGTTTAACGTTTTACACTTTACCCCTTTTATACTTCGAATGAATTTAGTTTTCAGCAGATCCAATAGCACTCCGGGAACCAACCCATTGTTCCTTTCCCTGTTCCCCATAAAAGAACATCTCTCTGCTCTTCAGCCACATCTTGGAATGTAATTCTGTTGTGCCTTTGTTTTTGTCACCTGCCTCCCCCCAAAAGCAACTGCTGTAAGCTTTTTTCTACTTGTCTTTTCTAGCCCAAAACCCCACCTTTTTTCTTTTTTCCAGCTGTAATTTCTGGATGCAGTTCTGTGCTCCAGGTGTTTTAAGAACCAGTTACCTCAGACCTTATGTTGAACACTGTCACCATCGGGGTCCTCTCAATACTGCAGGCTTGTAACATACACGTGGGAACCCTGCCAAGTATGGGCACTTATTTGTTTTAAAGTAAAACTCTTCCCAAGGACTGACAAAGGGGCTTCTGGCAAGCTCTTAACAGCACTGTGCTGGGATGGGTCTAGAGTGTCATCTGAACAGTGCTTCCTGTGTTCCTCTTTGAATTCTGCCATTTTCAGTATTCTTATGTCTGAACAGGCACGGTGACTCAATTGGCTTTTCTTGCACACCAGTTAGTTCCAAAGATGAGCTCTTTGTAACACATTTCCAGTCACTAAAGCTCAAATGTAGAACATTCCTTTAAATGGCAGGATTAAAAACCCACCATCCACCACAGTGCATTTTGGGAAGATGTCTATAGCATATGTTGCTGTGAAATTAGGCCTTGCGGGATATGGCTGTTTGTCATTTTGATGTATTTTAAATAAATATATATATATTTTTTAAAGAGCCTTTTTTACCAGTTCAAGAAGTTTAACCAGCAGTCACCACATCTGAGTTTTTGTCTCTGGGGCATAGATGGCAGACCAAGATTAAAAGTGGTAACTCAGCTGTACGAGAGTGGGCTGCCTGCCTGGGCTGTCCCGCTGACCGTCGACGCCAAGGCCAGTGTGTTCCAGTGGGTCTGGACTCAGCCCTCGGGGTGTTTGGTCTTTGCCCTGTTCAGCGGACTGTTGACTTCAGTCCCTGCAAGTGCTTTAGCCCAGGTGGGGTTTTCTCAGAGCACTGCCACAAGTTAAGTGTATGTTTAGCCAAATAATTTCTCCATAAGGGAAAAACGCGCTCATCCAAATTACCAGCAGTGATAGAGATAAGAGTAGGAAGGATTAGGCAACATCTGGGGTTTGATTTGGAAAGTGTCCAAGTCATTGTCAAAGGCTGTCTGGGAGCCAGAGACCATACAGAGATTCTTAGGAGACCTCATTGGAAGTGTTAAGACCTCCTGTGAGGGGAGGAATTGTTAAAATGCCAGCGGCTTTTCCCCCCCCATTTTTTCTAGAATTCTATAAAAATGCAAAGAAAATTGAGTGGTACTTGAGAATTGAGGGTGAGGGTTACCGCAGATTAGAAACATACTTCTAGATTTCAGTTCCACACCACAAATCCACACAATGCCATTTTTCAACTGTACAAAAGAATCTGCTTATGAATTTGACATGATCCTAATGGTAGCGTCAAAGGCCAAATTTTTCAGCTGTTAATATTTTTCCACATTTGTCCTTCTTGAATCTGAATAACTTTATACAGTACTATAAATTTAACTCAGATCGAGTTTGATGTCAATTCTTGTGAAAAGAGCTTCTGCATGTAACAGACACAGTTAAAGAACACAGCAGAGTGCAAAATTTGTAGGACCAATTTTGGAACCAACAGAAAATGTCACCTCTCATTTGCCATCTTATCAGTTTTACCGGCTACTTCTAAATTTGTACATTATTTGTAAGGAAAAGAAGGAAAACCCTAAGACTTGTCTAACTTAGTGGAGAATGTGTGTGTTGGGTTTAGGATGGATAGCGAAGTCTCATTGAGCTGTGTTATCTAACTTGTATATAAAAATTGTAATTAAAAGTTTGGATTCACCTGTTTCTCGCGGTTTAAAAATGAGTAATTGCAAACTCTGGAAATGTGACTAGTATATGATTTAAGGCTGTAGAAGTGAGGAAGCTCTTCAAGTGCTAAAACTAAAGACTTCTAGTTTTTGGCTCAAATTCAGTAAGTACTGTTTGTATACCAGGATATGTGAGATGTAAATGTAATAGGTCACTTTTCACCCTTGTAGCTATAAAATAAAATTTTGTAGAACAGAAATAGCTTGTACTACTGAATTAACAAAAGATATACTAAAGTATCATGTTTTAAAATATATATACACACACACACACACACACACACACACACACACACAGAGTTAAGCTTGTTGCTGTTACCCTGTCTGGATTTGAAAAGTGTGCTGACTTATATATATATATATATCTCTCTCTCTCACACACACACATATATATATTATATACATGCACACATCTAAAATGGCCAAAAGCAGACATCTATGTAATTACAGTTGCAAAATGAAGACATTTTGGAAAGAGCATTGTATCATAGTTCATTCATTTGCAGTGGATCTTTGTTCCTTTTTACTGTGGTAATTTTAGAAATGAGTGTCAAGTTTGAAATTAGATCTGCTAAGTTGGGGTTTTGCTGCTTGAACTCTGCACTGGGTCCTCAAATAAACCGATGTGAATGTAGTTTTTTTCCCCCTGTGTGAAGCAGCAGCCACACCCCAACAGAATAGGAGGAAAAATCTAGAACTATTTCAAGTTTTATCTTTTTGTATATGAAAATAAAATAACAATAAAACCTTGTTGTCTCTTAATCACATGGCAGGGGATTGAGGTTTCTTTTCATGGGAATTAGAAATAAATAAAATGGTGGTCTCCCACTTACAGGGCCAACTCAAACACTTCTGTGAGTTCCTGCTTGGTACACGTCAGTTGTTAATGGTTGAAGGCCTACTCTACCACGATCCTGCAGGGCTGGAGTTAAGCACAGGCCTCCATTTTTGCCCTTCAGTAGCTTCTCCAACCTAGTTGGAGACATGTGGGCTTCTCCTAAATGGACTATCCTGGGACTCTGGGTAAATTCCTCCAGGGCAGGGGTGTATTTTCCAAATCTCTTAAGATCCCTGCACACACACTCCCACCCCCAGTCCTATACTTTGCAGACAACCCTGAGCAATATTTTTGTAAGTAGAGCAGAGAAACCTAGAAAATAAGTTATATTCAGGACTCCTGCAGAATACAAGCTCTGCCATTCCCAAACATGGCTGACTACCAGGGTCACTTGCTGCGCTATTGAAAAGTATCTTTATGGGGCACCACTGCAGATTCGAATCCCAAGCCAGGGCTCACATTTTGGAGTTCCTGACTTATCTCATGAAATGAAAACATGTTTCCCTGCTAATAATATCATCATAGTCTTTACTACCTGACAAAACAGAAAAACCCCAGAAATCACCTCACTGCTTTCTGCAGTAACAAAAGATTTTTTTGGCCCATGACTAATATTTGCTAAGTGAAGAAACACCAGCTTTGAATCCTCCTTTTGGTGGGGTTAATTAATGCCTTTTATTCACTCTTTATTATGAGGATTAAACAACCTGCTTGGAGCTCTTGGGGAACAGTTTTTGATGAAAGGGCCCTTTATGTAGGGACCAGTTGTCCAGTTTTTGGCCCTTTTTGCTCTTTCAGATTTAGGAAGTCCACCTTTCTTTAGTGAGTGCCCCTAATGACGAGCACAGAGAAGGAGAGGAAGGCAAAACGTTAACATGTTTGAATGAGGACCTTGGAGCTAGAAACACTGGAAGGCTGGACTGTAGGGGTCGTCTGGTCAAACTTTCCCTTCAGTAAAGGACTTCTTTCACCCAAAGAAATTGGACATAGAAGCTGCTTTATAAAAGCAGGCTTGCCCAAGTGAGCAAGTAAAAGAGGGCTCAGGAGCCATTCAACCTTCCTCAAGTACCCATATGGAATACTAGGGTTCCCCTGATTCTAGTTTAAAAACTGTTGGTCCAGTCCCTTCATTTTATGGTGGGCAAACAGGCCCAGAGGGAGGTACTTACACAAAGGCAGGCAGCTCTTGCAATTCTTGACCTCTTGGGGCCAAATGTGGGGTTCACTGTTGTTCCCAAGTACAGGATCTGATTGAGGAAGAGTCACCTACCATTTCTCTCTCTCTAGTGTTTAGCACAGTGCCTGGCACTTAGGGCGGCCTTGAGAAATACCTCTTAAGTGAATTGTATATTTAGTAACTTCTGATGGAAGCTGCTAAAGTAGCTTTGAAACCTACAGATACCAGTGTTGCCTGGTTGTATTTGTCGGGACTCTTGGTTGCAAATGACAGAAACCACTAAACAAAAAGGGGGCTTTACTGGAAGGATCCTGGGGCAAGTGGCCAGCCAAGCCTCAGGGAAAGGCAGGATGCATCTGGGCTTCAGGAACCTTGGAAGCTGGGGTCACAGTTGAGGTGACAGCACTGCAGGCCTTCACCTGTGTCTCAGCATTTCTTCCACTTGTTCAGTGCAAGACCAGGTGCGCCTGCTCTGTTGTCTACTTAGCAGGAGACAAGGCTGTAGACAGTGCCAGCGTTTCATGTCACAGCTTTGGTACCTGGAGAGAGTTCCAGATCCAAAATCCCTGGAAAGACTCTGGTTGACCTAGCTCAACCAATTAGGGTCACAGGCGCAGGCAATTAGACAAAATGAGTTCTCCAGATATATTCCCGAGGAGGGGGCATGGAGCCACGAAGCCGTCAAAACAATGTCTACCCTTCTTCAGTTGGTTGTTAGAAATGGCCTCCTGATTTTTACAATGTCATAAACCAATGTTACTGCAATAAACAAAAAATTAAAAAAAAAAAAAAAAAGAAATGGCCTCCTGCTTAGTGAACTAAGTGCACATGGAATGCTGGAGATTGTGCTGCAAAATGGAGAAGATTCATTTATTTCTCATTGGGAGTGCATTTATCCTTCCTTTGTCAGCATTCAGCCATCTGCATTGTATATTCTATCAAGATAAAGAAAGTAGAGATGACTCAAAAGTCGCTAACATTTACAGAGCACTAACAACATGCCCAGGTTCTTCCCTAAACTCTTTTACATGATTAATGCCCTTTAATCCTCACAAGAACCCTATGGTTTAAGTAATTATTATTATTATTCCCATTTAAAGAGGAAACGGAAGCCTAGAAAGGTGAAGCAACACACCCAAGGTGGACAGTGGTTGAAGGGGGATCCAAACCCCGTCACTCAGGGTCCTAAGCTACCACGGAGTACTGTTTTGTCAAGAAACTCCTTAGCAGGTACAAAGCTATTTTTAGAGGTTATGATTTGTATTCCATGTGACTTCAAACCCAGGTGTCATGAAGATATCCAGTGTGGCACAGGTTTTGGAATCAGATCTGAGTTGGAATCTCCGCTCCGGGGACCTTAATGTAACCATGCGCAAGTGATTTACTCACCTTTTAAGTGGGACTAGACTAAAGGTATTGCATATTGTATATGCACACTACTGAGCCCTCAAGACGTCATGATCCCACCCATCACCAAGTGGACCAGGGGTGGAAGTGGGATTGCACCTGGGCTTCCAGTTTTGTCACCAGGAGGCGCGCGAGACCCTCCGCTGAGAGGAGCGTGCGCTTGCGCTCTGGACCTCCGGCGTCACCTGAGAGCCTCAGTACCACGCGACTCCAGGTTACGCATGCGTGTCTTGGTCCCGCGGTTACGATTGGCTTTCACGTGTCAGACCCGGGGTGCGCATGCGCTATGGCAAAAGGCAGGTGCCCTGGTTAAGATGGCTGCCAAAAGTTTTGCTTCCCGCCTCAGGGGCTCCCGGCGCGTTTTCAGTGCCTTCGTGGCCGGAGCGGTAGTGGGCGCCACAGGGGCCGGGTTCACGGCCGTTCAGTTCCTCCGGAGTCAGGGCGCTGAGGCAGCACTGGCGGTGAGGGAGCCCGACGGTAAGTCTGTGGGCCGGCTTTCCTTTCCCGGGGTTTAGGCCGGACTCCTTCCTCGGGCGTGAATCCTAATCCTCGTCGCGCGGCTCCCTCCATTCGCCCGGCCCTTGGTTTGCGGCCTTTCCAGTTTCCCGGCTTGGCTTCCTCTCTTCACCTCGAGTCTCGCTTGCCTCCTTCACGTACTTCCTTCCCCCAGGATCTTCATTTTCTCTCCTTCTCTCCCCAAAAGTATTTATCACGATGTGTATGTTTTCACGTCTGTGTCCTCCACTAGATTGTCAGCTCCTTAAGAGCTCGGACTGTGTGGGGTTTGTTCTCCACCATGTACACAGTACGGTACCTGGTACATAATTGCGTTCAATAAGTATGGGTGAATGAATAAATTAACAGTTTTAGCAGAGTAGTTTATTGTCATTTTGTCTTCGTTCAAATGAAGAATACCTGCTAGCCCTTCTTCAAAGTATGTAAGTCCTCAAGTTACCAGGGGTACCTTATATTTGACAAAGAAAATGAGCTCATGCTCCTTTTTTACACTTTCCCCGACCTGCTAATTTAACTTGCTCCTTCTGATACTTGGCATTTAGCAAGACAACTACTTTGGTGGGTTGAAGACTGGAGAAGGCATCAAGAGAGGATTATTTTGAAACCTTCTCCCAGTTAAATGCGTGCTTGGTTTCTCCCACTAGGGAAAACAACACCAGTTTTACCACTGCCTTGCTGCAGCACACATCTCTACTTCAGTACCAGAACGTTGAGGAAGAGTGTCAATGGATGATGGTCTTTAAAAAAAAAATTTAAAGGCTGTGCTTTTGTCCCCACTCTAACTCTTAAAAAGTAATGAATGGGTTGGCTCCTCCCGGGTCAATCATACCTATGACTAGTAATGAAGGGAATTTTTCCTTTGCTGGTTTTGTAAACACAGTACTTTGTGGGGCAGAAATTTGAGAATTGTATGGGAAAGACCAGTAAGATAAGGTCCTTATTTAAAAGTTAGTGAGGTAGCTGTAGTTTATCTTGATGTAACTACAATTGATTTTAGATAAAA
The DNA here is from genome assembly GCF_057802395.1 of Ceratotherium simum simum. Taxonomy (NCBI): domain Eukaryota; kingdom Metazoa; phylum Chordata; class Mammalia; order Perissodactyla; family Rhinocerotidae; genus Ceratotherium; species Ceratotherium simum. The sequence goes on from NC_141904.1 coordinate 41,585,724, forward strand.
CCAGTATTTTGCCTACTGTGTCTTTTTTTCTCTGCTTTATAAGTACTTGTAAAAATGAGATCTGGTTGATTAGACTTTTGAGTCACTCTTTTGTAAGTCTTACCCCTCTCTCTTTACTCATAATTTTTTGTTTCTAATAAGAGTCACTAACTATTTGTTATTTTTGTCCCCCCCCCCCCCCCCTTTTTCCATTTTTAGGTTCTGCAGAAAAGGCTCTCTTGGAACAATTTGGATTCCCTTTAACTGGAACAGAGACTAAGTGTTACACTAACCATGCCTTGTCTTATGATCAGTCAAAGCGGGTGCCTAGATGGGTTCTTGAACATATATCCAAAAACAAGATAATAGGTACGTAGTTAAGTAAAGGCATTGATGAAAGATGTTTCCAAATTTAGAACAAAGGTTAGTGATAATCTCCACCTTTTTCGCATTATAGCACATTTAGAAAATGATCATGTTTGTATGGCTCACTAGATAAATGGACCCTGCCTGGCAGCCAGGGAGCCCCAGACCCTTCCCAGATGTCTCAACAGCTGAGAGGATCCGTATCTTGACACACACATTGGAGGCTCTGTCATAAATATTGCTGCAATGAGCACCATTCATTCATTACCTCCACAAATATTTTTTAAGTGCCTACCACGTATCTGGCACTGTGCTAAGCTTTGGGGATATATCAGTGACCAAAATATATGGTCTCTACCCCCATGGCACTTTGAGTTGGGAAGGAGGTGGGTTGACGTATCAACCAAATAATCACGAATTTATAATTACTATTGATAGTAATTGTTCTGAAGGAAAAGTGATTGCAACTTGGATTAGTATAATTAAGGCACAGTAAAGAATATGATGAGAGGGCCGGCCCCGTGGCTTAGCAGTTAAGTGCGCGCGCTCCGCTGCTGGCGGCCCGGGTTCAGACTCCGGGCGCGCACCGACGCACCGCTTCTCTGGCCATGCTGAGGCCGTGTCCCACATACAGCAACTAGAAGGATGTGCAACTATGATATACAACTATCTACTGGGGCTTTGGGGGAAAAATAAATAAATAAATAAATAAATAAATATGATGAGAGATTATAACAGGAGAACCTGATTTTGATTAGCAAGCCTTCTCTGAGAAAGTAGCCTGAAGGGTGGATGGCGAGTCAGAGGAGTTGGGTGGGCCATGGGATGTGGAGAAGAGCATTCCAGGCAGAAAGAAAAGCACAGTTGCATCTTTGAAGGCCCCAATGTGAAGAATTTTGTTCTTTTAGGGAACTAAAAGAAAGCCATAGTGACTGGAACAAGGGAGAACATGATGTGAAATGAGATGAGAGGTAGGCAGGTACACAAGTCTGTTCATGTGTCCTTATGTCTTGGTGGATTCCTGTAATTAAGGTGACCAGATCTTGATATTTAATGTCAAATTGGTTTCTAGGTAGATTATTCCAATTTATACTCCCACCATCAGTATTTGTCCTGGTCTCCCAACCCTCACCGATAATGAACATTATTGAGATTTTCCAGTTTGATAGCTGATTTTATTTGTGTTTATTCGTTATACAATGAGGGTTAATATTTTATGAATTATTCTTTTTTTTGGAAATTATTCTTAACCATTTTCAGTTGCGATATTCTTTTCTGAATTGATTTATAGGAGTTCTTTTATATATTAAGTATATTACTTTTTGTCATAGTTATTTTATTCTCATTTTGTTATTTGCCTTTTAATTTGCTGTGTGGCCTGCAAATTATTTCTCCTTTGGTTAACAATGCATGCTATGTTTATGTATTTTAAAATGGTGATGTTAAAATGAGTTGGTGCTTTCTAGAGTGCAGACCAACCAGCAGCATAGCAGGAGGTATGGAATGTGCTTGCTGCTGGAGGGAAACTGATGCAGGTTTATCATAGCAGTTGAGAGTTGATTATAAATTTACATCAAGAGAAATTTTTGATTTAGTCTCAAGCTTAATGAATTTCCTTTAAATACAAAAATTTTCCCAAGAAAAAAGGAATTTTGGCTTTGCTAATTTTATCCTGCTAAGTTCTCATTTTCAGAGGCATATAAGAAAAACACTGCATTTCATATTGTTAATCTTGTGAGCTGTTTAATTTGAGGAGGTAAAATAATATTATTTGAAAACAGGAAGCAGTATACCTGTGATTTACTTGATTTTAGTGTAAAGAGTCTTTCGTTTTCAGTAATGACAAACTTAAATTATTCAGACTAACTCTCCTGCTAAAAGCAATGAGAAATGTTATTAGCAGTATATAATAGTATATAGAAAAAAATCACTGAAAAAGAAGAAGAGCATGATAGTGGCGATTGCCAGACCAATATTTGGGGGAAAACCAAAATCCAGAGAGGTAAGGGCAGTCCTGGCAAAGCAAAGCCACATTGTCTTTGGTTCTGCAGCTTTATAGGGTTAGGGAGACTGAACGCTGGATCCAGGGCTCACCCAAGGTAGACTGTCATATAAGATACCCTCCCCATATTAACCTAGAACCCCAGAGAGCTGCACCCTTGGGGAAAGGTGAACCAGAACTAACCTGCCTGCCAATCACAGGGGACTGTATGGAAGGTTATCTTGGCAGTGAGCAGGGAAGGGTCAAAAGGAAAATAAAAAGCTTGTTTCAGAGAAGTTGAGGCCACAAACTGCTTGTCATGCAGACTTGTAGCCCAAAGCCATATAGCCTGAATAGACCAAGGAACCTTAAGCCTTGAACTTGGTTTAATGTGGTCCTCCACTGGTAATGCTTCTAGACGCTTGATAGAAGTAAATTTACATCCTTTCTCAAGGAAGACATCTTCATCCTAAGCCTTTGGAAATTCCTACAAATGTGTTTTCAAGGACGGTGAGCACCGGGCAAAGATAACCATGCATACAAGGAAGCGATTCCAATGGTAATGACACTTGGAGAACTTTACTAATAATTCTTCTGTATTACCAGTTATTTTTTTCTTTATGAAGTGATTCTAAAAAGCTGTATATTAGATACTTTGAACCTGGGGATCTGATAATTTTAAATTTTACTTGGCTGAATGAAATGACATTGGAATCAGTAACTTCATTGATCTCCATTTTGCACTTTTTTGATTAACAGCCTGAGTATATTCCATTTGTCCTCATAATTTTTGTAGTTTAACAAGATCTGTCCTAATGACAGTGGGAAATGTAGTGTTAGGATTTGCTGATGTCTGCTGTGGCAGACTATTCTTGAGGTATCAGAATATAAATAAAATTGAGATTTCTTCTCTCCCATGTGGTACTCAGATGTTTTATTTCAGGAGTTTCTGGATTGAGCTCATAACCTAAATGTTTGTTTTGTCATGGCTTAAGAGGCGGTAAGCAAGATATCAGAGACACTCTCCCTCCCCTAGGCTGTGTCTGCCCAGAACAAATTGTTTTGTGTCTATATATATCCATTATTTCAGTACATATAAACTTGTCAAATACAGTTGTACAAAATACAGTACATAGGTGTCTTTAAAAAGCAAGAATTTATTTAGTAGCTAAGGTTTTTATACTGTTTAGCTATTTGGTCATTGTTTTTACTTAAATACTACCCAGCGGATTTTTGCTTTAACTTGAAAGGCCAGAAACAAAAGTATATGTGATAGCTACACTGTATGAAAAGCATTCTTTCCTAGACTAGTCCTTGCTAAATTCAGATGAAGTATCTGAACTATCCCAGGAACTTGAGACATGCATGCAATCACTAAGTACTAGCTGCTCAGAGAGATACCAGCCAGCAGCAGCCAGCTTGCCTTGCTTAGAGAATCTTGAGGGATATTTGTCCGCTGCTAACTTACCCATTTTGTGTGTTTTTCTTCAGGTGATGCAGACAGAAAACATTGTAAATTCAAGCCTGATCCCAACATCCCTGCAGCCTTCAGTGCCTTCAACGAGGACTATCTTGGAAGTGGGTGGTCACGAGGACACATGGCTCCAGCAGGAAATAACAAATTTTCATCTGTAGGCATATTTTTGGGGAGGGATAGGAATACGGGGCTGGTATTATGCGTACCATGGGACTTGGAGATTAAAAACTTAGGAGCCAAACCTTAACATTTGAGAATTTCCATACTCTATTTTTTATTTTTCTTCCTGACTTTATTTTTTTTTTTTGTTCAGATGCTGAGGCATTGTTAAACAGGTTGAATAAGGAAAATTAAATGCTATGTAAAAGGGAACTGGAAAGCCACTAGGAGCTAAAGCTACTCACTTATATTTATTTTGAAAAATTTCAGACCTGTAGAAAAGTTGAAAAGAGTACAGCAAAAACTTTTTTTTTTTTGGTAAGCTTACCTGAGCTAACATCCGCTGCCAATCCCCCTGTTTTTGTTGAGGAAGATTGGCCCTGGGCTAACATCCATCCCATGTTCCTCTACTTGATATGAGATGCCGCCACAGCATGATTTGACAAGTGGTATGTCGGTCTGTGCCTGAGCTCCGAACCTGCGAACCGTGGACCGTCGAAGCGGAGCACGCAAACTTAACCACTCCGCCACCGGGCCAGCCTCCAGCAAAAACGGTTTAACGTGTAGAAAAGTTGAGAAGATAGCACAAGAAACACATTTTGATATATTTACTTTACATATATGTTTACGTATATATAATTTTTTATAACCATGGACACTAAATTGCAGACATCATAACACTTCATTCCTAAATAGATCACTTGGGATTTATCATCTAAGAACGAGGATATTTATATATAGGACAAGAATATCATTGTACCAAGAAATATGTGCAAATGTATTTTTGTATATTTGTACAATAATATCTAATATACAATTCGTATTCACCAAATTGTCCCACTTATGTCTTTTACAGCTTTTTTTTTGATCTGGAGTCCAATCATGAATCACATATTACACTTAGTTGTCATGTCTTTCTAGTCTCCTTTAATTTGGGATAATTTGTCAAAAAAGGGGAGAAATGTCTTTTATGACATGGACATTTATTTCATGAACTGTTGGTGATTACTGTTGTTAAGATAGTGGTTCTCAACCTTGGGTAGTCATTATAGTCACCTGAGGAAGTTTTTTTTTTTTTTTTGTGAGGAAGATCAGCCCTGAGCTAACATCCATGCCAATCCTCCTCTTTTTGCTGAGGAAGACTGGCCCTGAGCTAACATCTGTGCCCATCTTCCTCCACTTTATGTGGAACGCTGCCACAGCGTGGCCTGACAAGTGGTGCGGTGATGCGTGCCCAGAATCCGAACCCGGGCCGCCAACAGCGGAGCGCATGCACTTAACCGCTACGCCATGGGGCCAGCCCCGACGTGGGGAAGTTTTAAAAAATCCTAATGTGCAGACCTGTAACCCAGAGCAGTTAAATTAGAAACTCTAGGGGGTGCATCCCAGGCATCAGTATTTTTAAAGCTCCCTAGATTATTCCAATGTTCATCCTAGGTTGAGAGCCACTGCTTGAAGAGAAGGTAATTGGTGGCTTTGGCAGTTAGTATACATCAGTGGAAGGAAGTACAATGATAGAGCCTTGTATTTATGGGTCAGAAGTGTGAAATGAGTGAACACGTGGTGGCCAGAAATTCAGAAGAATGAGCTATTTTTCTCTGCCACTTTTGAACTAATATGTTTGTACTGTACTACTTATTAAAATTCCTGAGAGTTGACCTTTACTGAGAAACCCTTTGCCAGAGGCTTAAAACCAGAATTTACCCTTTAGCTTTGTGTTGGAAATTTTTAGTTCTTCGAGTCTACATTGTAGGTTTGAATTTTATAAAGAAAACTAGCATACCAAACTACTTATTTTGTTCTAGTCCTTGTTTTGAATAATATTGAGCTTTCTGTTCTGCAGTAGCTATGGCTTGTATCACTTATCTAAACAAGTAGTCACTGTAATTGCCTAGAGCTAACGTATGAATAAGGAACTGTTTTTCTGTGTCTGCTTTGTAAAATCAAAGGGGAGGGGGCTGGCCCCGTGGCTTAGTGGTTGGGTGCCCACGCTCCGCTGCTGGTGGCCTGGGTTCGGATCCCGGGCGCGCACTGATGCACCGCTTCTCCGGCCGTGCTGGGGCCGCGTCCCACATGCAGCAAGTGGAAGGATGTGCAGCTGTGACATACAACTATCTGCTGGGGCTTTGGGGGGAAAATAAATAAATAAATCTTTAAAAAAAAAAAAAATCAAAGGGGAGGGCATTTCAGTGCAACTTACTATTTTTATTTCTTTTCACAGAAAGCCATGGCTGAAACATTTTACCTTTCTAATATTGTGCCTCAGAATTTTGATAATAATGCTGGATATTGGAACAGGTGAGGGGTGAGAGTTTTTAAAATGTAATTCTGTGGGAGAACGTACTAGTGTGCCCATCAACTGTTTCTGTCTTTGTTTTTCAAAATCTAACACTACTGAAGGTAAGTACTTTGGACTAGTTTTTTTTTTGCTGTATTTCAGGCGTACAGTTTTCTGTGGGCGTACAGACTTCAAAACGTAGCCAGCCATTTTGATCATGTTTACCACTGATCAGAAATCAAATTCTGGAAGAAACTACTCAAAATATTATTATTAAGGCAGGAAAATATTTTTGAGTATGTCCAAAGGACACTATATTTTCCCCTACTTGTATTTCAAGAGTTTCTGTACGTTTTTAAAAAAAGAAAGTTTTGGTACAATTAAACATAACCATTGAACAGTTTTTTTTTTTTTTTTGGTGAGGAAGATTGGCCATGAGCTAACGTCTGTTGCCAATCTTCCCCTTTTTGCTCTAGGAAGATTGTCTCTGACCTGACAGCCGTGCCAGTCTTCCTCTTTTTTTTGTGTATAGGATGCCACCACAGCATGCCTTGATGAGTGGTGTGTAGGTCTGTGCCTGGGATCCAAATCTACAAACCCTGGGCCACTGAAGCAGTGTGCAAACTTAACCACTTTACCACCAGGCTGGCCCCTCATTAACCAGTTTTTGATGAAACCTAACTGTAAAATCATCTGGGCCGTCTGCATTTTTTGGATACTTTTTAACCACTTCTGTCAGGGGATCTCTTTAAGCATCTAAAACTAGTACTGATTGAGATTGTTTCAGGCTATTGTGTTTTCCCCACAGTACTTTGTGGTTTAGAGTAATTGAGAGCACCCCACACTAAAAGAGACTTCAGTGATTATGAGTCATGGCCCACATTTATTTCATCTACAATACCCTCCCTTTCCCCTACTTAGATTGTTTTAAGCAAGTGACAGATATATAATTTTATCCATAAGTATTTCATAAATAAATATTTTTAGAAGATAAGGATTCTTTTAAAATATAACCCCAGTACTGTTATTGCCCCTAAAAAATTTAACAGTAATTCCTTATTACCAATGTTACAGTCAGTGTTCAAATTTCCCTGATTGTCTTTAAATTTTTTTTTTTTTTTGGTTTATTGGTTTGAATCAGGAGTCAAACAAGGTCCACACATAGATTTGGGTGATATATCTCTTTAGTCTCTTTTAATCTGTAGGTTTCCCTTCCTCTTTTTTTTCCCCTTGCATGTTATTTGTTCAAGATCTGGGATGTTTGTCCTATAACGTTTCCTTTCCGTATTCTGGCTGATTGCATACCTGTGGAAGCATTTAACATTTTCCTTTCCCAAGGGATATATTTTCGGGTGGAAAACTTTGCCTTATAATTGGGCATACATGCTATAAGATATAATAATCTTGATTTTACTTTTTAGATAAGGAAACTGAAGAATGGTGACATACATTGTTATCTTATAAATCTCTTCCAACTGCAGTATAAGAAAGTGCATAGTGAAACTGCTTGCCATTTTTACCTAGTAAATTAGCAAAAACAGCTTTTAAGTGATAAATCCAGTGTTGTAAAGATTACTGTGAAATTGCTATGTCATATTTTGGAGTTTATAGAGTAAATTGGTACAATCTCATTCGAAATGTTAGTTTGACATATAATCAAGCGTCATTAAAATATTTATTCAGTAAAGTAATTCTGGCCCTTGAAATTTATCCTAAGGAATTAATACAACGTTGCATTATATAAGAAATGTTAGGATAAACCTAGTTGTCCCACAATAGGAATGGTTAAATAAATAAGGTATAGCAACTTGTTAGAATGATATATAATTCTTTTTTTTTAATTATTTTTTTTTTAATTTTGTTTTTTCCCCCAAAGCCCCAGTAGATAGTTGTACATCATAGTTGCACATCCTTCTAGTTGCTGTATGTGGGACGCAGCCTCAGCATGGCCGGAGAAACGGTGCGTTGGTGTGTGCCCGGGATCCGAACCCGGGCCGCCAGCAGCAGAGTGCGCGCACTTAACTGCTAAGCCACGGGGCCGGCCCTGATATATAATTCTTGAAAAAAGTTTGAGAACTACAGCATAGAAAAATAAGGGAGAAAACAAAACAAAATTTTAGTTCTAAAATGCATGCTGAATGGACATAGGAAAATGTAGATAGTTGTATTAATTTGTGTGATTTTCTTTTTTTTGTGCCGTAAGAAATGGGAAGATCATTGCTTATATGCTTATAATGTTTTGTACCATAGTCTCTTGTTTGCATTAATTTCTTAAATTCAGTGTTCTTGGTATCTTTCCCAAGAACTTGATATAGTTTGTTTCTTTTCTACATTTATGTCTGAGAATATCATACCTTTTTTTGCTTTGTTTTTCAGAATAGAAATGTACTGTCGAGAACTGACAGAGAGGTTTGAAGATGTTTGGATAGTCTCTGGACCATTGACCTTACCTCAGACTGGAAGTGATGGAAAGAAAACAGTTAGTTACCAGGTAGGAACATGTTTTAGCATTCAAGCTTATGTTATTTGTATGAGATTGTAATTTCATTCTGTATTCTGCTTCTGATTTCATTTATTCAACAGTATTTATTGAACACTGTTGGACTGATAGGCATAGAGGATATAATGATGGGTTAAAAAGCAACCATTGCCTTCAAGGAGCTCACAGTTTAGAAAGGGAGACAGACATACTATCAATTAATTTTGTTAACGTGGGATATGCTGTAATAGAGATAAATACATAGGTGAAGTGGTATCACAAAAGGACTGACTAACTCTATTTGTGTGGGTTGGGAAGACTTAATGGAGGAAGAGATTTTTGAGCTAGATCTTGACAGATGAGTAAGAGTAAACTGAGTCAGGAGGGGAGCATGGGAATTCCAGAAGATGGAACAGTATGAGCACAGGATATTTGTGATCAACAGCATAGTTCTGGGGTTTAGGTATCATTGGTAAAGACTGGAGCTTATGGTACAAAAAAGTTTGGGTGGCTCAAGGGGGACGAGGATTTCTACAACAATAGGTAGAACAGGGGCCAGATAATAGAGGGCTTTGTATTCCATGAAGACTTGGATTTTAATTTTTAGACACTGAGAAATTATAGGTTTGTTTTAAATGTGAGAGACAATTTATTTGTTTTGTTTTGTTTTGTTTTCCTTTTTTTGTGTTTGAGGAAGATAAGCCCTGAGCTAACATCCATGCTAATCCTCCTCTTTTTGCTGAGGAAGACCGTCTCTGAGCTAGCATCCATTGCCAATCCTCCTCCTTTTTTTTTTTTCCCCAAAGCCCCAGTAGATAGTTGTATGTCATAGCTGCACATCCTTCTAGTTGCTGTATGTGGGATGTGGCCTCAGCATGGCCGGAGAAGCGGTGCTTCGGTGCGCGCCTAGGATCCGAACCCGGGCCGCCAGTAGCGGAGCGCGCACACTTAGCTGCTAACCCACGGGGCCAGCCCTGTTTTGGGTTTTATAAAAAGTATTCTGGCAGCACTATATAGAGAGGTAGGTGAGGAAGGGGGTGTTTAAGGAGAGGTTCAAGACAAGGACGTGAATTGGGACATTACTGCCGTAGTCGTATGAGAACAGACCTGGGGCTGAACTCAAGCAGTTGGAGTGAGGACAAATAGAGGAATACAGGAAAGAGTAACCATGAATTAACTTTTTGGGTGAGGAAGAGGGAAAAGTTCAGGATAACATCCAGATTGCAGTGAGTTGAGTAATGGGAGGAAAAGCTTTTCTTTTAGATGCTTGGATTTTTTAAACGAAAGTGTTTTTACATGCAAGATATTTGAGAACTTTATAGACTGAAGGAAAGAGATTAAAGATATAGGAGAGTATAATTAATGGCGTGAGAGCTTTAGACATCTAATGTTGATGTCTAAGATTGAGGATTCTCCCAAGACGGTGGCTGAATTGATGTACTGTGAGGTCTGCATAGGGTAGGGAACGAAGTGGAGTGAAGAGAAAGAGGGGATAAAGTAAAAAGAGAGAGATTGAAGGACTTCCCAGTAAGATCAAAGAGGAGGTGTATTTGGAGGGAACACCTAGCTCAGCTCTAGGAATAAAGCAGATATTTAATAAATGCTGGTTAGGTTAAACGATTACCTAAGAGAGCCTGTGATGAAATTGAATGAACTGAGAAAACAGATTTAAGAAGACAGTCACAACTTTAGGGTATATTCTGTCTCATGTAACTTGCTTATTATCAGCCTCTCTGGATCAGATGTGCAGTGATGTGTAGGTATCCAAGGTGTTCACATAGGTGCTCACACCCTCAGAGTATTCCAGTAGTTCTTGTAGGAGGGAAGAGTGGCAAGGAGTTAGTATTTTAAACAGATTAATTTGTCTCTTCTGATCAACTTGCTAATTTAATTTTAGTATTTTTTTGTAATGTTAGAAGAAAAAAATGACATAAAGCTCCCTCTATTCTCTTATTTTTCAAATAGTAATTATTCTTGAGCTTTGTTAAACTCTCTTTACTCTTACTGTTGGAAAAGAGGTTCTCCTAGCTTTGACTTCTAAACCTTAAGTGATCAAATTACAGTTATATGTGTGCCCTGTTTTCATAAAATTGAAAGATTTATATGACAAACTTACTGTGTAGAAGAAAAATTTATACAAAATTTAAAAGGAAAAATTAACCAGCATTAAATTAAGAGCATTTCACTAAGCAGTTTTTTTGTGTGGATATTTCTGTTAAATATGTGTTGGCCAAATGCTGTAGTGGAAAGTATATTGTTTTTCTTAAATTGGATATAGTTTATAAAAAATATTATAATATATCTGCTAGCTCTTTCTGCTGAAAGGGGCTAGAAGCAGTGATATGCTATTAGCAGTGAGTGTACCTTGAGACCAGATCTGGGTTTCTAAAAAAAAAAAACCATCTCCTGTTGAAAGAACTCAGCACATGGAGAAGTGGCTGATTCCAAGGATGGTACAGAGAAGGTACAAAATGGAACATCTTGTGCCAAAAAGCAAGGAAATGCTCAAACAAATGGTGGGGACATGTCAAAAGGACATAGAAATTAGCTTGAAGGAGTTCCAACTTACTGTGTCTGGGGCTATTTGATATCAAAACAAAATGGATTATAGACCTATTGAATTAAATAAGAATCCACACTTTTAATAAATAAGTAAATACGTGGGTGTAAAGAAACTTCTGCTTCTTACCATAGAATGTCAACTAATAAATTCATAATAATGAAAGAGTTAGAAAAATTGTTTTGCAACCATCATGGTAATAAGTGATTGAGAGAAGAATTAACAGTGGATGCTAAAAATAGTGTAAGTTTTATGAGGAATAGGACATTTATGTAGTTAAAAGAATCTCCCCACAAATTACTTTATTAATAACAAAGCGAGAAATGATAACTTTATAATGGAGAAACTCCCCCTTAACCAAGTGATCAAGGTTAATATTGCCAGTAATGGGACTTACTGATATGCTGTACTTCCTACTCTGATGCTCTAAGGATACAATATCGCTTCTGTGATATTTCGGCCAAAAAAGCATAACGTTGAATCTCATCATGCAGAAATATCAGGCATACTCCAGTTGAGGGACATTCTGTGAAACAGTTGACTTGTACTCTTCAAAAATGTTAGTGTCATAAAAGACAAAAGCTGAGAAGCTAACTGTTCCAGATTAATGGAGACTAAAGAGTCATAAAAACAAGATGCATGGTGTGGTCTTAGATTGGATCCTAGATGAGAAAAACAAAAGTTGCTGAAAAGGACGTTATTGGGACAATTGGCCATGTTTGAGGTCTGTAGATGAGATAATTGTATTTTATCAATGTTACATTTTCTGGTTTTGAAAATTGTACTGTGATTACGTGAGTGAATGTCTTTGCTCTTAGGAAATACATCCTGAAGAATGTGTCTAGGACTTATTTTCAAAAGATTTAGGAAAAGGAAAGGAGTGATAAAGCAAGTTGGGCAAAATGTTAACAGTTGGTGAATCTGGGTGAAGGATATATAGGTGTTCTTTGTCCTATTCTTGCAAATTCTAAATTTGCACTTAATTCAGAATGAAACAAATATGTATATATTTTTTAATATATCTTTTCTATACTAGAATTCTTATTACACTGGAATATATAAAACTAACCACTAAAAAGACTTACCTTGCCTCTCCTAAATAGTTTATCAGCAAATGATATTCGAGCATGTTCAAGTAGCCTTGAAGAGAGTTTCAAAAGGGACCTGTCAGCTCTCCTTACCTTATTTAGTGTCATAGTGATGAAATGCGTGAGGGCCATCAAGATCAGCTTCCTGAAGAGTATATTTTGAGTAATAATAGTCTTGTTTTTTTGTTTTTATTTTAAAGCCTTACTGGTCTTTTCTTTCAGATTCTGAGCCTGTGAACCTGTATCATTAGTTTTCCATGTCTATATTAACTTATAGGATCTATTCAAGCTCACGCTGGCAAATCTTTAATTCAGCAAATGTTCAAGTACCTATCCTGTGGGAGTAATGTATACAGAATTATAAATGAGATGCCTCAAACTACATTCTTGTTTACCTTCTCCCTTCTTTCCTGTATTTCACATTCTGAGTCATTTTTCTCTTGCTCTCTCTCAATTTCTTTGAGTCAACAACTTTTATCAATTCTCTTTCTTAACTTTTGCTCAGATTTTGCTGGAGCTCTGAACACCTGTAATATTGCAGAGGCCTCCACTGTGTTTCTCTGCCTGCGTTTCTGTTGGTGCCAGTCTATCTGGAGTCCAGCAATCATGACAGAGAAAGTATACATTCTTACTTTTCTCATCTTCAAAACATCAGAAATGAATAATACCAAAAGAACAGAAAAAGAAACATCATTTATACTGAAATCAGGAAATGTCCATATTCTTATATCAAAGAATTTCAAATAATATCTGACAGATACAGTACATTTGGACTAAATTAAAAAAGGATATTAATTTGACATGTCTTCTCTTATCAAAGCATGGGCCAGTGTACTGGAATTAGTAAGGAAGTTCCGAAAGGGTCCCACGGGTAGCAAGCCACAGGAGAAACTTCTTGTGCCCTACTTGGAGTTTACCCCTTTGCCTTGGAATAGTAGGACTGGTGAGGTGATTGTAGTCGTTAAAAGCACAGATTTCATGGAAGATCTGGCTCATATCTTTGTTTTGATACTTACTTGCATTTGGTTCTGGGGAAATGATCTAACTTCTTTAAAGTTCAGTTTTATTGGCAAAATTTGGATAATAGTAACATTTGCCTTGTTGGATTCTTAGGACCATTGTTTGCTTGGTACCTAGCAAACAGTAAAATGTTCAGTAAATGTTAGCTACTATTATTATTCTTTTGGAGGCTGACTTAAGAAATCTCAGCAACATTAGATGCCTGAAGAAAATGGAATGATGTCTACAAAATGTTGAGGTAAAAAGATGTGACCCAAGAATTCATTACTCAGATTGGTTGTCATTAACACATCAAGTTAATGATAGGAAGATGATCTCTCAATATGTTAAAACTTCAGAAATATAACTACCTCTGTACCCTTCCTGAAAAAGTTACTTTAGATGTAATTCAGTGGGCCGGCTCCGTGGCTTAGCGGTTGAGTGCGTGCGCTCTGATGCTGGCGGCCTGGGTTCGGATCCCGGGAGCGCCCCGAGGCACCACTTCTCCGTCCAACGTGAGGCCGAGTCCCACGTACAGCAACTAAAAGGATGTGAACCTATGACATACAACTGTCTGCTGGGGCTTTGGGGGGAAAAAAACTGAATAAATAAAATCTTAAAAAAAAAAAAAAAAAAAAAAAGATGTAATTCAGTTAATTGAAAGATGAAATAAAAAATAAAGAATTCACAAAATGGAAAAACTGAACCGTGAATCCATTTAAACATAGAAATAAGTCTGATAATTACTTTTACAAAACAGATTGTAATAGGTATTATTCTTAAAATAAAGTTACCCAGTGTATAAAATGTAATGATTTTATAATAGACAAAGACAAAAATCAAAGAATGTGCCAGCAACAACCAGAGGATTACAGGGGAAGTGGAGAGAGAGGAGCAGCAGTGTAAGTGCACTGATTTCTTCATCTTTCAGAGGGGCTGTCGTTGCACGCTGTTTCAAATCAGAAGCTGGTGACAAGAGAGAATGTGTATGCATATGTAAAGTGAACACTAATAGGACCAACTCTCTCCCCTAACAAAACAAAACAAAACCAAAGACTATATAGCAAAATTTAGAAAACTAAGAAACTTGAAAATAAGATGACAGACCAATTATTTGTTACAACAATAAATGCAAATGTAATATACTCCATTATTGACAGTAAAAGTCTCAGATTGGATCAGAAAATAAAAGCCAACTAATTAGTTATTAATCAACTCAGAAAGATTAAAAGTTAAAAAAATGGGTAAAGATAAACTAAGCAAATCTAAAACAAGTGAAGAGGGATTATGATATTACTATTACACAGTGTTGCATTCTCACTGCCGTACTTGCATGCACCCAGTTGCATAGCATCAGCATATATAAAAGCAAATACAAAAAGGAACTGACAGGATTAGAGTAATATTGGGAGGTTTCAATGAGCCTCTTTCAGTTTTGGACAAATTAGGTGAAAAATACTCATTTATACACTTTGGCCATATTTCAGGCTGCAGAGAAGCCTCAAATTTTAAAAAGTAAAGTAGCATAGGAATTATCTGTTTCAAGAAGGCTTTCACCGGTGAAATTACCTAGGCTTATTCCTAGCTTATTGTGACTGTTCCATTTTATCAAATGCCTTTTAAACTGTCTAGATATCAAATCTTGATAGATCGTATTTTTTTTACTTTTATCTTTTTTTTTTAATAATTTTATTTATTTATTTTTTTCCCCCCAAAGCCCCCAGTAGATAGTTGTATGTCATAGCTGCACATCCTTCTAGTCGCTGTATGTGGGACGCGGCCTCAGCACGGTCAGAGAAGTGGTGCATCGGTGCACGCCCAGGATCCGCACCCGGGCTGCCAGCAGCGGAGCGCGCGCACCTAACCGCTAAGCCACCGGGCTGGCCCTCTACTTTAATCTTTATTGTAGTGAATTATACAACTAGTCTTTTTTTTATGCAATGTAAAATATACATAACAAAATTTACTATTTTAACCATTTTTAGGTATACAATTCTGTAGCGTTAAGTACATTCACATTGTTGTACAACCATCACCACCATTCATCTCCAGAACATTTTTATCTTCCCAAACTGAAACTCTGTATTCATTAAACAATATCTCCTCAATCCCCTCCTCCTGGCCCTTGGCAACCACAATTCTACTTACTATCTGCATGAATTTAACTATTCTAGGTACCTCACATAAGTGGAATCATACAGTATTTGTTCTTTTGTGTCTGGCTTATTTCATTTAGCATAATGCCATCAGGTTTCATCCATGTTGTAGCACGTGTCAGAATTTCATTCCTTTTTAAGGCTGAACAGTATTCCGTTATATGTATATAGCAAATTTTGTTTATCTCTTGATAAATGTTTCCACCTTTTGGATATTGATGAATAATGCTGTTGTGAACATTGAGGTACAAATATACGTTTGAGTCCCTGCTTTTAGTTCTTTTGGGTATATACCCAGAAGTGGAATAGCTGGATGATTTGGTAGTTCTGTGTTTTAATTTTTTGAGGAAATGTTTTCCATAGTGGGCGCACCATTTAACATTCTCACCACCAACAAATAGAGCCTTAATGTTAAGCCACTCTTGCAGTTTTAAAATACCATGCCTGGTTTTGGCTCTTTTGCCAGTAGTTCAGGAATTGCTGTTATATCGCTGTCTGTGGCTAGATCCAGGGCCTCCAGGTTGCACTATTCCTGGTGGCCCCATTCACTGCGAATTTGGCATAGCCTCCAGCCCCAGCTGGGGCACAAATTTTTGTAGCCAGAGCACGGGCATTAATGCATAGAAGATAAGGTGAAAAAGATTAGACAGAAGCCTATCTTTGAATAAATGTGGTAAATTTGGACCCTACTTAGTAAGCCTAGTACCAGGTTCAGGGTAATACCTGTGTCTGAGTTTCCCTGTATATTAGTATGATATGTCACTGTGCTCTGTGGAGTGTGATCCAGCTGGTACATTACCCATTACAACATAATTCCATGAAATGGTGAGGCCGATTTGGGAGATTTCCTTTGTTTTGTGATTTTTTTATGGACCTCAGGTGCAAAGGGTGGCTGAGTTACCACACTCAGTTTATGGCACAGTATTATCATTGAGTCCTGTTAGATTCCTCTTGATATTTTTATATTTCTTGATTTTACTTCATTTCTGACTCCCCAGCCATTTATTGTGTGTCTTTGTGTGTTCTTTTCTTTAAAATGTTGAGAGAAGTAAAGACTTCCTAATCATAATCCTACTAGTCAGGGAAGTCTTCTGATTGAACAGTCTGCTAAAGAAGCCCACATGTTTCTGGATTTAGGAGAAGCTGCTCTTTTTGCTATCAAAAGGCATTTCTTGAGTGACTACATGCATACCACGGAGATATTGCGGGTTCGGTTCCAGACCACTGCAATAAAGTGATTATAGCCATAAAGCGAGTCACACAAATTTTTTGGTTTCCCAGTGCATATAAAAGTTATATTTACACCATACTGTAGTCTGTTAAGTGTGCAATGACATTACATCTAAAGAAACAATGTACATACCTTAATTAAAAAATACTTTATTGCTAAAAAATGCTAACCATCATCTGAGCCTTCAGAGATTTGTAATCTTTTTGTTGGTGGAGGGTCTTGCCTGGATGTTGATGGCTGCTGACTGATCAGGGTGGTGGTTGCTGAAGGTTGGGGTGGCTGTGGCAATTTCTTAAAATAAGACAACAGTGAAGTTTGCTGCGTTGATGAACTCTTCCTTTCACAAATGATTTCTCTGTAGCATGTGATGGTGTTTGATAGCATTTTACCCACAGTAGAACTTCTTTCAAAATTGGAATCAATCCTCTCAAACCCTGCTGCTGCTTTATCAACTAAGTTTATGTAATATTCTAAATCTTTTGCTGTCATTTCAACCATCTTCACAGCATCTTCACCAGGAGTAGATTCCATCTCAGAAAATCACCTTTCCTCATCTCTGTGAAGCAACTCCTCATTCATTAAGTTTTATCATGAGATTGCAAAAATTCAGTCACATCCTCAGGGTCCACTTCTAATTCTAGTTCTCTTGCTATTTCTGCCACATCTGCAGTTACTTCCTCCACTGAAGTCTTGACTCTCTCAAAGTCATCCATGAGGGTTGGACTCAGCTGCTTCCAAACTCCTGTTAATGTTGCTGTTTTGACCTCTTCTCATGAGTCGTGAATGTTCTTAATTGCATCTAGAACGGTGAATCCTTTCCAGAAGGTTTTTAATTTACTTTGCCCAGATCCATCAAAAGAATCACTATCTATGGCAGCTATAGCCTTATGAAATATATTTCTTAAATAATAAGACTTGAAAGTCAAAATTACTCCTTGCTTCATGGGCTGCAGAATAGATATTGTTAGCAGGCATGAAAACAACATTAATCTCATCTCCATCAGAGCTCTTAGGTGACCAGGTGCATTGTCAACGAGCAGTAATACTTCGAAAGGAGTCTTTTTTTTCTGAGCAGTAGTTCTCAACAGTGGACTTAAAATACTCAGTAAACCATGTTGTAAACAGATGTGCTGTCATCCAGGCTCACAGCTATGTTTTTCCATTTATAGAGCACAGGCAGAATAGATTTAGGTCCTAGGATTTTTAGAATGGCAAATGACTATTGGCTTCCACTTAAAAAAGTCACCAGCTGCATAAGCGCCTAATGAGCGAGTCAGCCTGTCCTTTGAAGCTTTGAAGCCAGGCATTGATTTCTCCTCTCTAGCTATGTAAGTCCTAAAGGGCATCTTCTTCCAATATAAGGCTGTTTTGTCTACATTGCAAATCTGTTGTTTAGTGTAGCCACCTTCAATAATTATCTTAGATCTTCTGGATAACTTGCTGCAGCTTCTACATCAGTACTTGCTGCTTCCCCTTGCACTTTTATGTTATGAAGATGGCTTCTTTCCTTAAACCCCCTGAACTAACCTCTACTAGCTTCGGAGTATTCTTCTACAGCTTCCTCGCCTCTCTCAAGCTTCATAAAGTTGAAGAGAGTTAGGGTCTTGCTTTGGATTAGGCTTTAGCTTAAGGAAATGTTGTAGCTTGTTTGATCTTCTATCCAGACCACTAAAACTTTCTCCATATTAGCAATAAGGCTGTTTCGCTTTCTTATCATTCGTGTGTTCACTGGAGTAGCACTTTTAATTTCCTTCAAGAACTTTCCTTTGCATTCACAACTTGGCTAACTGGCATGAGGCCTAGCTTTCGGCCTGTCTCGTTTTTTGACATGCCTTCCTCATTAAGCTTAATCATTTCTAGCTTTTGATTTAAAGTGAGAGATGTGGGAGTCTTCCTTTCAGTTAAACAATAAGATGCCATTGTAAAGCTATTAATTGGCCTAATTTCAATATTGTGTTTCAGGAATAGGGAGGCCCCAGGAGAGGGAGAGAGACGGGGGAACTGCCGGTTGGTGGAGCACTCAGAACACACACAACATTCATTAAGTTCACCGTCTTGTATCAGTTAGTGGTGCCCCAAAACAGTTACGATAGTAACATCAAAGATCACTGACCACAGGTCACCATAACAAATATAATAATAATGAAAATGTTTGAAATATTGCAAGAATTACCAAAATGTGACACAGAGACATGAAATGAGCAAATGCTGTTGGAAAAATGGTGCTGATAGACTTGCTTGACACAGAGTTGCCACAAACCTTCAATTTGTAAAATACACACAATAAAGCGAAACACAGTAAAACGAGGCGTGCCTGTATGCTGACAAAACTTAAGCCATAGGCCTGGTTGCTGCCTAGGCAGGCTTTTCAAGGACTTAAGCCATTCTTTGATTCATAACTTATGGGTGTTATTAAATGCTGGCCCAGACACCAATCTTTCTATCTCTGTTCCAAGCCTTTGGCTTTAAAAATCATGAACTTACTAATATGGAGGGTGAGAAATGAAGATCAGGGTGTTTTGTGTATTCTTTGGTGTATGCACCCGTGAACCTGTGATTTCGAAGGTTCTTTTTTTTTTGTTCTTTCTCATCTACAGAACCTTAGAGATTGGGTGCCTTTCTATTAACTGTAAAGCTTTTGAATCTATTTTTCATGAATTATATATTGTTAGAAGTTGTGAAATTAGATACTTATATTTAACATAGTTTATTCTTGATGTTTTTTTCCCTCAGCTTTGAAGCCATAATTGCCAAATAATCTTTTAATGAGTCTTGAATTTAAACTTTAAAAATTTATTGTTATGGAGCTGTATGTGCATAGTAATAAAAATGTTAAGCCTTAAAACATTAAAGTACATAACATCGTAACGACCTTCAAATAGTGTAAGAGGATACAAGATGAGACGTTAGTCTCCTGCTTCTGGTCCCAATCCCACTGTCCAGTTTTCTAGTTCTTCTGGTGGTTATTTCTATATTTCAGAATAATGGGTGCTAAAATGTATTTCTTAACTTTGATTTGTCAATTTTTAACAGTCTCTGTTGATGCATTCTCTGTGAAATATATGAAATTTGTTTAGTTCACTTCACACACTGTTCTAATCTCTGCCAGTCACATTATTTTTAGTTCTTCTATTGGTAAACTGTACATCATATACTTTACATAGTATACTTAAAGCTTTACTTCTTGATCTATCACTTATATGTTGCCACGGTTTATAGCATTTACATTTGTATTTGCTAAATATAATTTAGTTTGAGTTTTGCCTATAGCAAAGGTTGTAAACAGAGGCCTCCTATGGCACATCCAGCCCACAGAGATATTTTATTTGGTTCACATAGTATGTTGTTTTTGAATTAGTTGGTAATGTTTAATAATTGGGAGATTTCACATAAATCCAAATTTGAGCTTCTCTTAAAAAAATCAGATGACTCAATGACACTTGGCATATATTCCCATGGGCAGTGTTCACTAGATGAGAGTTAACTTTCTTCATAGTTTGAGAACATGTTCTTCAATTCACCATAATCCTCATCCGGCCCATTTCATCCATTTACATTTCCTGTCTAGCCCTTGTTGGTCTTTGTGTTTTATAATCCTGGGTCTATTGAAAATGTAAAACCAGCATTTATAGTATTATGAATGTACAAGTAGAACGTTTGGGCCCGTAAAGAAGTAGATATAATCCTATATTATTAAGTCTGTGCCACTTGAGAGAGAAGTATTACCACAAACAACAAAAAACTGAGAAGTGGAAAATAAAAGTGGCAGTGTGTTATAATTGCTATTTTTAAAAATGTAGTAATAAGCTTTTACTTTCTAATTCAGATCATTTAACCTTACCATCATGCTATTTTTTAATTAGGTAAATCAGTTTCTTCTTGAAATGTCATTCTTGGAGCCTTCTGATTTCTGTTTTAATTCGGACTACTTGTTTCCTCCCATCCTTTCTTTCCTCCCTCCCTTCTTTCCTTACTTTTATTCAACAAATATTTATTAAGCTCCCTCTGTGTAGTTGGCACTGTTCTGAGTGTTTCTGATACAGCAATAAATGAGGCTGTATGTTACATGGAGCTTACATTATAATGGAGTAGATATTACAATAAACAAAATGCCATATAGAAAAATAAAACATGGTAAAGATTTGTAGTGGGGGTAGAAAAGAAAGATTCAGGATAGGCCACTAAGGGGAAGTGACAGTGAGCAGAAACCTAAGTGAAATGAAGAAGTAATCTATATGAAGAGTTTTCCAGCAAGTATAAAGACACAGGAATGAGATTTAGCTTGGCATGTTCAAAGAACAGCAAGAATGCCAGTGTGAATTGCCAGAGCAGAGTGTGCACTAAGGAAAAGGAGGTAAATCAGAGAGGGAGACAATGGGAAGAAGTCTAGATTGTATTAAGTAAGATGGGATGCTCTTGTAGGGTTTTGATCAGGACAGTGGCATAATCTGTTACATTTTTAAAGCCCAGTCTGGCTGCTGTATGTGAAGAATAGAAGGATAGGTGGACCAGTTAAGAGGCTAATGGAGTAGTCTAAGTGAGAAATAATGACTTGAATAGGGTGGTGGTGGTAGAAACGGTGAGAAATGGACTGATTTAGGATGTGCCTTGCAGATAGAACTGATGGGACTCCCTAATGGATTAGTTGTAGAATAGGAGGGAATGAGTCAAGGATAACACTTAGGTTTTTAGTCTGAGATCATGAAGACCAGAGAGGAGCAGATTTAGAGGCTAGAAATCAGGGGTTGTGTTTTGGCTGTGTAAATTTGAGATTATTTGATGTCCAAGTGGAGACACGGAGTAGGCAGGCGGTGAGTTTGGCTCTCAGAGGAGAGCTTGGAAGTGGAGATTTGCTTGAAGTGGTCAGCACACAGATGATGTTTAAAGCTATGATGAAATCATGTAATGACTGTAGATAGGAGAGAACAGATCTGAGGTCTGAACCCTGCGGTACTCAGACATTTAGAGGTTGAGAAGAGGAGAATCCAGCAAAGGAGACAGAAGGAGCAACCTTTGAGGGAGGAGAAAAGTCAGGGGAGAGTGGTGTCCCAGAAGCCAAGTGAAGAAAGCATTTCAGGGAAGGAATGATGAGTTGAGAACTGACCGTTAGCAACCTTAGTGAGCTGTTTTAGTTTATGTCAGCTGCACATCTGTCGTTGTTTGTTTTCTTTGCACTTCTAGCTTAGGTCCACTTTATCTTGACACCCCCAGCCCCCCTTAGATTCCTTCCTTTGTGTTGTTGGAGTACATCCTCAAATTCTTTCTGGAAGAGTCATTGGATGGTAAACTTTCTAAGTCCTTGCTTGTCTGAAAATGTCCTAAAACTCTGGCATTGGAACCCTGGAATCTGCATGTATGACAGACTCTCTAGGGCAGTTTTGTGGATACCATCAAGTTTGAGAACCATTTCTTTAGAGAGTATTTTTCCACCTTCATCCTGGAGGCAGGACAAAGGCCTACTGCTTTTGTTGGTTGCACAATAATTCTCTAGATGGATTTTTCAGTCTCACACCTTGATTTTGACACCCTTTACTTACTGGAGCACAACTTAAGGGGCTGTGAAAGTCTAAGCTTTGGCTCCTTCCTCTTTGTTTTATCTAACAGTGTCATCACATCTATCTTCCAGAAGGTCATGGCTCTTCTTAGTCCACTAATATACTACTCTGTCATTCTCAGCACTTTGATGAACGTGTTCTATTTTATACCTGTTACCACCTGTGTATGTATATTTTTTAAATTGGAGAAAGGGAAAAGCAAAAGCCTGGGCTCAGGTTGTCATCTTGAACTGGAAACCCACTTTAATCTTTATTCCTTGGTTTTTTGCATATCCTTAGCAAAGCAAGTTGATATTTTTTAACATTTTATTTTGAAATAATTTCAAATTTATAGAAATGTTTCAAGAACAATAGAAAGAACTCCTCTATATCTTTTACCTAGATTCACTAGTTGTTAACGTTTTGCAGCGTTTGCACCCCCCCTCTTTGTGTGCATACACCTATTTTTATTATTTTCTGAACCATTTGACAGTTAGTTGCAGATATCTTGTCCCTTTCCCCCTAAATGCTCCATTCTCTCACATAACCACAGTATAATTATCAAATTCATGAAATTCAACATAAGAATATTATCCAGTATACAGTTCATATTCAAATTTTGCCACTTGCTCCAATAATGTCCTTCATGCAGTCTTTTTTCCCTGATTTGGGATGCCATCCATTATCATGCATTGCATTTAGTTGTCATGTCTCTTTAGTTTCCTTTAATCTGAAACGGTTAGTTCCTCAGCCTTTTTGTCTTTAATGACGTTGACATTTTTGAAGAATACAGGCTAGTTGTTTTGTAGTATGTTCTTCAAATTGCGTTTGCCTGTTGTTTCCTCATTAAATTCAGTTATGTTTCTGACAGAATACCTCACAGGTGGTCTTGTCTGCTTCTTAGTGTATAACATCAGGATGCACATGATGTCAGTTTGTCCTGTTATTGATGGTATTAACTTGGATCACTTGTTTAAGGTGGTGTCCTCCAGATTTCTTTGCTGCTACTTTACCATTTTCTTCTTTGAAATTAATCAGTAATCTGTAATCTGTGGAAGTACTTTGAGACCATGTAAGTATTCTTTTCCTCTTCAGACTCTCAGTGGCTAGTCTTAGCATCCATGGATGATTTTTGTCTGAATCAGTTATTACTACATTAGTTGCCAAATGACGATTTTCTAATTCTTATTCCTTCTACATTTATTAGTTGACATTCTGCTGTTAGGAAGAGCTTTTCCTTCTTATTTATTATCAGTGTGAACTCATGGATTCTTATTTTATTCAGTGAGTTCTAAACAATTTACTGTGTATTCATTTTGATGCTCAAATTGTCCCAGATTTGGCGAATGGGAGCCCCTTCAAGCTGTCTCCTGTATCCTTTTGACACATCCTTTATCTTGTTTTTAGCGCTTCCTACTTTCTGACGTAACATGATGCTCCAGACTCATCTTGGCCAAACTCGGAGATCAACCATTTCTCCAAGGAGCCCTAGTTCCTTTTAATGGGAGGGATTGGTGTTTAGAAACCAAGATCTGGATGACAAGTTGATTCTTGAGTGCTCGGTCTGCTGTTTGGCTTGTCATGTGTGTTCACCACATTTATTTTTAGCCTTTTATAGTGGGTGGAGAGAGCCCCAAAGAATATAGTACACAAATTCTATTGCCTTTAGTGGCTCACTGTTGGGAAGGCCTTTTTTCTCCATCTTCAGTGTTCCTGTGTTTTTTGAGAAGGAGATTTATAGACCCTGGTCATAAAGAAAGCGATTAGCTGTGCTTATGTGTATGTAACATTGAATGTTGTTAGGAATCTATATCCCTGGAGAGGCAAATAGTTTTTCATCTTTCTTTGAATCATATCGATGTGACATCTACTTTTATATATTTATATTTTTCACTAACAATTTCTCTGTAATATAGCTTTTGTTAGATTTGGCATTATTTTTCAGATCAAACTTGATTTCGGGTGGAATTTTAAACTTAAAAATCTTTAGTATATCTATCAATGTGAAAGCAAAATATGATCCTTTAGTAAATTAAACTGGAAAGATTGTCTCAGAGCTTGCCATTTTAAGAATTAAGTTGAGCCAAAAATTTTATGTGTGCATACACATATAAACATGGGAAAATTTGGTTTTGGAAAACAGACTTGGGAGGCAACGCTAAGCAAGGAGAAGAGATAGGAAAAGGTAGGATGTGTGCTGAGAAACAGTAAGTTCCTCAGACAGTGGGGTTAGAGCATTCATATAGGGAAGGAGACAAAAATGAAAGGAAGGGTTGGGGCCATGTGGGAGAAACCTTGAATGCCCGGCTAAAATGTTCAGGCTATTTTCTAGCAATTTGTAGTAAGATAATTATGGATAAAACCATGTCCTTAGTGATGCTGAGAAAGAGGACACAGCCTTGCCCAGCCCTAGAGACCAGTTTGTTCCTCTCAAGGAATAAATGTTTGAATTGTGAATTCCTATTTCCAAGGGAATGTCTTGCAATTGTGTATGGCAATTCAGAATGCCTGAGAAGTGTTTTGTTTTCTCAGGTCCAGCCGTTTAATATTTACTGCTTCTCTACAACTATACTCTGAACCTTATTTTAGGAGAATGTAACTAATAAAAACAACGGTATTTATTTAGTTTTCTATCTAGGCCATGAAGCATATATGTGCCTACTTTGGAGGAAGTGAAGCAAATGAACTGGTATTTGTTGAGGGCCATATATACTACACAGTATGAAAGTAGCTTTATACATGCTATCTCATTCAGTCCTCACAGAAAAGTAGTGGTAATCTATTTTATAGACAAGGAAATGGAGGTTTTGAGGGGTCAAGTCCAAGTCATATAGGTAGTAATTGTCAAAGGGGAGATAACAAACATGGGTCGGTCTGATTGTGTGAGAATTGCCAATCATTCATAGCACTGTTCTTGGAAGCTCTCAGAAGTCTACGTTAAAGGGATTGCTGTGCTCTTTAAGTACAGAAGCTTAAGGCCAGGAGGTGAAAGAGGGTGTGGATGGAGAGCAGTTACAAGTGATATTTGCTAGCATGCAAAAATAAGAGTAAAAAATGGGCCAAGAGGAGGATTCCTTATAGCCAGGCAGAAATGTCTGTTAGAATATGTAGGAAGGGATCACAGCATCATAGGACTTGAATGGATGTGAGCCTAAGGGAAGATTAGTAGCAGTGATTTTATTGGAAGTGAGTCATCTGACAACTCTAATCAGAATCACCCCCTTTGTTATAGCTGAGGTCATCCATGTGCTTTCTCTGGTGTGCCTGTTTCAAGAAGATATTGATTCCAGACAAGTGAAACATACCTGAAGATTCTGGCCTGAATATGATAATTGACCTGACAAGAAGTGAGCCTCAGATTTTACAACCTGGTGGTGGTGGTGGTAATGTTAGAAATACTTAGCAGTCGGTGTTTTCCTTCTACAGCATTACTTTCCAAACTTCCACCAACTCCTAGAGGGGGAGGATATTGAAAACATGCCTGCAGGGATCTTGAGGCATCACTGAAGTGATCAGGGAGTAATTTTTTTGAAATCTCCTGTTTTAGCTTCAGGCAGATCTTTTGTTTATTTCCATATCTATTTGTTTCAGTTGAAAAACAAGTTATTTTACTGGTTAAGTATCTCCTTACCCACACTCTAAACGTCCAAGTAGAACCAACAGTTGGGGAAGATGGTGCTTGTTTTACTTTGACTTGGCAGTCCCCTCCGCTTGCCCAGAGCAGGTACCCCAGTGTGAGAAGCACTGTCTCCCAGGGTTTGTGCTGCTGCACAAGCGCTTGCAGAGGCTTTACAGGTAACACAAGGGGCTGGCCACATTGCTGTTGACTTCCCATGCCTTGTGACTCCCTCCCTTTTCTTGTTTCTCTGTCCTCCCAGGTATGGATTCCCTACTTATCACACTGTCATGGTTTCTTCCTTTCATTTGATTGGCATGACATTTTAAGGGCTTGGTCTCTTGATATGCCCAACAGTTTTATTTTTGGAATTTCTTTTTTTGTCTTACCAGGGGAATGTAACCAAATATATCTATCTGATTCCAGCAGGTACATATTTTTTCCTCATGATGCTGCTTAATATTTCATTTAAGGCACACTTGCTGCGTATATGACATGACAAATGGCAGTCTTAGCCTGGGTATTTTTTGTTGCCAGTCTCTTCAGACACTGAGTCAACATGAAGGCCCAGCTCTGTGTGTGTGGAGTTGGGGAAGCGAGAAGCAAATCGTCATTTCTGCCTCTTGGATGCAGCGAAACAAGCTCAGGCCAGCATGTACGAAAACTAACTTCAGGTCACGAATGAGTGCCGGCTTTATGGCTGTTATATATATTGTGTTTTCCAGTCACTCCCAGTTGATTTCCAGTTTTTGTTACAATCTTGACAAGAGTTCAGTGCTTTTTGGTAATTTAACAGCAGCAAAGATTTCCTTTGTAATGTATTTTTATACCTAAATCTTAGATGAAAAGAGTTGTTATTGCTTTACTGATACTAAAGACTTGGTTCATATTAAGCCCTCATATCCTTTTGGTTCAGCGCATCATTTGTATCCAACCTGCTTTCTCCTCCTGACACCTTATTGTCTACCTTTAACTGGTCTAACCTTGCTTGATCCCGTGTTTCCCCACTCTCCTTCTGCAAAACCATCTTTTCTACCAAATGAAATTGCATCCATATCTTTTGAATGGCATTCATTACAAAAATAGCTTTTTACATAGGTCTTGCAGATTTTAAAGTCTTTTTTTTTTTGTAACTAATATGTCTTTGTATCTTCATAACTATTCTTGAGCTAGACAGCATGGGGATTGCTATTACCTATTTTATGAATGAAGAAAGAAGATACTGGTGGATGTGACTTGCAGCTTAGTGGCAAAGCCAGACTTGACCAGGTCTCTGGGGTGCCAATCCACTTAACCATTCTGCCCCAGTACCCTAGTAGTCTCTAGAAACATTTTCTGAAAGTCTTCCAGTTTTCCCAAAATTGAGAAAAATTTATTATGTAGGTTGAGTTGTCTACAAAGAAGAAGATAGCTCTAAGATATTTTAGGATTTTTTTTTAAGTCTTAAATTCAAGGAAGAAACAATAGGTTTTTTGAATTTCCAAATAGGACTGGTCCCTATATTAGACAGGTTAAAGATATTTACTTCCTGAGAACAGAACAGACTGAATCAGAGAAGATAGTGAGTGGCTAAGTTTTCGTTTTTCTCTTTATTTCTAGGGATAGTATTTACCCCTCTTTGTTGAAATATTGTGAGAGGGTCATGGGTGGAAGAATCACACTTTGTATTCTTAGTAGGAATTTCTGTGTCCGTGAGGTTTCTCAGAAGTAACAATGGAGGCCCTCTAGCCATTGTGAGAGTTTTTGAAAACCTAATAGAAATGGGACGTTTCCATGAGGTAAAGCCGTGACTCTTAAAATGTTAAACTTCTTTACTTTTGGCTGGAATTTAATCAACCTGATTAGAAGCCCTGGTTGGCAGCAGATGGGCATGACCAATTCATTATTTTTGAAAATTTCCATTTGTTTTTAGACAGAGAGTCCACGAGGAGAGAAAATAATCAAGTGAATGATCTTGAAGGCTTCTTATAATTGGAGTCTGAGGACTGTGCTGCAATGATGAAGGATGTCCACCAGGTGGCACCAAGAATTTGCTTAGCTGTTGGCTCCCCAGCTAGCGCCTGGAATACTTGAAGCCCATTTAAACTTCTCCCCCGTTGTGAACTATGGCTCATCTGCAGCTGTGCCCTCAGTTCGGGTCCCTGACTTCCCTGCACCCACCCCCTTAATGCTATTGTTTGTTCTCTGTCTTGGCATCTAACCACATTCTGTCTAATTAAAGCTGTGGGTGTTGATTCCTTCTCTAAAAGGAAAGCTTCTTGAGAGCAGGCACCAGCTGCATTCACTTTGAAGCTTATTCCTTTCTGTATAGTTATGTGCTGTATAATGATGTTTCAGTCAATGATGGACCACATATACGACAGTGGTCCCATAACATTAGTACCATATACCCTGGGTATCTAGTAGGCTATAGCATCTAGGTTTGTGTGAGTACACTCTGTGATGGTCGCACAACGACGAAATCGCCTAATGACACATTTCTCAGAATATATCCCCGTCGTTAAAACAGCGCGTGACTGTATTTCCAGCATTGCCTGGCACATGACCTCTGAATTGTTGAATTACCATCTGTTGGTGATCTGTGGACGAATTGTGAACCTCCACCAAGTTCACCTTCAGTATGTTTTTTGCCTTGAAGAGTATCTTTCTTTTCCCAGCTGCGTAGATGGCTTGTTGGCGGGGGTGGGGGTGGAGGTGGGGGTGGATTTTGTGTCTGTAGATTGTGTGGTTTCATAAACTTTAAACTGCACCCTGACCAACCACTTTCACTAACTTCAAAGACAGTTATAGAAATCATTCCTATGGATGGGTCTTCCCTGCAGCCTTGCATTTGGTCTTGGCAGTGGGACCTCCATGCGTGCCAGATAGCGGATGGCTGTGGAGTTCTTAGGCTGTGTGCCATGTATAGGAGCTTGGGACAAGCAGAAAAGAATCTTTTGTAGATCTCATCCCTCTACCTTACCTGAGCTCTCAACAGGACCTCCTGTAGCAGGCAGGTTTGATTAGGAAGTAATGCCTGCTCTTACCAAGGAAGGGCTGGGGAGGAGCAGTAGTACTAAGAGCATACTGTAGTTGGATTGTATTATTTTACCGCAGACCATTAAGGAAATGGATGTTCACTTTTTCTTTTTCAGAAAACAGATAGGGCTTTTAAGCCAATTGGAAGGAAATTTGAAAAGATTTTATAACAATGTTATTTCATTATTACAGCTGACCTATACAGACAACCAACTTGTTTTCAGGCCCCACCCTGACTCTGGCTTCTTCGTTGTGTAGATACCTTTCCATAGTGTTTGATTTGATGACACAGTCAGAAGTTCTGTGTTTGATAGCAGGCCCAAGAGTGTGCAAAACTCTGAGCAAACAGCATTTACATTTACTTAATTTAATTTTAAAAATGAGCCACAGTCTGGGTGATACTGGAGATAGTAGTACCAATGTGGTATGTCTGACTGATTCTCTAAAGGCTGTTTTGCTCCCTAGTGAATTTGATAAACTAAGACCATATTTTTTTTTTCTAGAACTTGGAGTTCCCAAGCTGGCAGTTTTGACCTCTGAATGGTTAGAGTACCAGAAGTTCTGATTATGAGATGAAGAGAAAATGACAGCTTTTCTTGTCCCTTAAAAATCCGAGGACTCACTCATGGCAGTCCCTTATCCTTTGTTTACAAACAGAGCAGAGAATGTGATCCCTGCTCTCTTGGGGATGGCATTATTTTAAAGAATATGGTCAGAATCTACCTGTTAGATGCTCATTTTCTCTGTGAATCTGTATTTTGGTTTATTATTACCTTTGACAGTTGAATTTAAATTCATTGGAATGGGGTGGAGTAGCTTATAAGTGTATTTTCAGAAATGCATCTAAAGTCTTTCAGGAAAAATTTGGGAACTGGCTAGCACAAATTCATATTGCTAATATGGCTGCTTGGTTTCTAGGTGATTGGTGAAGACAATGTGGCAGTCCCCTCACACCTTTATAAGGTGATCCTGGCTCGCAGAAGCCCAGTGTCTGCTGAACCGCTGGCACTAGGTGCTTTTGTGGTGCCCAATGAAGCCATTGGCTTTCAGCCTCAGTTAAGTGAATTCCAAGTGAGCCTTCAGGACCTGGAGAAGTTGTCAGGACTGGTGTTTTTTCCTCATTTGGATAGAACTAGTAATATCAGGAATATCTGCTCTGTAGACACTTGTAAGCTCTTGGATTTCCAGGAATTTACTCTGTACCTGAGCACAAGAAAGATTGAAGGAGCCCGATCGGTACTCAGACTGGAAAAGGTCATGGAAAATTTGAAGAACGCGGGGATTGAACCGGATGATTATTTCATGAATCGCTATGAGAAGAAACTAGAAGAACTCAAAGCTAAGGAGCAGTCAGGAATCCTGGAGAAAAAGCCATCTTAGTTTTTATCTCAGAAGATGTGTGATATCATCTGTAATGAAGCAGGCATGCCCTCTTCAGGCTAATGTATTTCAGTGGCCTTGCTTTAAAGAAATGATGGGATCCTAAATTTAAGGTAAAATTTCTCCCTGAAAGATGAAAGATCTAAAATTTTCTGGTCAGTATTTTATTTGACATGGGAACTAATTATTAAGGAAATTACTACACCTGCAGATGGAGGGCTGATCTTGTGTCAAGTTAACAAGAGGACTGTGTCCACAAGATGACACTGTGTTCGTGTCCCTTTGGATGTATAGTATGTGAAGTGTTTTATTTTTGTGCCTTCAGATTGTATAGTGTGATGTATCTGCTCAGCCTTCTTGGAACCCGATATTGTATGTTTTCTTTCCCTAGCTCCTGAGTTGGTCTTAGAGATAGCTTTTAGAAATCCTCTATGCATTATCCTGTCCACATGTATTATATATATTTGTTTCTTGTTCCTCCTCTCATGGATCTGCTGTTCCTCCACTTCTGTCCTATAGAAGCACTCATAACTATGTTTTCTGCTCACTTAGTGTGTTCTATATACTAACCTCAATGCTTTACATGTATTATCTTACAATGACCGGCTGAGGTAAATACCACTATCCTTATTTTACCCATGAGGAAATTAAGGCTTCGCTATCTTGCCCAACGTTCACCTTTCTAAAGAAGTAACCCACATGGGCCGGCCCCATGGCTTAGCGGTTAAGTGCGCGTGCTCTGCTGCTGGCGGCCCAGGTTTGGATCCCGGGCGCGCACCGACACACTGCTTCTCCGGCCATGCTGAGGCCGCGTCCCACATACAGCAACTAGAAGGATGTGCAGCTATGACATACAACTATCTACTGGGGCTTTGGAGGAAGAAAATAAAATAAATAAAATTAAAAAAAAAAAAAAAAAAAAGTAACCCACAAGGTATGAGGCACGCAGGGCTAAGAGAAGACAGACAGCAGGAGGTAGAGTCAAATCTTTCCTAACACAGACTTCTGACTCAGAAACACACACCTGCATGGGTATCTGTGATCCTGGGGCCTGCTTGGTAAGGGGGGTCTGGTTTCTTATCTGCCATCGAGCCAAAGTGTCCTCTGACTTGAACGCTCCTTAGCTCTTTGGGAAGAAACAATCACAGGTATTTGCAAGTTAGAGGACAATGCTTTGTGGGGTTTATCAGAGCCCCTACTTGCCTCCAAGGATGCAATTCTTTTAGTGACCAGATGGTGCCAAATTGATGTGTTCCTTTTTTCCAGGTGAGCTTTTTGTTCTCAAGATTAAGGAGCCTAAGAAGGGTGTGTGCCCACAGATCCCTGCCCGTGATTTGCTTGCTTTGTGCCTGTTTGTCTACCTGGGGAGCATAGGGCAGGTGGTGCTTTGGGCCAAAGACAGTTATCTCTAGGGGAAACAATTGAGCCAGATCTCTAGATTTGGGTTTACACAGAATCCTTTCATAGGCTATCATAAATATAGGCAGTAAAATGTCTTAAAATAGGGCATAGGAACTTGTCTAAATGTTTCCCATCACTGTTATCTTTCCAAGTGGTATTACAAGAACAGTTTTTGTGGTGTTTTTGTGTTTGTCTCACAGAAATGCCAAGGCTTCAAGACAAAGGTAAGATGATAATGATTGACCTTGTCCTGCTCTTTTATCTGGGTAAAAAAGAAAGAAGTTGGGGGGTCAGAACACAGTAGCCTGATTAATACCATTCTGTTTTATCACACTGTTCCCCATTAGCTTGTGCCAGTCCTTCTCAGGGACAAAGAGACAAAATGTCACTGTGACCAAAAAATCTGTTACTTTCTCTCCTCGTTGGAGAGGTGATGGTGGGGCCTGGGTGTTTCTCCAAGAGCCTGAGGGGGCGGCTCTGTGGGAGAAGTCCTGGGTACCTACTGCCCATCTCTAGAGGCGAGCCCCCATCTTCTTTCCCCCAGGTCTGTCACTGCTCTGTTCTGACCTGAATTTCTAACAGTCTTGGAGTTACTTCCCATGCTTTTCTCACTCCTGCCTCTCTACCTAGATGGTAGAGAATCTTGATTTCTAGATCAATAAATTAAAGTGCCCTATGTTTTCAGTTCCTTTGAAAAATGCTACCTGGTCATTGTGAAAAATAGAGATAACTGCTTGTAATAAAGAAAAAAATGCAGTCTCCCAATCTTTATTTCTGTTTATTTTATTTTGTTTTTTTGGTGAGGAAAATTAGCCCTGTGCTAACATCCTTTGCCAGTCCTCCACTTTTTGCTGAGGAAGATAGGCCCTGGGCTAATATCCGTGCCCCTCTTCCTCTACTTTATATATGGGATGCCGCCACAGCATGCCTTGATGAGTGGTGCGTAGGTTCGTGCCTGGGATCTGAACCTGCAAACCCTGGGCTGCAGAAGCAGAGCGCATAAACTTAACCACTACGCCACTGGGCCAGCCCCCCAATCTTTATTTTTATATGTAAAAGTTTTGTTGGTATATGACAGTGATACTTGAATTGTTGTCTCAACATTTCCGTTGAGTCCTTCCAAAACAGACTTTAAAATGTAAATATTGAGTAGAGCTTAGATCACTTTAGCCTCCCAGAGTGGGATGGCTGATTATTTGGACTCAGATGCAGCAGCTCCCTAGGCCCCTCTCCAGTATCAGGTGTGCCCCTCTGATCAAAGAAGCACCTCATTACCAAACCTGAGCAAATCACCGTCCAGTCGGTCCCTCTCTGAGTCCAGCCAAGTTCTTGGGCTGAGCCTGGGACTCTGCCTTCTGTTCCTTTTACGCTCAGGAAGTCAGTCCCTGGTCTGAGGGGAAGGCTGCTATACAAGAATGGCTGATCTGGGTGGGCTCTGCTGCTGGAAGCCCCCATCTGAGTGAGGGGGCTCATTCCCTAAACTCTCTCCACCCCCAGTGACGTCTTTATTTTCAGACTCCAGGCTCTTTGGTCCCTGGATTGACACTTTCACCAGTATTGTATGCAGCAAAGGTGGACCTCATACAAGTGGCAAAGGTAGAATGGGTGTGCTAGCCGTTTAAATACCTGCTAGCATTTCTGTCCTGGCACCTTGACTTTCAAACAACTGAAAACCTCTGTTCCTCCTTCAGACCTTTGAATAGCTCCCAGCTGGAGAGACATAGTCGAATGTTGACAGAATGGCTTCCTGCAGAGCTGGGCTCAGCCTGCAGCCCTACTCTTGGAATGATCCCGAGTATTGCCATGTCACCTGTGTTCCCTGGCCTCATTCTTGTGAGTACATAAATGTCATTGACATCAACATCACAGATCTGAAACTTCCCATCAGCAGCCCATCCCTAACCCCATCTCTGCACCCAGGGTCTGCTGTTCTGTTCCCTGCTCATGCCTTCACTCCCTCACCCTCTGTGCCCTTCCCCATCCTGGGTCCTCATGGCACACTCCACCTTCCTTCCTGATCCTCATTCTTTATTCATTCTAGTGGAGCTGATCAGGGATGGCCTCACGTTAGGCATGGAATTCCTGCTCCTGCCTGCCTCCATGCCCAGCCTCTCAATAGAGCCTGCTTTTCTGGATGTCATCATTCATGGAGGTGATCCATCAGGGGATCCAGTGCTTCTTTTTCCAGTCCAGCCCACCTCCAGGGACCAACCGTCAGGTCATCAGAGGGTCAAGGAGGATGAACCGCACTTGGATGTGGGCCTGTATAATTTGGGGCAGTGGGGATGTGGTGGTAGATGGGCCTCTCTTTCATGTTCCTGAACATGCCACCATGGCGTAGGGTCTGGTTTGCCC
Source organism: Ceratotherium simum simum (assembly GCF_057802395.1). Lineage (NCBI taxonomy): Eukaryota > Metazoa > Chordata > Mammalia > Perissodactyla > Rhinocerotidae > Ceratotherium > Ceratotherium simum. Next base: position 41,619,781 of record NC_141904.1, read on the forward strand.
CTGAGTGCACAGTACCTCTAGGGGTCACTGTGGCCTAATGCCACACTGCAAGACTCCGAATCTCAGCTGTGACCACGCCCCAACACAACCTCCAGCTTTTGTAAGCCGCAAAGGACATAGTCCGCATCAGACGTCAGGCTCCAGGCTCTTGAAGTGTGGTTTTTTTTTTTGTAATTATTTATTTATTTATTTATTTATTTTTCTCCCAAAGCCCCAGTAGACAGTTGTATGTCATAGCTGCACATCCTTCTAGTTGCTGCATGTGGGACACAGCCCCCGCATCGCCGGAGAAGCAGTGCGCCGGTGCGCACCCGGGATCCGAACCCCGGGCCAACAGTAGTGGAGCGTGCGCACTCAACCGCTAAGCCACTGGGCCGGCCCTCCAGGCTCTTGGATTGATGGAACAGCAGAGGTTATCTTGTCCCATGGGCCTCATGTTTGGCTCACATCAGAATAACCTAGGTAGCTTAATTTTTCCCCCCCAATTTTATTTTGAAAAATTTCAAACCTATGGAAAAGTTGAAAGAAGAGTACAATGAATGTACTCCCCCTCAATATTTTTATTTGCTGTCTCTTTTTTTCTCGAACCACATAAAAGCAACTCATTGTTTTTAAAAAAGTGAGTTATAGACATGCCCCTTCACTTTTTAGTGCTTTGGCCTGTATCACCTGAGAATAAAGCCATTACCCTATATTTCCAAAATAATAATATCCCATCTAAGAAAATTATCAAGAATTCAGTATCATGTAATAAAAATCTCTATTAAAACTTGCTTAGGTGTTCCCAGAATATCTTTTATACTTTTTTTTAAAAATCCAGGTTTTAATCAAGATTCATATATTGTATTTTGTTCTTATGTCTAGTCTCTCTTCATCTAGAACAATCTGCTTGGTAAGCTTCCAAAAAATATATATTCTCCAACCCCACCCTTGAAGATTTTGATTCAGTAGGTCTGATGTGAGGCTGGAATCTATATTTTTTAAACTAATAACACTAGTGATTCTATTGATTAACCAGGATTTGGAACCAGACCACGCCCTACTTTGCCCTCACTCTCCCACAACACATGTTCCCTAGACAGGAGTCCTCTGGCAAGAAGGTGGTCTTTGAGCTTGTGAATATCAAGGGAGAACTTTGTTCCATCCCTTCAGGCCCCCAGGTACCCAATTTCCTTTATAATAGAGCTTCATAAAATTAAGCTGAAACCTTCCCTATAACTCCGACCCATCAATGACAGGCCCTGACTGCCATTCCAGGCTACATAGAACTGGCTGGCACCTGCTTTCACCTGATAGTCCTTTAGAGATAGGAAGCTCATAAAGGCATCAGGGCATCTCACTGCACGCTCAGGAGCTTGTGGATTTCACATCCTTCACCATCATGACTTTATGTGCTCTCGTGGTGTGGCGGCCACGTCTGGGCAAAGCGTTCAGGATGTGGTGATAGCAGTGCTGAATTGAGTCGGGGGATTGACCTTGTTCTGGACACTCCACTTTTCTCACTGGTTCATGTGGAACTTGCTCCAACTAACTGCTCCAGGTCTTTTTCACATGATCTACTGTCAAATCACTTCCCCATCATGTGCTGACATAGTCAATTTTTGGAACACAAATGTGGGATTATGTGTATGCCCAACTGTTAAGATTTGATTTTATTATAGTTTCTACCCATCTTCATAGGAGTTCACATTCTTGATGATCCTGATTTGGCCATCTGACATGTTAGCTATGCCTTGAGATTGCAGATCGGATAAACAAGGCTTCAACGTGTCCGTTAAAAACATTGAATGTCTGAGACAGAGCTAAGCAAGATCCCTTTGTTAAAAAATTCATTTCGCATGGCAACCTGCTTCACACACCCAAAAAATTTCATGTGATAATGTGCTTTGATATTTTCTAAGTTCAATTCTGTTTCTCTAAAAAGAAAAAACAGCCCTAAATTGATTGCACAATGCAGAAATAGGTCTTCATCACAATATGCCTGTGTCACTCTGGGACAGGGAGAGTGCTTGTTGCATGTCTGGGTCCACATAGCATAGCTGGACCAGTGCTTTGAACACCTGCAGTACGTAGGGAGGCACACTTGGGTCCCCATGCCTTCTTGCCACTTACCAGCTGGGCAGCCTCGGGCAACTGACTTCTTACTTCTGAATCAGTTTCCTCTTCTGGGAACAGTTGAGAATGACCAGCAAGATTGTTTGAGTATTGAATAACATATACAGTTTGGCAAGCCCTTAATAAATGGTAGCCAGTTCCTGTGAATTCTTGGGAATGATTATCGGTGACTACCAAAGACAGTCTTTAAATCCCCCTAGAATTCATATGTTGAAACATAATCCCCAATGTGATGGTATTAGGAGGTGGGGCCTTTTGGAGATGATTAGTTCTGCCCTCAAGAATGGATTAGTGTCCTTGTAAAAGACACCCCAGAGAGTTCCTTTGCCCCTTCTGTCATGTGAGGACACTGCAGAAAGGTGGCCGAACCAGAAAATGGGCCCTCACCAGACACTGAATCTGCCAGCACCTTGATCTTGGACTTCTCAACCTCCAGAACTGTGAGAAATACATTTATGCTGTTTTTAAGCCACCCAGTCTGTGGTATTTTGTTATAGCAGCCCAAACTGACGAAGATGGTGACTGATGGTCATCTTGTCCTGAGAAGGAGATGGAGAGAGCCTGACCGTAGCATAGTGCTAAGCTCTACACCAGGACCAGGTGGAAACAATTCTGTCTCTCCCCAATCCTAAGACTGTATAATGTGTTGCTACTAACCTTTTGACCATGTCAGTGCTTTGCAGTTTACAAAGTGCTTTCACATCAGATCTTATTCAGTCCACCATTTGAATCGCTGCTATTCATCTCATCTCACAAATGAGGAGACAAACTCCAGGACTTTATGACTTAGAAGGTTTCCTGGCTCCCAGTCTAATTGCCCTCCACTCCCCAAGGTTGTTGCAGTTATTTTAATTTGCTTTGTAATTCAGTCATTCATGCATTTACTCATCTTAACCTTACAAGGCCCTGCTGACTTCCTGGAGGCAGGGAAATAATGGAGTTGACTCCTTTCTGGGGCCTCCAGAGGGTTCTGTAAATAGTACTTGCTCAAAAAATGTTTTGGAGTTACCAACAAGTCAGAAAAGTTGAGCTTATCCTGCTGGAGTCCCAGTGTGCTCATTGTCCCTGTGAGGGACCCAAGAAAGGTGCGGACTAGGGCCCGGCTGGGGGGTCAGTCCCGCTACGGGGACCAGTTAGACCAGCTGAGGACAGCTGGTCCTCATGGGGGAGGCGTCTCAGAGGAGGCAGGAAGGCACATGCATTGGTCTGTAAGTGTCCTCCCATAGCCCTGGCTATGTACTTGTAGGCAGGCCCATGTGAGTAGAGCGGAGCAGGGGTCCTGTGTCTCAGATAACACCCAGGGCACTGAGCACTGCTTCCAGCACGCTTGAGTTCCCAGGGCACTTTCCCTAGGGCACCCTTCATCAGGCTGTGCAGGGTCTGGTCTCTGGTCTGAGGCAGCCCACCCTGGTGGGAAGATGGGAGCAAGGAGATGGCCGTCAGAGTGTGCTGAGCAGGGGCTCTTGTGTGTTTGGCCCTGGGAGAAACAGAGCTAAAATTAGATCTTCCAGCTGTGTGCAGGTGTGGAACTCCGCCCCCTCCCCTACCCCCAAGCGGGATCTTGGATTTATTTCTGTTCTCTCCCCACTTAACCCCAGTTCCTCCACAGGCACAAGATGAACTGTCCTGCCTCTGGTGATACCAGGGGTCCTTTCCACCCAAATGACCCCTAAGGCTGTGGGTGTGGGGACAGTGGCAGGCAGTAGCCTTGAGTTTGCTGAGCATCCCCAGCACCTCCAAGGCCTCGGCACAGCTGGGGCCCAACTGGCTCCTTTGTAGGCCACCAGGCAGGACAAATGTTTTAGATCCCTACCACCACCCACAATGGGCTCCTGCCTGCTCCCACTGGCCTCCTGATTTATGGGCTTTGTGCCCCCCTCACCTCTCTGCCCTCCCTGCCCACCATTTCAGAGGGAACATTTGACCCCTTGCCATCTTGCCATTCAGACACTGGCAGAGACCTTGGATCTCATCCAAGGTCAGTGGAGCCCAGGACAATATGATGTTTTTGTGCCCTTTCTCCCTCCATGAGGCTGACACTTGAATAGACTGGCACTCCTCAGGGATGAATGTGCCCCTCACTCCCCCTTCACTATGGCCCTGGGACTCTGCCTCAGGGGTCCCCAGACTGAGCCTGAGACCTTTACATCCTCTGGTCCAGGGTTAGATCTTAGCTCGGGCTCCTGTGTACTTACAATATGATTTTAGGTAAGTGGCATCTCCTTACTCCTAGTTTCCCTATCTGTAAAATGAGGGTTGGGCTAGACAGTCTCCAGGGTCCCTCCCTGTTTGGTGTCTTTTAACTATCCAGGGCAGGGTGTTCCTTCCAGAAAGGCAGCCTGCAGAGGTGGTTTGCCAGGGAGGCATTCTGGAGAAGGCCGGAGGCTGCAGGGGATAAGTGGGCTGAGGGGCCTCTGAGGAGGTGTGAATGAAGGAGGCAGAGCAGGCCGGTGTGGACAGCCCTGTCCCAGCCCTATCTCCCGTCCGTGACACCCTCTCCACACCCCAGCCCTGATAAGCAGGTGTGAGCCACGGCTGTCTTGTGACAGGCCCTTCAGCGGGGAGGGGATGGCGGGGGTCCACTCCACTTCTGAATTCAGATGTCAGCATCTTCCTCCCCCACCCCTATTTCCCACCCAGACTGGACAGGCCCAACCAACTCAGCATCCTTCTGACACTCAGCTCCTGGCTTTGAGACTTTGCCCATGAGGGCTTAGCCTTCTTAGGGATGGTGGGGAGCAAACCTCCCTCAGTCCTTTCTGGCAAAGTTCTGAGGAGGAGTATGGCCACCCCCCCGCCCCCAACCTCTGTTCCTGAAGTGACTGTGGTGCTGGGGCCTTTCATGCCCACTGCTTATCACGGGGTACACCTCAAGGCTGGTCCTCTTGTCTCCTCTCCTCACCCCATCTCCTCCAGTCCCTGTGGCCATCAGCTTTCAGTCATCCTCACCTCTGGCTTTGGGGCCATTGTTTGGTCTGGGCCCACCTTCTTTCCTCTAAGGCCCCAGCCACTGTTCACCATAAGGCCAAAGCCAGAAACCCCTAGTTTCTGGGTTTGTGGTCATAGGGGTAGGGGGAGCAGAGAAGACTGGGAGGAAGTTTGGAGAGTTTGGAGTTCTAGACAAGGGGGAGGGGAAGACAAATAGGGCTGGGCCAGAGGCTACAGGAAACCTGGGGAGGAAGGTCTTTGCCCAGACCTCCAAGCCTAAGGCACTGAACTCAGCTTTCTTCTACCGTCTCAGTCTCTTGTCTGTGTTCAGATCTGAAGATAATTTTGATTCTCAGGCTGCAACCGTTCTGCACCAAGCAGCCCATTCGAGGGTGTTTGGGTGTAAGAGTGTGCTCATCCTCTGTGTGTTCCCGTCCATGGGACCATTCTCAGCCTCTGCACAGCTTATGAGGCAACAGAGTGTGCTGGCTAAGAGCACGGACTCTGAAGCCTGGGAGATAGACCTGGAGTCAAATCCCAGCTCTGCCATCTTATCAGGTAGGGGGGCATGGGCAAGTTTCTTAACTGTTCTGTGCCTCGGTTTCTCCATCTGTAAATGAAGATGACAGTGTGGATGATAGTACCATATACCTTGTAAGATTGTTGTAAGTGTTAAAAGACTTAATAGATGTATTTGAACAGTCCCTGGCACAGAGTAAGCACCGTGTAATTGTTGGCTATTATTTTTATTTATGTAAATTTTATTTTAATGTAATTTCTAACTTACAGAAAAGTTGCAATTCCCATACATCCTTTATGCAGATGCACCAATTATTTATATTTTGCCAATTTATTTTATAATTCTCTCTCTCTCTATATGTGTGTGTATAATATACTCTATATTCTATATGTATGTATACACATACACACACTTTTTTTTTCTGAATCACTTAAGAGTAAATTGAAGACATCATGCTTTTTTACTCCTAAATACTTCCATGTGTATTGGTAAGAACAAGGATAGTCTTTTATAAAACCACAATACGGTTTTCAAAATCGGGAAATTTAACATTAATATAATACTGTTATCTAATCCGCAGTCCATATTGAAATTGCATTGATTGCCTCAATCATGTCTCCTTTATGTCTATTTTTTTCTCCTGTTCCAGGGTCACCTGTTGCATTTAGTTGTCATGTGCCTTTAGCCTCCTTTATTCTGGAAGAATTCCTCAGCCTTTCTGTGTGTTTCTTGAACTTGACATTTTTGAAGAATTCAGGACAGTTATTTTGTAGAATGATGTCGCTCAAATTCTGTTTGCTGTTTCCTCATTATTAGTTCCAGGTTATGCATTTTTGGCAAGATTATGAAGAAGGTGATGTTGCGTCTTTCACTCTGAGAACATCAGGAGGCACACAATGTCCATTTTCCCCTGTGTTAGAGATGTTGTGTTTGATCACTTGGGTTACATGGGCTGTCAGTCACACTGTACAATTGCTATTTTCTCTTTGCAATTAAAAAGTAATCCTGGGGAGATACTTTGAGACTACGTTCCTCATCAAACTTTTACCTACTAGTTTTCATCCATTGATGATTTTCTACCCCATCATTCTAAACTTACTAATTGGCCCATTCAAGCTGGCTCCCATGTCTTGTGACATGTCTCGTCAATCTTTGAGCATTCTCTTGCTTTCTGACACCACAACATGTTCCAGGCTCATCCTGTGTTTTCTCTGCTCTAGCAATGAATCAGCCATTTCACCAAGGAGCCCTATTTTCTTTTAATGGAGAATGGTATTTAGAAGCCATTGGTATTTAGAAACCAAGATTTGGGTGTTGCGTGTGCTCATTGGTACTCACTGATGCTTCCAATTGACCATTTCATTATCTGTTCACTTGGATATGATGGTGGGGAGAGCCCCGAAGAAACTGCAGCTTAAGGATGGAAGGGGAAGAACGGAGCTAGATGACCTGGATAGAGATCCTCCTCTCCCTCTCCAGCTCTCTGGGTCTTTCCCGCCCTCTCTGTCCTTCCTTTCCCTCTTCATCATGACCTCATCTCCCCTTTCTTGGTCAGAATTCCTCTGCAGATTCCAGCTGTGGGAACCTCTGAAATCGTTTCCCCAGCTACATGTGTGATATCAGAGGCAGGCAACTATGTGACCTTTGTGTGTGAACAGCCAAAGGCAAAGATAATTTACAAGAAAGTTTTTGCTTAGAGCAGTCTGGTGACAAGGTGATTGGGGAAGACACATTTGGAAGATTTCCACCTGGAAACGTTCCTTTTTCCCGCATGAAAAGCACTCAGATCAAAGCCTGTGCTGAAGTTGGGGATGGGGCGCCGTGGGAGGTGCACTCTCCCAATAAGCCTCCTCAAGGCTCTGGGGACCAGCAGGGAGGATTCAATGCCCAGGACAGCCCACTCGCCATGTCCACAGGTAGCAGATACAGGGACAGTTTGAAAAGAAAATGCTTGGAGTCCAGTGAAGGCCGCTTGACTGGCTTTCTTAGTTATGCAAATGTAGGGTGAGTGAGTAGCCTTGGTCCCCCATTTGGAGTTAGTTAACTGTTTGAAACTAGATCCAAGACTTCCTCTCGCTGAGATCCCTGGTATGCAAAGCCGGCCCCTGGAGGAAGTGCATCAATTTACAGAAGGAGCCCAGAGCCTCTGGGAGGGAAGAAAATATCCAGCTGGTACTTCCTGAGATATAAAGGGAAGGAGATCTGTTGGCGTGGAGCAGGGTGGCCACAATAAAGGCCTTGGGCCAGGGGCTGAAATAAAATTTGAAATTATTTTGAGGAAAACAGGAGTTTAGGGTGGTAACAGGTTTCCAGCAAGGGCCGGCCTGTGTTTCCTGGGGCAAGGCTGACTTTAGCATGGAGTGAGGCGACTGTGCCAGTTCTGGAGACTCCGCCATGCTGAGACTGTCCCTGTACTCTCAGCTGGGACTGTGGTGATTTATCCACAGGAATGTCACCTAGAGATGAGTCCAAGTGGGGACACCCCAGGCTCCCCTTGACTTTGAGGAATGGTGCTGTTTTCTAGCCTGGGCTGGACCCTGTGAGGTGTCCAAGTGTCCTCAACAGTGACGTGGCAGTGCTGTGCAGACCCCAACCCCTATTTTGTTTTTAAACAAGCAGAAGGTGAAGTTCTCTCAAGGGAGGGACTGGATATGTCATGTAAATTGTTGCTTGGTTAATAGAAAAAATTATTATTATTTTTTTCCCCCCAAAGCCCCAGTAGATAGTTGTATGTCATAGCTGCACATCCTTCTAGTTGCTGCATGTGGGACGCTGCCGCAGCATGGCCGGAGAAGCGGTGTGTCAGTGCGCGCCCGGGATCCGAACCCGGGCCGCCAGCAGTGGAGCACACGCACTTAACCGCTAAGCCACGGGGCCGGCCCTAATAGAAAAAATTAAAAGTGGATTGAGGCCACCCTTATGCTCTGTGCTCAGGGGACAGTTCAGACAGCTGCATTCACAGTGACCAGAGAGGCCAGTACCTGCCCAACACCAGCGACATGTGTGCAGGGCCTCCAGCAGGTACTGGGAGCTTGCTGTCTTTCGGAGCTCATGCCACCTGGGATGGATGTAGGAGGCAGGATGAGGGGAGATGGGACCTAGAGTTTATTCTTAGAAGAAGCCTGCATGGGATCATCCATCCTGCTTGCCAAGTGCTTGTTGGGGCAGATGTAGGAGGCCTGAGGGTCAGCCTGGGAAGTGACTTGAGGAGGCCTCTTGTGGCACCTTCCCCGCTGTCCTAGCCAGAGACCAGAGGAACCTCTCACCCACTCCTGGATGTTCTCTCTACCAATTTTGCATCCTAAATAGCTCCCAATTTTCTTACTCTCCACTGTCCCCATCCTGGTCCAAGCCACCATCATCTCTCCCTGCAGAGGCCACCTGACCTGTTTCCCCTCATTCGTTCTTGTCCCCCACAACCTTTTCCCTCAGAGCAGGAGGTGAGATCTTTCTAAAGTACAAACCCAGTTATGAACCGTGCCCCTCCCCCCAAGTAATAAAAAGTATATACAACAATAAACCTCTTCAACAGCCCCACAGTGTGTCAGGGTCACATCCATACTCCTTTCCTGGGCCTCACCAGGCTGGACTCCCCCTCACTTTCTGGGTCCAGCCGTGTGGGCCAACTTTCCGTTATGGAATGGGCCACGTGTCTTCCACCTCAGGACCTTCATATCTGCTCTTCTCTCTGCCTGGAAACACCCACCTCAGGTCAACAAAAATGCCGTTTCTTCAACGGAGATCTTCCCTGATCCTGGATATTCTTTTATTTTTTTTTTGTTGTTGAGGAAGATTAGCCCTGAGTTAACATCCGATGCCAATCCTCCTCTTTTTTGCTGAAGAAGATTGGCCTTGGGCTAACATCTGTGCCAACTTTTGTCTACTTTATATGGGACGCCGCCACAGCATGGCTTGACAAGCTGTGTGTTGGTGTGCACCTGGGATCTGAACCTGCGAACCTGGGGCCACCGAAGCGGAGTGCGCGAACTTAACCGCTACGCCACAGGGCCGGCCCCCTGGATATTCTTACTTATTGCACTTGGTACTTTTCCCCCACAGTTTTGTAACTATACACAGCCCTTGTCTGTGGATTTTGATGTTAATATCTGTCTCCCCAACTTGACTGTAAGTTACATGAGGGCAGGGGCTTTGTCTGTTTTTGCTTATTATTATAGCTCCAGAATCCATAGGATGCTCAATACATGTTTGCTAAAGGAAGAATGGATAGATGCCTCAGTTTCCCCAGCTGGTCCCACGTGTAGGCTCACGTTACTTAGTGGGAGGGAGTGAGGAAGGGGACCCCTGTGGCTCTGGGAGCTACTGCCACTCACTCCTGGGATGTACCATTGGTGTCAGCCCTGTTGGCTGGGCTTTGGCCCCACTGCTCAGCATTCATTTATCCTGCAAGTATCATAGTCTCCACAGGAAAAAGAGAGGGTGGCTGGGTCATGTGGCAGGTAGGGCTGGCAGGGGGCAGCAGACGCATGGCTTCCTAGTGGGTTTATCCTTGGGGCTGGGTGGTCTTCAGCTGGGGCCTAGGAGCAGAGAAATCGGCTTGGGGGGCTCTGTGGCTGGTGCCCGGCAGCAGGTGGGTGGTGAGGGCAGCACCGAGGTAGTGGCTTGCCTTGGGGAGAGGAGGGCATGGGCTGCCAGGGTGCCAAGGGAACCTTAGCGGGGGCTTTAGGCTGGGCAGGCTGGGTGGGGCTGGCCACAATCGAGGAGGTAACAATGAGTGTGAAGAGCATGCTTAGTGGAAGAGAAGGACGGGGAGCGTGGAATGACCAGAGCTTCATCTCCCTCCCTGACCTTTCCATGCTCCTTGCCTCTGATCTCCCTCACCCCTCCTGCACTCTGGCCCCCCAGTGTCTCCTATTCTCCCTGCTCTGGGCTTCTAGAACCCCCAGGCCTCCAGCCCCTATAACCCTCTCAGCTCTCACAACCTCCCAGTCCCTCACCACCCCTGGCCCATCCTGCCAGCGGCCTGGGCCCTGCTGGCCTGCCCTTCTCTCATCATCTCTTTCTCACTCCCTGTGGCACCCTGGTGCCAGCCCCAGATCTGTGTGGACTGACTTCCCAACACTCCTGTCCTCCTCCCCGCCCCACTGCCCCCGGGGAAGGGGATCCCTTGGGCACCCAGCTTTCCTAAAGGTCAGGTGGGGTGAGGGTGGGGCTGATGGAGGGCCTGGCCCACCCTGAGCTGTGGAGCTGAGCTAGGGAGAGGGCGTGAGGGAGGAGTAGGGAGACCAGAGCATGCTGAGCCACTGTGGGGCAGGAGATGGGGTCCCTGCAAGACCACACTACTTTCCCCAGCTTCCCAGGTTCCACTGGTCTTGCCTGGTGTCATCTGTCCTTCCCAACTCTTCCTCAGTCTCTTCTGTCTCCCCTGGTCCTTCTGGTTTCTCAGGGTCCCTCTCATTGGTGACTGAGGAGCTGCGCCCTAGGCCATCCTGTGGGCCAGGAGTTGCGGGGGAGCCTTCTGCTGCTGTTGTATGTGTAACTAGTGTCCCAAGGGTGGGTGGCTGTAAGGGGGTGCCCCTGGGTGGAAGAAGACCTGTAAGGGTGTGTCAGTAAACAGAACAATTCAAGAAATCAGTGGATGTTACTGTAGAAGGGATTTAGAGATTGTCCCCAACCATTTACAGGTGGAAACACAGGGCTCTGAAGAGGGAAATGATATTGACAGGAACAAGTCACATAGGGGTTAGTAATAATAATTGTCATCATCAAACTGGACATTTATTAAGTGCTTACTTCTTATGTACCAGGGATTATTGTAAATTTTCTACATGTCTTAATTGACACAACCCTCACACTACCCTAGGAGGTGAGTATTGCTATGCCCATTTTACAGATGAGGAAACAGAGACTAGTGCAGTGAGATCAGTTTCTTTAGATCATACAGCAAGCCCATGGCAGAGCAATGGAATGTTTTCACACTGAATAGAGAGTCTTACTCCTTCAAATGATGATGTGAGTATATAAAGCATTTGTTTAGAGCTCCTGAAAAACAGTAGCAGACATTTCACCAAGGAAGATATAAGAATGGCCAATAAGCACATGAAAAGATGCTCAACATCCTTAGTCATGAGGGAAATGCAAATTAAAATTATGGGGTATGCCTACTCGAATGGCTAAAATTAAAGGAAAAATAAAAAGTTTGACAATATCAACTGTTGGCCTGGATATGGAGCAACTGGAACTCTCATTGCTGGTGGGAGTGAAAAACCAACAACCACTTTGGAAAACATTTGACAACTTCGTATAAAGTTAAACATACACTAATCATATGATTCTGAAATTCAATTCCTAGGTATTTACCCAAGAGGAACAACACATGTTGACACAAACACCTGAACACAAATGTTCATAGCAGCTTTATTCATGATAGCAAAATTTGTAAACAACCCAAATGTCCATCTACTATTGAATGGAAAACAAACTATGGTGCATCCATATAATGGAGTACCACTCAGCAACGACAAGGGAAAAACCAACACATGCAGCAGCATGGATGAGTCTCAAATGCATTATGCTGAGTGACAGCAGCCAAATACAAAAGGCTGCATACAATATTATTCCATTTAAAGAAACTCTCCAGAAAAAGCAAATCTATAGGAATAGAAACAGCCCAGTGGTTGCCAGGAGCTAGGGTCGGGGAAGGGATTGACTACAAAGGAGCACGAGGGAATTTCTAGGCATGATGGAAATGTTTAGTGTCTTGATTTTGGTGGTGGCTATCCCGCTTATAATAAAATCTGTCAAAACTCATCAAACCATGCATTTAAAAGGGGTGAATTTTATTGTATGTGAATTATACCTCACTGAACTCGATTTAAGTATAGAAACAGTGGGCTGGAGAGGGTAGGAAATTGGATGGCCATGGTTGACTCACTGAAAAGGTGACATTTGAGAAGACTTGAAAGAGGGAGGGGAGCCTTGCCACTCTCTGGAGGAAGAGTGTGTCAGGCTGAGGGAACAGCCATGGACGTCCTAAGGTGAGGTGTGCTCAGCCTGGGCAGGAACCAGCAAGGAGCCGGTGTGACTGAAATGGAGTAAGAGACGAGGTTGTGGAGGGGCTCAGACAGGCACTGGGGACTGGGGCAGATCATGGGGGCCACATAGGGCTCAGGCTGTTCTCCAAGTGCGATGGGGCCACTGGGGCGTTCTGAGAAGAGCAGTGGCATGCTCTGACTTCCGTTTTAACAGACCCCGCTGGCTTCTGAGTTGAGAGCAGTCTAGGGCAGGACCAGTTAGGAGGCTTTTGCAAGAATCCAGGCAAGAGATGATGCTGGCTCAAACCAGCATGGTGGCAGTGGAGGTGTTGAGAAGTGGTTGGACTTGGGATATATTTTGAAGGCAGAGCCAACAGGATTTCCTGCCAGATTGGATGTGGGGTGAGAGAGAGAGAGAGAGAGAGGAGGCAGGGGTGATGCCAAGGTTTTTGGACTGAGCAGCTGGAAATTCAGCTGGGCACCCCCTGTGGGGGCTGTTGACGGTTTTAACCGTCCGCTGAGGCCTGTGGCCGAAGTCAAGACAGAGACAGAAGGGAGGGGCTCAGCCCTGCTTCTGGCTCGGGCTCAGGAGATGGGCTGTACATGCTGGCTATTCCATTACCCTTTATTTATTGGCCTTATTGGCTTTTGTCATTTCCTCATTGTCTCCTGTCTGGAGAGAAGACTATAAATGTGATGGATTGATACAGGATACAGGAGGCCCAATGATCTCTGTTGAGCGGGCCTCGCTTCTTCGGCAAGCCCTCCCCGCCCTCTACTGTCCTTGTAGCTCCTCCCACAGACTTGCATGCAGAAGCAGCCTGGTCCCTGGCCTTCCAGGAAGAGGGGGTGCAGCCTGAGAGGGTGAGTGGCAGACAGATGGTTCCCCAGGAGACATGGCTCCAAGGACAAGTAGTGGAGGCAAACTTAGCTGCCTGGCCAGTCACACCTTAAATCCTAGCACCGGGTCCCCGAGGATCTGCCCACAGAGGCCGGGCACGGAGTGGGGTGGGAGGACAGGACATGCCGCCTGCTGGTCAGCCCACATCCGGGGAGGGGGGTTGTGCTTTGACTTGCACGCCTTTCTGGAATCTGAGCTGGCCCGTCTCTCCACAAGCTGGGATGATGGGGCTTTTCTCTCCAGCAGCAGGTGCCTGGCAGGTGCCCAGGGATGCCGGCCCCTTGAGCTGGCATGAGAGGAAGTGCTTGTCAGGGTGGTCATTACACGTGCTGGGCTCAGGCTGGACCAGCCTCCACTCCTGCAGTTCAGGCTAACTTGGGACACCCGAAAGAGAGTGGTGCCCCTGGCAAGGCCCCCAGAGTCCCTTTGGGATCCCCCCAGACAGAGCTTGGCAGCTGCCAGCCTTTGAGCGTTATTTCTGAATGAAGTCCCTTGGCCACTCACTCTGGCCTGTCTGCCTGCCTGCCTTTATCCCTGGGAATGTCCTGAGGCCCCTGGTCCAAGGGGGGTTGGGACAGGAAGCCTGAAGTTCATTCCTGGGATTTCAGGCGTCGCCCTATGGTCACGCCGCTCCCCCTCCCCGACACGGACCCTGATTACTGTGCCTTGAGCATCACGTGTGTGAATCCGCATGTGTCTCTCCATGTAGGTGAGACTCTCAGATGGCCCTGTGTCTGACCTCCTTCCAGGAGAACGAAGAGTGGAAGTTGGGACCGCTGGTGGGAAAGGGGGCAGGGGACCTTAGAGGACAGGAGGGATTCAAATGGAGGAGAGGATCCAGGTGAATTCAGCAGACAGTGAACTGCTGGATTGATTGGGTTGTCTTTTCTGCAAACATTGCCTGGCTCCTAATCTGTGCCAGGTATGGCGGTGGGGGCTGGAGAATGTGATGTGAACAGACCGGGCTGGCCTGGCTTTACCCAGCTCTCAGACTCGTGGATAGCCACACAGTGCAGTGTGCTCAGAACCCGGGAGGGTGTACAGGCGCTGCACCAGTGTGGATGCCCTGACAAGCAGCCTGGGGGCAGGAGACACTGGTCCTGTCGCTTGGCTGAGCTCATGAGCCGCTGCCTTTGGCGTTTCCTCACTCTCAGTTGCTGCCTGTTCAGTCTCCGCCTGTGGGAGTGCCTGTACTGTCTCCCCTGTCCCTCCCAACCTCTGCGCACCAAGTCTCGTGGCTGTCAGGGCTGAGGGTGGAGGAGCTGCTGGCACGGGTGCAGGGGAGCTGCCAATGCTGTGGCCCCAGGGTGAGAGCTGATGTCTGTCCAGGAGCATCTCTCTCCTTGCCAAGGGTTGAGATCCCTGGGCCGCATGCCTTCCCTCTGACACAGGAGCCGGCATCCGTCCCTCACAGAGCCGCCCGCTGCCTGGACCCCAGCCTCACCCCAGAGTGGCCTGATGACAGCTGTGGCATTGCAGCGAGCACAAGGACCCACTCGTGTCTCCCTCCAGATCCCAGGCCACGTGAAGGCCCACCTCAGGCAGCCAGGGAAGACCCCACACAACGGGCCCAAGAACCCCACACTCCAAGCCTTGGCTGCGAGAACAATGGGGAAGCCGCCACACTGGCCCAGACCTAGCAGCAGTGCCCTGGAGCTGGTGAGAGAGGAGGCCTGACCCCATCACAGCTTGTGGTGGGTGTCACAGCCTCCCTCCCACCTCCCCTCATGCGCTACACAGTTATTCAGTCACTGCCATATACCAGCTCCTGGGCTAGGTCCCGGCTGCAGTGGTGAGTAAAACAGACACAGACCCTGTCCTCATGTTGCTTTCACTCTTTTCACTGGAATTTCTAGTAAGAAACATATTTTCCTCACTACCCAGAGTACATATAGGCACTCACCCAAGATTTATATGTATATCTGAAACAATAGTTTCACAAAACAACACTCATCCTTACCACTGCTATTTTAAATTCTGATACTATTTTTTAAAAGGCTGGTTGTGGCCCACTACACTGGGAAATGGCCTGCCCTTTGAAAAGCCCTGGTCTAGTTGGGGAAAGATGATTAAACAAATGTCACAGAAGGTTAGCATGGACTGTCCCTGCTCCGGTCTTGACCAAGGGACCAATACCAAGGGTTGGAGGATACCAAGCCATGTGTCTCTCATATGCAGATAGCTTACAAGGGAAATGTGGACACCGAGACCTGCAATCACATCAAGGCTATAAAAAGGGGTGCAAGAGAGTGGAGGGCTGAGGGAGACTGTGAGCAGGTTTCTTTGGAGAGAACTGTGTGTGTTGTTTCCAGGACCTGTGGCCTTCCCTTGGGAAGGGCCTGTGTGTGGGGGATGCCACCTTCTAACCCAGGCCTGTTGAGGGGGCTTCCAGGGCCTTCTTCGAGAGCTTTGACATGTTGGAGGCTCAAGTGGATGGGTGATGGGGCCTGACTCTCCTGCCCTGAGACCTGGACGGAGGGTGGTGGGCCAGCTGCTCTAGTGGTGGCTGTGGAGCGCGCTGCTGCCATGGCATGGCTGCACCCAGAGTGGGTGGGGCAAGTGCTCTGAGTGCTTCTTGAGGACCAGAGGTGGCAGGCAGGGAGAGAGGGCTGGTGTGTGCCACCACAACAGAGCCACCTGGAGGGTTGAGGGGCTTGGCAGGAAGTGGCTGGGGTGGGACCCATGGGCGCCCACAGGCAAAGGAAGGGATTGCAGGGACACCCAGAAGAGAGTGCATCTCCTGAGCTGAGGAAACTGCAGGGAAAAGGTCCAGCAGGGAGTCTCCAAAAGCCCACAGATGATAAGCAGACGAGAGTCCCCGCTAGTCACCTGCCTGGTGCGAGGAGGAGCCACACAGCCACGCCATTTCCGACTGTTCTAGGGACTGGACACTCTCAGGACGAGGCTGAGACTATATTTACAATGTAAAGGGGCTGTAGGCTGCAGTTTTACCCAAGACGGAATGGAAAAGCCACAGGATCAGCCTGGTTTTCATCCAGGGCCAGGGAAGATTATCTCCACTGAATAAAGCTGCAAGGGACAGGGAGAGACAAAAATAAAGGTTGGATTCGATGACATTGGGCGTCATGTTTGTTCACATACCAGCTTTGCGGGTATTTGCAATGAGGAGTGTTGTTAAGTGCCGTGACAAGAGAAGTACCAAGAGTGGGGACAAGTGACGGGGAAGGGGGTTGGGTGGTGGTCAGGGAGGGCTCCCAGAGGAGGTGACATTAAGATGAGGCTGAAGGCTGAGTGGAAAGGAGAATAGCGTTCTGGGTGATGAGAACAGGAGTTGGCAAGGCTGAAAGGAGAAAGAGCCTGGGGCCTTCCAGGGGTTACGGAGAGATGTGGTTACAGAGGTTGTCAGGGCTGGAGGCCCTGGGAGGGGTTTGCCTTGATCCTGAGATGACAGGAAGCCGTTGAAGGGTTTTATCCAGAGGCAGTGATCTTGGATTACAATACTCTGGTAGCCAAGTAGTTTGGAATGGATGAGGTTAGAGGAAGGGAAGCCAATGAGGAGCTGCCCGGGCGGTTTCCACGAGGCAAGGTGCTGGCCTCAACCAAGGAAGCAGCAGCAAGATGGAACTAAGTCATGGGGTTTGAAAGATGCTGAGAGGGTAGCGCCAACAGGGTATGGACTGGGGCTGTGGGAGAGGGAAAGCCTGAAGATGGCATCTGTGGGGGTACCTTCACCAATAGGCTTGGGGACATGACAGATGAGCTCAGTGTTGGGTGGGTTGGGCTTGAAAGCTTTGGCGATGTCCTGAGGAGGCAGCTCGATGTGCTGGCCTGGGGCTGAGAGAGGCCTGGGCTCCAGGTAAAGGCTCAAGACTCTTCTTTAGAGCATGGCAGGGAATGAGAGGGTGTTTCCCACTCTCCTCCTGGAAGAGGGCCCTGGGCCTAAAGAGCTTGATCACTCGGTCAGACACTGGAGGATGTGCCCCCGAGGGAGGCAGTCTCAGAGACTGGAGGAAGCACTGGAGAGCCACAGAAGCACTGTGGGGCCACAGAAGCCTGAGGAAGAGAGGATTTCCAGGAGGGGCTGCTGTCCACTGAGTTAAATGCTGTGGAGGGGACCTGCAAGATGAGAACAGAGAAAGCTCTGCTGGATCTAGCCTCTGCTGGCTGGCAGAGCACTTTTGGTGGGGTGGTGGGGCAGCAGTGAGGTGCAGTGGACTGAGGAGTGAGGGGGAGATGAGGGTGAGGAAGCCAGCATCAGGTGTCACGACACACAAGTGCCACCACCTGCCTGTTCTCCATGGCAGTTGCCCCTTCCCGCTTCCACACCCTTCCAAACCCTTCCCATCATGTGAGCCCCAAATTGCGGTCCTCCCCTCAACAGTACCCCAGACTGGGTGTCCTGGGAGGCAGGGCCCCCATGTCCTCTTCTTGGGGGCAGACTGTTCTGCCCATATCCTACTTTACCCGGACCAGCCCACACTCCCAGCCATTTTCCTGGGAAGACAACTGGAAGTCCCGCATGGTTCTCAGGATCTCATCCCGCTCCCTGCAACATCATTCTCCAGATTTGCTCAGGACGAGGCCTCCTCACAGGTTCCTTGGGCCTCTACCACAGCCCTTGTCAACTCCCAGCACAAGAACAGAGCCTAGGCCAGGTCATGTAAGCCATTTATTGGTTTGTTTTAAAAATATGTATCTTATTTATACACGAAGTTTGGTGAGAAGTGCTTGATTAGTTCAGACAACAGCTGGCACTTGATACTTGTCCCTCCCTCCTTTTTCCTACCCTCTTGTCCCTCCTGCTGGTCATTGCACAGTTCTGGGGGAAAAAAAATGAGAGCCATGCTAAAAGCTAAGTAGTCAGGTCTAGCTTGTCCTTGCCCTTGGCCACATCGTCTGCAGCCACCAGCCAGCCCTGGGCACCTGTCTCAAGGCTCCCAGGCTGTCCACACCACAAAACCACAGTCTCCTTCCGGCCAGTTGGGCTCGCAGCCTGGCCTGCCTCCCAAGCCACATTCCTGCCCGTGCAGCGGGTGCTGAGTGCCAGGGAGGGGGACACACCTCTCCAAGCCTTGAGAGCAAAGCACAGAGATCTACAAAAATAAGATTTCCACTCGGAGAAGTGTCCCAGGACAGTTAAAACCACGTCCCACACTGGACTCAAAGGGAACAAGGAGAAGAGAAATCACTGGGGGAGAGCGGGTTGAGGGCTGGGGTTGTCACCAAGGGAACTCGGGTGACAAGAAGAAACGTAATACTTTACTCGCCGGCAATGCCCCCTCAGCACTGCCACGAGCTCACGAACGTCTAGCCCTCCGACAGCTCGGCGAGGTAGGTTAGGAGCAGCCAGTTTCCAGCTTCCCGGGCTGCCCCGAGAGGTGGCCTGTGAGGTGGACGCCTGGTGGAGGGCGGCTTTGCTGGAGAGCTGGAATTGGGCAGCCGAGCCCCTGCCTGCTCAGGCTCCGCCAGCCAACGGTGTCACTCTCAGGGTGACAGTTCTCTGCATTAAAAGATTTGCATATGCTAAATAGGATTGTCAGCAGCTGAAGAGGCCCTGGGGGTAATTGGACTAGAAAAAGTATTTTCCCTGAAAAGGCCTTCTCACAAGACCCATGGGACAGCCTGGGCCCTGCCCCAGGAGGTCCTGCATGAGGGTGTCACTAGGACTCTGGGCTGAGCCGGAAGGGCTGGTCCAAGGCCACACTTCTCCATTTTCCAATGGGGCCTGTGGGTCATTCTCCTCCCATGGCATGGGAACCGGGCCAGGCCGTCCCGAGACCGCTTCCCTACACAGGGCCCAGGCTGCCCTCTACACTCCCATGCCACTGCATCTGGAGAGGGGCTGGGGACCACAGGGGAATCCCCTCCCCATATGGTCAGAGGCAGAAATGTCTGGAGAGCCCTGGAGAGACCAGGGTTCCCTCATCAGATGGCTGGGGGCCACCGTGGCTGAGGGCCGTTGACCTTCCCAGCCCCAACCCCATGGGGCTCAGCCTTCTCTTCCTGGCCTGTGGCACAGGGCCTGCCAGGTGTGGGAGCAAGGACAAGCTGGGTGCCAGTCCGTGAGTGGGGCTGGCTCCCTCACACCTTTCGTTATACGTTATATTCCTATACGTTAATACTCTGACAGAAGGTCAAGCTCTCCTGGGAGGAGAAGGCAACATCGGTGCCTAGGACCAGCCCTGGGACCCAGGCCACTCTCTTCTGGAAACTTTTCATTTTTGTAGAACCGACCCCAGTATGGCCAAAAACACAGGGGGATAATGGGACTTTGGGGACAGGGAAGGCCAGAGTGAGCTCCTGCTGACAAGAACCCCACTCGTGGGGGCCGGGAGGAAAGGCCTGGCTCCCTTAGGCTGGGGCAGAGGTGGCTGCCTGACACTCGCCTGAGAGGAGCCCAGGGTCACACGTCGCCTGTGTCTGGCCTCTGTGTGTGTGAGTGTGTGCACACGTGTGTGTGAGGAAAGGGGTTCAGCTCTCCTGGCACCTCAGGCCTAGCGGCAGGGGAACCCTTTTCTGCCCTTGGGCAGTGAAGGCCTGTGGGAGCCACAATGGATTTCACTTTTGCTTTGAGAACAGAGTTCCAGCAGCTCCACAGAGACTCTTTTCAGAGTTAAGAAGAGGCAGTGTGAATTGCTGCCGACGTCCATGGAAAAAACATTAGTTCTTTGCTCAAGTAAAAAAATATCAAATATAATAAATTTATGAAAGTCCATTCACAACATATACAGTCTCAGTTTTATATTTTGCCTCAGCAGCTGGGATGGAGTTGCTTTTCAGAGCCCCAGGGCGTTGCCTGACCAGACCAGGCCACTGGGGACAGGCTACTCTGAATGATCGGCTCCGCCAACTGCTTCCGGCCGTCAGCATGGGTGCCACAGAACTTTGCCTTGTCGATCCACGGGGCTGAGGCTCATCTCTCACTCCCGAAGCCCAAAGCGAGGAAGACCCAGCAGATGCTGGTTTGTGGCTGCATTCAGGTTTGCCATGATGCAACAGCCTGCCTTTCCGTGCGTCCTGGCCAGTGGGAGTGAGGCTCACACGACAGACTCACGGTCTCTGTCTGGGGATGGGGGAAAGTCTGCAAGATCTTCGCTGTGGCTGTAGTCAGAGGCCCGCACCTGGAGGTTATCGCTGGTGGCCCGGGTGACGCTATCATAGGAGGGTGGGAAGGATGTGGAGGAGATGGAGGAGCTGGAGGGTGGGCCACGGCGCCGGGAGAAGTTCTCATTCATCATGTAGGCAATGAGGCCCTCTTGCTCAGGGGCATCTTCTTCAGAGAGGCCGCTGTTGCCTGCCTGCTGGCGGAAGAGGAAGGAGGCATGCTTCATGGAGCGCTGTAGCAGGTGCCTCCGGAAGGCCCGCTGGATGATCGTGGCCGACACCTCCTCATGCTTGCGCCGCAGTGTGGTGGTGATGGGTTCGTAGGAGATCTTGGATGGGTTGGCCGCCATAAACTTCTCCTCCATCTGGATCTTCAGGGCGTCCATCTCCCCAGACTCACCCAGGACCCTCTTGGTGAAGGCAAAGAGTATATCCATGCAGTGAATACGGTCCCCGCTCACCATGGGCAGGTCCATATTGATGAGGCTTATCTGGTTGGGCTTGGCGATACGGAGTGGCTCAGACAGGGCATCGGCGAAGTCGGACAGGGCCGAATACTCAATGAACTGGGTGGCCTCTGGGTCGAACTTCTCCCAGATTTCATAGAACATGTCAAAGTCATCCTCACTCAGGGGCTCGGTGCTCTCCTCCGTGGCCACACTGAAGTTCTCCAGGATGATGGCAATGTACATGTTGACCACAATGAGGAATGAGATGATGATGTAGGTGGTGAAGAAGAGGATGCCCACAGCTGGGCTCCCACAGTTCCCCCGGGAGCCATTGCTGTTGGGCAGATTGGGGTCGCAAGAGGGGGGCCCTGTGTTGAGGATGGGGCTGAGGAGACCATCCCAGCCAGCTGACGTGGTGATCTGGAAGAGGCAGAGCATGCTGTTGGCGAAGGTCTGGAAGTTGAACATGTCGTCGATGCCAGCCTCCCACTTGACATAAGCAAAGTTGGCCATGCCAAAGATGGAGTAGATGAACATGACGAGGAAGAGTAGCAGGCCAATATTGAAGAGGGCAGGCAGGGACATCATGAGGGCAAAGAGCAGTGTACGGATCCCCTTGGCCCCTCGGATCAGCCTGAGGATGCGGCCGATTCGTGCCAGGCGGATGACTCGGAAGAGTGTTGGGGAGAAGAAGTACTTCTGGATGATGTCTGAGAGCACAGTGCCTGTGGGAAACAACAGAGACTGAGGCCACTAACGGCATCTCTCTCCTCCTTCCAGCCCAGTGTCACTGGGTAGGGTCTCTGTATGGCCAGAAGCCAGGGAGAGGAGGTCCTTCCAGGAGGATTGGGTCACCTGGGGCATGCAAGGACCCTGCCTTTCTCCTCTCTCTGAGTCTCCATTTCTGCATCTATGATCCAGAAAATGAGGACCACAGTACCCACATCCTTCGCAAAGTGCCTTCTCAGCCCCTTTGTTCCCTACTTTTCTGAGAATACCTGCACAATAGAGCTGTACTAGGCCTGTTTTCTAGATCATGGGTCTGAAGCCTGAGGGGACTTGCTCAGCATCTTGGTGACTCGTTTGGAGCAGAACTCAGGCCTGTTAGCTCCTCGCTACTCAAAGTGTGGTCCGAGGACCAGGAGGCTTGGGATCTCCTGGGCGCTTATCAGAAATGCAGAATCTCAGCTTCACCCCCAGACTCACTGTGTTTTGACAAGCCCAGATGATTCATGTGCACACTGAAGTGCAAGATACACTGGCCCAGAAGCCAGTGCTCTCCCCCACGCCACGTGTGTCACATCTCAGCCTCTCTGAGATGGTTCCTATCACCCTCCCATCTCTGCTAGCTTCCAAGGCTTTCCCACCCTTTGGTCTCTAATGATTACTCTGGGTTTGGAGTTTTAAGGAGCAAGGATATAAGTTATAGGAGAAAGAGTGAAATAAACTTGCCTTGTATTGGCCCCAGTGACCTCTCCAGACTCTTCACATAATAACAATGTCACTGGCTGACATGTGTCCAGTGTTTCCTGTCAACTAGACTCTGGGCTGAGCACTTTATATCCATCCATGGAGCCCTTCCAATTACCCTAGGAGGTAAGCTGATACTATCATCCTCATTTTGCAGAAGAGGAAACTGAGAAATCAGGTAACTTACCTAAGTTACCACCTAGTCAGTGATAAGCTGGAATTTGATTCAGACACTCTGGCTCCAAGTTGACCTGTTAACCACGCGTCCTCGGTACGGCCCAGCACCAGGACCAGGAGGTGATCGTGAGGTATATGCTGCACCTTCCAAAGCCTCTGAGAATTGTCCCTTAATGGCTCCCTTCCTACTGCTGACCTCCTGCGTTCTCTAAAGCCCCTCTCCAGTCCCACTGGCCATGCTCTTGCCCTCACCCCTGTCTGGGACCTCCCAGAGCACTTCCTGACCCTACTTCCAGCTTCTAACCATCTGCCCCTCACTGCAGCCACAGTAGCCCCTGCATTTTCCTGAGTTCACCGAAGGCAGGTGCTGGACATGCAGAAAGATGATAGTCAGTCACCCCAAGGCAGAGTTCCGTGGGGGCAGGGTCAAGAGTTTGGGCTCTGAGCACAAGCGACAAAAGAAAAAAATATTGATAAACTGGACTTAATCAAAATTAAAAACTTTGTGCTTCAAGAGACAACAACCAAGAAAGTGAAAAGACAACCCACGGAATGGGACAAAATATTTGCAACTCATATATCTGAAAAGGGACTTGTATCCAGAATATATAGAGAACTCTTACAACTCAAAAATAAAAACATAAATAAGCCAATTAACAAATGAGCAAAGAATTTGAATAGATATTTCTCCAAGACATTTCTCTTGTTATATACCAAGGAAAATGACCAATAAGCACATGAAAAGATGTTCAGCATTATTAGTCATCAAAGAAATGCAAACTAAAACCTCAATGAGATATCACTTCATACCCACTAGGGTGGCTATAATAAAAAAATCCAGACAACAACAAGTGTTGGTGAGGATGTAGAGTAATTGGAACCCTCACACATTGATGAGGGGAATGTCCAATGTTGCAGCTGTGTTGAGGGCAGTCCCTCAAAACTTTAGATTAGTGGTTTCCGGGGGCTGGGGAGAGAGCAAATGACTGCTAAATGGGTACAGAGTTTCTTTTGGGGGTGAGGAAATATTCTAAGATTAGATAGTGGTGATGGTTGCACACCTCTGTGAATATACTAAAGACTATTGTATTGTATACTTTAAAGGGTGAATTTTACAATATGTGAATTATATCTCAATAAAACTGTTATTAAAAAAGAATTTGGGCTCTGAGGTCAAACAGGCATGGCTGTGTGCCATGGTCTGAATGTTTGTGTCCCCCCAAATTCATATGTTGAAATCCCAACTCCCAAAGATGATGGTATCAGGAAGTGGGCCTTTTGGGAGGTGCTTAAGTCATGAGGGTGGAGCCCTCATGAATGGGATCAGTGCCCTATAAAAGAGGCTCCAGAGAGATTCCCTAGCCCCTTCTACTTTGTGAGGGCACAGCAAGAATGTGCTGGCTATGAACAAGAAAAAGGACCCTCCCCAGAAAACATGACCATGCTGGTGCCTTAATCTTCCAGCATGCAGAACTGTGAGAAATAAATTTCTGTTGTTTATAAATTACCCAGTCTGGTATTTTGTTATAGCAGCCTGAACGGACTAAGTACGAATCCTATCTCTGCTGCTCCCTAGCTGTACGATCTCCCTGCCTCAGTGCTGACTTCATACGGTGAATTGCATGGCGTGGGTGATGTCTGAAGGAGCCTGGCATGCACCTTGGTTACTAGACTCCAAAATTTTCCACGTCCAGGGAAAACTTCTACCCTAGAGGGCCACCTGCCTTCCAACCCTGGAGACTCCATCTCACCCTGAATGAGCCTCTTCCTCCTTCAACCTAAGGTGCAGGCTTTCCCTTGGGAGGGCAGGGAAGCCACCACAGCCCCCACTCCCTTTCCCAGACTCATCCTTGAAGCTCTCCAAGCATGTTCTAGGATCCCATGGAGGGTGGGGCTCGGAGGGGGTGCTGGGTCTTCTGCCAGGTTGGACCCCTTGGCCTGAGTGGACCCTCACAGACAAGTTCTCTCTGGAGGGGTGTGTATGTATGTATTTGTGTGTGTGTTTGTGTGTGACGAAAGGAGAGGTGAGGAATGCCGAGAGAAAAGAATGTAGGAGCCTAGTGTACTTGGCATTAAGTACAAACCCAGGGCTGGAGGAGTAGCCTGGCCTAGGGAAGGCTTCTCTGTTCAGCCGACTTGCATACCCACCCACGATGGAGAGGATGACAACCACGAAGTCGAAGATGTTCCAGCTGTTGGTGAAGTAGTAGTGGCGCAGGGCAGTCATCTTGATGATACACTCGCCTGTGAAGATGGCTACAAACAGCAGGTTGATCTTGGCCAAGATGTTGACCTTCTCAGGGCTCTGATCATCTGTCTCCACCATCATGGTCACCATGTTCAAGCAGATGAGAAACATGATGGTGACGTCGAAGGCCTGCTTGGTCACAATGTCGAATAAGAAGCCCTGGTACTTGTTCTGAAAGGAGGGGCAAAGGATGGACTCAGCAGGTACCTAAGACAGGCTAGCAGGCCCCCTGTTGCTGCCTCTCAGCCCAGACCACCCATCCTCCTACTCCACCCTCTGAGGCCAACACACCGCCAGACTGTCACAGTGAGAGGAAGAAGTCAGGAGCCTGAAACAGCCTGACTCTCCTGCTGAAACCTGCCCTGAGCTTCAAGGCCCAGCCCCGAGGCTCCTTCTTCCCTGAGGCCTTCTCTGATGGATCTCCAGGGATTTCTCCTACCCTGAGTTTTCTTAGCACATCATACATTGTGCTTCTCTTTTTGTTCTCACTGTCTGAAGGCTCAAGGCCAAGTTTAAAGTTCAAACCTAGTAACTGTATTAGCCCTCAGGTTAACAAATTTTCTCCACTCTTTTTATGGAATTGATTTTACTTATTCTACTAATTATATTTATATGTGTCTTTAATTGTAAGCCACCCAAGATTATTTTGGGGAAGAGAGAAGATTATAAATAAGTGAAAACACACACATACCCACACTTTTTTGGGCCTGTTTGGGCCAAGGATGTCAGCATAGCAGAGAACCCAGCATCCCTCCTGGTCCCACCCATCAGGTGACTCTACTGCTCAGGGGGTTGCAAGGATGAGTTTATGAATGGGGGAAGGGGCTGCGAAGACTGCCCTGTTCTCTGGGGGAAAGCCTGCACCCTTGCAGGGGAGGAGGGGGCTCACTCAGAGGCAGATGGGTTCCTGTGCGAGGGGAGTGTGCCCTGGTTGCCACAGCCGTCTCATGCCTTCCTCACTGTCTCCATGAGACTGAGACTCTATGTGAGGTCAGAGGTCCCGTGTTCCCTGGACTGGCTGAGGGCCCCAGGCTCAGCCTAAGATCATGAAGAGGCCCCCGACAGCTGGTTGTGTGGCATGGGGGTGTCCCAGAGACCCCTAGCAGACACCCCCAACTCCTGCCAAATAAGGAGCCTGGCTCACCAGGGGCCTTGGGATGGGCTTCTGGGGCTTCTTGGAGCCCAGCTTCTTCATGGCATTGTAGTACTTCTTCTGCTCCTCTGTCATAAAGATGTCCTGGCCCCCTAAGTGCAGAGAGACAGGCCCCAGCCTCATTTTAGGGTTCTCAGAGGCTCTAGAATGGAGGACACAGGGATCTTGCCTCCTTGATGAGGGTGCCAGAGTCAGCCTCCTCCTTCCTCTCCACATGGAGAAAAGTCCCTATCCTGCACCAGAGATTCCTCCCCAAACCTGCTTTTCCAGGGTCCCTGTCCCCATTCATTTTGAGATCTTTCTGGCTTTGTGACCGGC
The DNA here is from genome assembly GCF_057802395.1 of Ceratotherium simum simum. NCBI lineage: Eukaryota > Metazoa > Chordata > Mammalia > Perissodactyla > Rhinocerotidae > Ceratotherium > Ceratotherium simum. The sequence continues at coordinate 41,646,117 of NC_141904.1, forward strand.
AAATCCAGTCCCCACTCCCTATCCTCTCTCCTGCCCAGCTCAGTCAGGCTAGAGGTTCTCTCTGCCCACTTGGTTTGCCTGCAACCAAATCATGGCCCATCTGATGAAGCTCCGGGAAGACCCTAGCCTCTGCACAGGACCCCCTTATTGTCCCTGATCATGGACCAGGTGAATAGTCCCAATCCTCACCACCACTTCTCAGGAGCCTCATCTCTCAGGTAGACTAGCGCAGGTGTGGGGCCCCTTGTTACACTCTTACAGGCCAAGGCATGTGACATCATGGACACACCCCTCTTCACTTGATTCCAGCAGGAGCAGGAAGAGGCCCATCCCCAACAGGAAGGCAAAATGGGGCCAGGAGCCAGAATGGCTCCTCAGTCCCTTGCACCCCACCCTGCCTGCCAGCCCAGGGGGAGCCTGTGCTCTACGTATCTTTTTCTTCTGTTGGTTGAAGTTGTCAATGATGACACCAATGAAAAGGTTCAGGGTGAAGAAAGACCCGAAGATGATGAAAATGACGAAGTAGATGTACATGTAGAGGTTGTATTCCCACTGGGGCTGCTCTTCATACTATGGGAGAGAAATCAGACAGGGAGATCAGCCATGCAGAAATGGGGGGTGGGTGGGCTGGGGGTGTCCACTCTGTGGGAGAGAGGGTGTGTCCAGAGGAAGGTCACCAGCACAGGGGTGTGTGTCTGTGAGTACACAGCAGGGCTGGGGGGTGGTGGGAATGGAGTTGAGAAGAGTGGATGGTGGCAGGTGAGCAGAGCAGGCATGCTGGGCTCAGGACTGGCACAGTGTCACTGCATGGCTTCTGCCCCTGGGCCATTGGGAGGTTTGAATATATCGGGCATCTCCCAGTCTTCAATGAATGTCAGTGTGATTGGGTGGGGTACAAGGACAAAGAAGAAACTTGACTCGCATCTCTGTTGCTTCCACCCCACCCTCCTGGTGTAAGACGTTAAGATTCAAGAAAATTACAGTGAATTTAATTTGGAAGCTATTAGAGAATTTTGGGACTCCTTGGGAGACCACGCAATCTTGCCCCAGGGCCAGGCCTCGGCATTCCAGAGAGGCTCAACTCCAGGTTGACACAAGGGATCTGGCCCTTACGGGGTGGGCTTTCAGATGTGGACAATGATTCCCTGGTGGCCAAGCAGCCGGGAGCCTCAGGGGCTTGACCTGGTGGGAGAGGCTAGTGTGGCAACCTACCCCCCTGGAGTCCACAGCCGCATACATAATGTCCATCCAGCCTTTAAATGTTGCCTGGAAAAAAAAGACAAGAGTAAGAATCATTTAACTCTGCACCTATTGAGCTACTTAGGGCTCCTGTCTGGACAGATGAGGCCAGGAAATAGCTTCCTACAAGAAGCAAGCAGCCCACCCCACCCCTTCAGCAGTGTCCACATAGCTGGGCGGTCAGGGAAAGGCCTTCTTGTTCAGGGCTAGGGCTGGAGGGGAAGCCAGCCGAAGAGATACCCCAAGAAGGCCACGCAGTGGGGGAATAAGCTTCTTGATGTTGGCCAAGAGACTGATGAGGTCTGAAGGAGGTCTGCCCTTCAGATCCACATTCATTTCAAATTCTAAAATGACAAAAGTCCTACAGCGGGTGTCAGGGCCAGAGAGGTGGGCTTGGGCTCTCTGTTCTGGCTTAAGGTGGATCCCAGGCTGACCTGGTCCCCTTTGTCATGCACCTCAGAGAACCTTGTGGCTTCTGCTCCATGGCCTTTCCAAGGAAGTCCCTGAAGAATCTCAACCTTCCCTGTACTTAAGGGGGTCCTTTGGCCAGTGTTGTGTTGGTAAATGGCTAACAAATGGCTTTCCCAAAGAAAAAAAGCCCTGATTATTGTGTTTGCCAACTTCACTGAGTAAATAGTCCGACCCTGGCTGATTTCAAGTTGCCAATGTGTCGTCACTGAACACAGAGTTGGGAAGAGATGCATTGGAGCATAGAACTGTAGTATTTCCACTGTACAGATACAATAGATGTAAATAATCTTAAGAGCACAGACAGTAATAATTGGTAATGGTGAGTTGTGATTTTGTTTTAATATCATCCAGTTCATTTTAAGTTTATAAAATCCAATTTTTAGTAATGGCTTGCAAAATATCTGAAAATGTAACAATCAGCTCTTGTGAGCCCACACAAGCTGGCACTAGCACACCACACTGAGGCAGGAAAGAGGGAGGCGGAATGAGACGGCCCTGGTACTGGCTGTGTTGTCTGCCCCAGGCTGGGCTGCTATCAAGACTCAGAAAGAGCCTGAGAGACATGCTTCGTGGTGAGACCGACTGCCCAATGGGTCTCACTTGTGTCCTTGGCAAAATCCAACCATGCCCCGAGCTTCTTTCAGGGCACAAGCTCATCTACACAAACTTTCCATGTCTGAGAGTTTTATGAGGCAGGCAGGGCAGATGCGGAAACCAAGGCCACCCCAGATACGGCAATGTACTTCAGCTCCCTGTGCTATGGCACTCTCACCTGTAAAGAGAGGCCTGGAAATGCTTTGGAGACTGCTGGGGACCACCCAAGGTTACAAGATGTTCGTTACTGAATTCTTTCCAGCCACTGCGCAGTTCTGTCAGAACAGCACACAGTTCTCAGTCTACAAAAGGGGCCTCTCTTTCCAAGTTCTGACATTCAGAGGGACAGTCACGGGGACGGGAGGCTCTCTAGGTTTGGTTCTAATCCTGTTCTCCATGAGGCATTTCAGGGAAGTCTCTGGAGAAAACTGCTACTGGGATTTAAGGGGTGGGTGGAGGTGTGAGTGGATGCGAATTAGGTTTTCAGGGGACAGTCCACTGAGTTTTCCTCTGCTTCGGGGACTAGAGACAGGGGTCTGGGCTTAATTGGAATTGCCAGAAAAACAAGCTGCAGCTGTATGCATCACGGTTCTGTTTGCATTTCGGTTGTCAAGGCTATTTGTTGGTTAATTTTATGGCGTGTGTTATAATCACTGAAGCCACCATCCTCACAAATCAATGGAAACTTTAAAAAGACTGGGTAGGGCTGTGTGTGTTTAAACATCACGCATCTTGCACATCACAGATGGAAGTAAATATATTCTTTTAAACAATGCAGGAGGTATCACTACCTTTTATAACAGAGGGGTGGCCAGAGTCACAATTTTACTAATAGTTCAATCCCTGGGTGTGTATGGTCTTTTTTTTTTTTTTTTGTGAAGAAGATTGTTGCTGAGCTAACATCTGTGCCCATCTTCCTCTATTTTGTATGTAGGGTGCCGCCACAGCATGGCTCGATGAGTGGTGTGTAGGTCCACGCCCGGGATCCAGACCCACGAACCCTGGGTCGCTGAAACAGAGCACATGAACTTAGCCACTATGCCACTGGGCCAGCACCCGGTCTTTCATTTTTAACCTGTGCCGTCACACTGCCAAACTGATAGCATGTGGTCAGCTTGACTACTGGCTGCAGAGCTGGTTCTGCCGCAGTGCTGAACCCCATGCCACACATCCTGGAGAATGTGGCATCAGCTCTAGAATGGAAAATCTGGGGACTTCTCAAGGAGCCAAGAAGTCTCTGGAGAATCCTTACCCTCCTTTGGGCAGTGTGAGTCTATTGTGAGGATCCAGAGTGGCCTCACTGTCCCCCTCCTGCCCAGAACATGGGTGAAGGTGCCTGTTGCTGGAGAGCCAGTGGGAGGAAGGAAGTCCCTCCTCTCCAGGACTTACCACCTGCAGAAGGGCCAGGTACCCGGCCCCCACGTTGTCAAAGTTGACTTTCACCTTGGTCCAGTGCAATTCGCCAGTCACGTTGAAAGACTCACAGTCACTCTTGTTGTTCACGATGGTGTAGTTCAAAGGCAGGTCTCCCTCAGTCTGGTTGATGCACCTCCCAAACTTCCCCGCGAAGAGGTTCACGCCCATGATGCTGAAGATGAGCCAGAAGATGAGGCAGACAAGGAGGACGTTCATGATGGACGGGATGGCGCCCACCAGGGCATTGACCACAACCTTGAGTGGACGCACAAGAGGCTCAGTTCCCCGGGGGGCCCAGAGCATATGCCCTTTGCAAGTCCCCTGCACTGAACTCCCTGGCTACAGGTCCCTGTGGGGGTTGGGGTGCAGAACACTTCCTGGCCCCAAGGAAGGGCAACCCATGGCTGGAAGCCCTGGTGGGGAGTGAGGGAGAACATACACAACTTTTCTTTGCACCCTAAAGTCTGATGCAACTCCAGAACATCTACCTTTCCCGTCTTGGCCCTGCCCTGAGTGCATGACCTTCAAACTTAATTTTCAGCTGGGTCTCTGCTAGTTGAGTATGCCAGAAACCTGATGGGAAAGGGCCTCTGGAGACACATTCTCTGAGCTGTTTCTGGTTTGTTTTGGGGTTGCTGCTATTGGGATGGATGGGTGTTCTCTCCTAAAGTATGCCCAGGGGCCCTCGTGTGTATGTCTGGAGGGTGCTGACAGTTCTCTAACGCGGCAGTGAGAGCAGAGCCGGGAGGGCAGGTGCTGTGGGTGCTCCTGTGCCTCTGCCCTCTCCAGGGAGCAGCTCTCTGACCCCCCGGAGCCACGGCCTCATGCTCTTCATCTAAACTCACAGCACCCAGGAGACACTTCCTTGGCAAAGGCATATGGGGCACTCCACTCCACTGAGGGATGAAGTCCAGGAGCCCAGAACATGTTTGCCACACAGACTGGGAGTGAAGGTCGTGTAGGTTGTGTGGTGGGCATGGTGCTGGGATGAGGAATGCTGACACATGGCAACATGAGGGAGTCCCTGGTTCCCCAGCAAGCACAATGAACCCGGGAACAGGGTGGGAAACCACAGCAGAGGCATTCCTGGCAATGAGCATCTCCCTCATGTCCCTCTGGCATCAAAAGTCCCTGCTTCCAAAGAGACATTTAACTTGGGTCGGACTATGCACTTGTGAATGATTTCCCACAGGGAATAAGCAATTTGTTTCTCTGTGAATTGGGGGTGTGGGCAAAGTTCAAAGCCATCAACCAAATGGGGGCTGTGTGATGTGCTGCTGGCTCAGTGAGAGAGACACAGGTGTGTCTGCTGAAGCCACAACAGAACTGTGCACGTTTGTAAAAACAAAAAAACGCACACACAAACACATACATATATGTTTGTTTTCTTGCTATATATTATGAGTAATGTTTTTTCTTGGTGGGCTTTTAATTTGCTTTATTTGTGCACACTCTTTGGTAAAATTTAGTGACTTGAAAAATGCATAGGGCTCCGCACTTAGAAAATAGTGCAGGGCCAGCCCTGGTGGCCTAGTGGTTAAGTTTGGCGTGCTCCACTTCGGCGGCCCAGGTTTGGTTCTTGGGCATGGATCTACACCACTTGTCTCTCGGTGGCCGTGCTGTGGTGACGGCTTACATAAATAAAAAAAAAAAAAAAGAAAAAAAGAGGAAGATTGGCAACGGATGTTAACTTAGGGGGAATCTTCCTCAGCAAAAAAAAAAAAGAAAAGAAAGAAAGAAAATAGCTCAAAAGAGTTTACTAAGCAAATGCAAACTGATATCTGATGGCGAGATATCAGCTTGCTCCCTCCTTGCTCCCTTCACCCTCACTATCACTACTGCCCATCACAGATGGCGGGAAGGTGGCCTGTGTGTGCCAGGAGGCAGGGGACACAGACAGGCACACGGAGTCGGGGCACACACAGAGGTGAGGACCTGCAAGGGAGAAGAAGCAGAGGGCCCCGGGGCCCACAGGGCTGGGCTGCAGCTGAGACCCCTGCGCCCAGCGCCTCACTTCCCCTCCTTGGTCCAGTGCTCTTCTGGCCTTATAGAGCCCATAGGGCTGGAGATGACAGGCCTGGGGGGAGAGTTACCACAGCTCTCCAGCCTCTGGGCACTTCCAAGCCCAGCGAGCCTCTCCTGGAGATTCTGCATCATGCTCCTACCAAGTCAGGGGGGCCACAGTCCCAGCTCCAGGCTGGGCAGTTTGGTCAGCAAGCTGAGCCTGGGGGTCCCCTCAGTGGAGTCACCTCCCACTGCCCCGGTGGGAAGGCAGCCATCCCTCTTACCCTCATGCCTTCAAACCGGGACAGGGCTCGTAGGGGCCGGAGTGCACGCAATGTCCGCAGCGACTTGATGGGGCCCATCTCAGAAAAGCCCAGGGTGTTGGCCACCAGGCTGATCAGCGAGACCTGTGGGAGGCAAGGTGGGGGTAAGGGCCGTGAGGATAGCTCTAGAGACAGGTGGTGGGGCTCCTGGCCCGCCTAAAACAGGGCTGGGTGCAAGAGAGCTAGGAGGCCTTCCCCATGTCCAACCTTTACTATTCCCGGGTGGATCGTCTTCACAGGCTGTCATGCACTGGGCCAGCCCTCCTGGGGCCCAAGATGCTGGGGGCGAGCCAGTGTGTCCTGGCTTTCCGACCTTTACTGAGAGCCTGCCATGTGCACCTCACACACATGGCTGCAATAACGCCATTACACCCAGGACTCGGAATGCATCAAACCTATTTCACAGGTGAGCAAACTGAGTTCCAAAGCCACCTGCTAGTGTGGAGAGGCAGGGACACAAAGCCTGGGCTTTTGGTCCCCTTGTGCTTTTTTCCAAGTCAAATTCTTGGGCTTTTCCCTTCCCTCCCCCAAAGAAGCCTCTTTTGGGAAGGAACGACTGTCTTGGTTGAGTACGAGCAGACAGACACTCCTGTGGCATTTCCCCAAAGCCGGACTTCACCACAGTCCAACATCTTCAAAGAAGGGAGACACAGGTGAAGATTCCATGGTAACAGGAGCCTCAGCTCTCTGTTCCCTCTGTCCCATCCCCACTGGGGCATTTCCACCCAGTGGACTTTATCCTTCTAAAGCTCCATGGGCATCCAGTCCCTTCTTACCTCACTGCTGGCCTGTGATCACAGATTGGAAATGGCCTCCTGCCTGACCTCTCCTGCGATCACCATTAATACCATCCTGGCACTCAGGGCAGCCTGGGGGTGGTGAGGAGGGCGGGGTAGGGGCCTGACTCCCCTAGCCTCTTCCCAGGCTTAGGCTTGGAAGCACCGGGTTGGGAGGGGGCTGGGCAGAGGGGCTCGGAGGAGGAAGACTCCCAGGATCGACTTCTGTGTTGCCCCTACTCAGCCCTCGAGGATGCTGGGCTGCAGGTCCCCATTCCTGGAGAGGCAGAGAAGCATGTGGAGGACAGGGCTCCAGGGACCAGGTCCAGCGTCCGCCTACCTAGTTACCAGCAAGACACCTTTGTCATCTGTTCTTTCCAGAGCTTGCCCCACCTGCTCCACCCATAGTCCCCCCATCTCAGTTGATGGCAACTCCATCCTTCCAGCTCCTCCGGTCACAAGCCTTGGCGCCATCCTGGCCTCCTCTCTTGTCTCTCACACCCTACAGCCAACCCATCAGGATTTCCTGTTGGCTCTGCCTTCAAAATACATCTGAAGTCCAAACATTTCTCACCACTTCCGCTGCCACCATGCTGGCCAGGCCACCGTCATCCTCCCCTGGATTACTGCCACAGCCTCCCAACTCTTCTCTCTGCTTCTGCTAGTTTCTCCCCCTCCCCGACCCTCCAGTGCGACCCTTCAACAACAGGAGTCAGTTCAGGTCACTCTTCTGTTCAAAGCCCTCCAAGGCCTCCCCGTTTCACTCTCAATAAAAGCCCAAGTTTTCCAAAGGCTGCACCCTTCTCTCCCATGCAGTCTGGCCTCATCTCCCGCACTTCTCTTGCTTGCTCACTCTGCGCTGGCCCCTCTGGCCTCCCTGCAGCTCCTCGAGTATGCCGGGCAGGCTCCCACCACCAGGCCTTTGCACTGCTGTTCCAACTTCTGCCTGGAATGTTCTGCAGACATCTGCCTGGCTAACCCCAGCTTCCTTCAAATCTGCTCAAATGTGGCCTCAGCAGGCCCACCCTGGTCAGCCTATTTTAAGGTGTAACGGACACCTTCCCCTCCCCCCGAGTCCTGGCCCTCCTAATCCCTTCCCTTCTCCACTTCCTGCTGCTGCACGGTTCACATCACCTTCTAACTTAATAGAAAACTGGCTTATGATGAGGCTGGTTGTTCACAGTCACCTTCCTCCATGCGGGCAGGGTTTTTGTCTATTTTTTCCCCAAGATCCCCAGCTTGCACATAGTAGATGCTCAATAGTTTTTATTGAAAAAGTGCCTGAATGGATCCTGGAAACAACCTTCTCCAGACCTTGAGGCCTGAAGTCCACCTCTACCAGGAAGTGTGGGGGTTGGGGGCAGCATGACCAGTGTCAGGAAAGCTGGATTTCTAGCACTCACTTCCTCCTCCTCGACCTTGGGCAAGGCCCCTCCCTGCTGTGAGCCTCGGTTTCCTTCTCCACAGGCTCATTCTCTGATCTTGGGACTGACCGTCTCCTTTGCCCAGCCTCAGCTCTGAGTTCCCCAAGGTGGCAAGTGGTGGGGGGTTGGTGGGCTTCCCCAGGAGTCTTTGCAAACTCCCTCTGGCCTGCCTGGGGGAGTCCCTCAGCAGGCCCAACTTCCCAAGAAGCTGCAGGAACAGCTGGCTGCGGGGGCATCGGGGCAGAGCTGCCAGGATCCCAGGCCTTCCCATGGCCCCTGAGCAGAGAGGCCTCAGGGGTCCCTCCTTCATCTCAGGGAGGCTCCAGGGCTCCAGGCTGTAAGGGCATCTGGAGCTCCCTCTCTCCCTCCCTGCCACCCAGCACACCTCACCCCAACATTAGCATCCTCTCAGCCACTGGGGGTGATAGAAAGAGGCCTGGAATGGAGACCCAATGACCTGGATCTGTCTCCATGCCTACTCTAGCCCAAGGATACTGTCCTGCTGTAGCCACTCAAGGTCTGACCTCCCACCCAGGCCTGGACCCTGGCCGGGCCTACTGGGGGCTGAGCCCTTCCCTTTGGCCTCTGAGTGGGGTGTGGTGACTTAGCACTGGCTTGAGCCTCTTCCGTAACCAGAGGAAGGACAGCCCCTGTGGGGGGGCAGAGCCTGATGCCACGCCCAGAAGCCATGGGCACCTTCTGGAAAGCTCTTCCCAATCTGCAGATCCTGATCCACACTCTGTTCTGCAGGACCCACCACAACCTGATGGTGAGCCCTCACTTGAGCCTTTGCCTTTGCCGTGTTCCCTCTGCCCTCAGTGAATGCAGATCCCAGGCTGCTCTGCATCCTGAGTCTCATTTCTTCCCCCTCTGGCTGCTCTCCCACTTGAACATGCTCAGGAATCCCGTGTGTGGACCCTGAGCTCACCTGCTTGGCACCCAGCAGTGTCCTGGGGCCCAGGCAGCTGTGGGGCAGGGGCCTCCCACTCCCTCTGCCAACTGAGTGCAAAGAGGACATGCCAACCTCTTCCCCAGGGCCTCCCTGGACACACCCCATGCAGGCAAGCCCTGCCAGCTACCGAATGTCCAGGGCAGCAACCCAGAACCCCTCAGCCAGTGTTCACGGCTCTCCTCCTTTCCACAGGTGACTCCATCGCCTTGCTCATCCTCCCCAAGTGATATCTTCCACCTGAGCCGGGAGGCTCTCCCCTGCCTGCCCAGCATCCCCTCACCAACCCTGCCCGCTCTGGCCTCCAGCTCACTCTCCCCACTGTACAGACGGCCTCCTCCCGTGTGTGGGCACGAGGCTCTTTACTGGCCATCTGTCTAGCGGGCCTGACAGACACTTCACAGCATGCCGTGGGGAGTGCCACAATGCAGGCTTGTCTGCTGCCCCCTCTTCAGGCCGCCCTGAGAGGGTGAGCCCCGACTCCTGCCCCGGCTCACACCCCTGCCTGGACTGCTCTTCACTGTCCCCCGTGGTGAGTCTAGTCTCCCCCAGAAGCCTGGGGGCTCTGAGGCAGGGCCTAGATCTCCCCCGGCTCCTCTGTCTCCCCAAATTGGGGTCCTGATGGCAGGGCCCAGGCCTCTCCTCCGTGACCCCAGACTCTGGCCTCCTTCCCCTCTGCCTGCCCCATGGCACAGCCGAGCGCCTCCACGTTAGCTTGCGGACTCCCGCTGGCCCCGTCGTTCTGTCCTTCCACCCCTCTGCCTCAGCTCCTCCTTGCACTGGCAATGGGTCCCCCTCCTCTCTTCCCTTCAGGGCCCCACACTCACGTCCACGATGAGGAAATCGAGCCAGCACCAGGCATTGGTGAAATACTTCTTGAAGCCGTAGGCCACCCACTTGAGCAGCATCTCCAGCACGAAGACGTAGGTGAACATCTTGTCGGAATACTCGAGCAGGACCTTGATGGTCTTCCGCTCCTCCAGGTAGATGTCCTCGAAGGCCTGCAGAGCAGGCCGGACAAGGTGGACATGACGTCCTGACCACTACCAACCCCAGCCGGCACCAGGCTTCATCTCTAACAATAAGTGCCGCCCAGGAGGGCGGGGAGCAGAGGTGAGAGGTGTAGTGGAGGGGGTTTCCCTGCGGTTGGCGCTGGACTACCTCAGCCTGCTCTCCAGGGCGCGTGTGTACCACGTGGGCCATGAACCCATCTTACGTGGTATATGGACAACAAGGCAGAATGCTAGTGAGAATGCAGCTTCCTTCACAGAAAGAGCAAGTCTCAGCTCTGGCCTAGTGCATCTTCGAGACCTTTCTAAAGCTTGCTGACCTCCCACTTTAACAAGGAGAAAGGGCCTGCAGGCTTGGCTCACAGCCTGAAGCTGGGAACGACACAAAATTTTTTGTTTTCACTCCACTTCATTTTTACTCTATTTACTTTATAGTTACCTAATTTTCATGGGAAACAATACTGGTTTCCAATTATAATAATCATTAAAATTTTCCCTTTGCAACAAATTTATTTAAACAAACAAAAACCGGTAAGAGTTGATCTAAAGCAAAATTGTAAATAAATGATAGTAAAGGCAGTTTGTAGAGAGGAAGTTCAGGAAACACAGGACTAGATAAAGTTAAACCTCCTGCAATCCTAGGAATATAGGGGTCAAAGTTCCTAAAATGCTAGTTGTGTCTTTCTCTACCTCCTTGTTCCTGCCTCAACCCAAATTCCTGAGCCAACAGAGAAACTCTGACGGCTGCAGCTGCCCTCTTCCACCTCAGTCTTCTGATCTGTACCTGCTTCTCTCCAGTTACTTCTCCAGGTCAGAGTGTGCTCTGAGGCTCCCAGTCTAGGCAACTGGACACGTCACTGAGGGCCCTGGGGAGCTGCTTCCACCCAGGCTCTGGGCCTCCCTGTCTGACTGCAGGGCCTCTGTGAGCCGCAATGGTCCAGGAGGCCAGTGCTGTCAGCAGTGCCCAAGTACGCACTGCTGAGTCAGGCATATGGCTAATCTGGTCAGTGTAGACGGGACAACAGGATAATTCAGGTCCCCAAATGGACTCTGGGAGTTGTTCAAGCTAAAACGTAGGTGTGTTTTTTTCTGATTATAAAAATGTGTGCATCTTATAAAAAATTAAATAATATAGAAATTATAAAAAAGAGAATAAAAGGCACCTCCAATTTCAGGACACTGCTAACATTTAGATGAACATTCTTTTTGACACTATTTGTGTGTATATGCAAGCACACAATTTTATAAGATATACTAAATATTTTGCTTTGAAATTTCTTTTTCCACGAAACAATCTTTTGTGAACATTCATCTACTCAATAATGTGAATATATACAATATCATTCTTTTTAAAGGCTGCATAATATTTCATTATTATTATTATTTTTTTGTGTGAGGAAGATCAGCCCTGAGCTAACATCTGATGCCAATCCTCCTCTTCGTTTTTTTTTTTGCTGAGGAAGACTGGCCCTGGGCTAACATCCGTGCCCATCTTCCTCCACTTTATATGGGAGGCTGCCACAGCATGGCTTGACAAGCAGTGCGTCAGTGCATGCCCAGGATCCGAACCTGCGAACCCCAGGCCGCTGAAGCAGAGCACACGCACTTAACTGCTTGCACCACCAGGCCAGCCTCAATATTTCATTATTTGCATATACTACTGTTTATTTAGCCAATAACCCTATTAATGAACATTTCTGTTGTTTCCAAATTTATCCCTAGTAGAAAGAACATTGCAATGAACAACGTGTCTGATTATCTGTTGAGGATAAATTTCTAGAATTGGGATGTCAGGTCAAAGGTACACTTTTGGTACAGATTGGGAATGGGACCTCCAGAAGGGGACACCAACTCACACTCCCTCCACAGTGCAAGAAGGTGGCTCTTCCCCCACCACTCCACCCACACTGGGGGCGCTTCTCCTTTGTCACTTTTCCTAGCCTAATAAACAAAAATTGTATTTTGTTACATTTTTATTTACTTTATTACTAGTGATGCTGACTCGGATATTTGTGGTGTTCCCCTTGTGAATTGTTTGTTCATCTCCTTTGCCTATTTTTTTACTTGAGCTTCTGGTTTATTTGGGGACATTAACTCTTTATTTGATTCACTTTATCCTAGTTGTGTGCCTTTAAATCTTGTTTACCATACTGAAGTTCTATACTTCATTTTTATTTATTATTACATCATTTAATATCATTATATTGTTTATTATGATTTTCATTTCATAAAACCTTTGGCATCATGTTAAGAAAGCCCTTGCCTATTCCAAAGCCAGAAAAAAAATGACCCTTCTTTTCTTTTCTTTTTTTAACTTTCTGGTTTCATTGTTTTATATTACGATTTAAAAAATCTAACATATTGGATAAAGAGCAAATGTCCATTTGAATATTTTTTCAGAGTGGCTTGTCAACTGTCCCAACACTTTATTAAAGAATCCACTTCAAATCCACAGAAGTCAACGTTATCACATACTACATTTCTGTATTTACTTAAATCTATTTCAGACCTCTCTATGTGGTTCCACTGCTCTCTCTGTCTATTCCTGAATTAGTATCATATGAATTTTGCCTGGCCATTTTTCGTAATTTTCAAGATAATCTTTAGCAATATTTTGTCATATTCCCTCAAAAATGTTTGAAATTTATTGTTATTACATTGAATATGTTAACTACTTTAGGGACTAATACGGTCTTCCTACCCAAGACTAGAGTATATTTATAGTGTGTTTATCTATTTATTTGTCTTCTTTTACACTCCTTAGTCAAGTGTTTAGTTTTCTTCATCTACCTCTTATACATTTCATTTATATTTATTCTCATTTATGTTATGTTTACAATGCCTGGCATGTGAGGAATATTCAAGAAATGTTACTTGTGACTAAATGGTTTCTGTTAGTATAACACAACAACAACAGCCACAATTCTTTGTATATTTATTATATAGCTGGCCACATCATGTTTTTTTTTTGTTTTTTTGGTGAGGAAGATTAGCCCTGAGCTAACATCTGTTGCCAATCCTCCTCTTTTTGCTGAGGAAGATTGGCCCTGGGCTAACATCTGTGCCCATCTTCCTCTACTTTACATGTGGGATGCCACCACAGCATGGCTCGATAAGTGGTGATAAGTCTGTGCCTGGGATCTGAACCTACAAACCCCAGGCCTCTGAAGCAGAGAGCGTGAACTTAACCACTATGCCACCAGGCCAGGCCCCCACATCACGTTTTTAATAGGTTTTAAAATTTTTCTAGGCAATCATTATCTACAATTAATGATATATTTCTATTTATTTCTATTATTTTTTTACTCTCATTTTATACTTGAGTATATTAACTTCAATTCTTCTATTTTCCAATTTTTATACTGTTATGTTTAATTTTCTTGATTAATTGCACTGGCTAGTACTTCAAGATTACTATTAAATAATGAACAATAGCTAAAAAGTAGTTAAATCATCCTTTTTCTTCTTCTTGACTTTACTAAAAGTCTTTCAGGTGCTTTACTACTAATAAGGATGATAGAAGTTAATTTGAGAGTAAGTTTTTCACTAAATTAAGGAAATATATTTTATTTCTATTCTTAACATTAAGTTTTAAAAATCAGGCATTCATTGAGATAATTGTATGGTTTTTCATCTTTCTCCTACTCATATAAATAGATTTCCTAATATGGCACCATTCTGACTTTTTAGAATATACTTAGCTATGACTTATTTAATGTTCTAAATACATTGCTGGATCCTATTAGCATGTATTTTAAGATTTCTGCATCACTATTCATAAGTATGGAGTTTGAAAACTGATCTATAGTTTTCCTTTTGGTTTACTTAAGGTTTTAAAAATCAGCATTATTTAGCTTTCAAAAAAAGGATTTATATTTCCATCTTTTTATTATATGCTAGAATATTTTAAATAGGATTGGAATTATTTTCTTCCTTGAGAATGTGAAAGAATCCACTCTTGGAGATGTGAGAGATTAGATGAGCTAGTGGTTTATCTATTGAATTTTTCAAGGAATCAGCTTTGGAATTTTATCATACTATTCATTTTCTGATTCATTAATTTATGTTTTTATTTTATTAATTACTTCCTTTGCTTTCCTTAAGATTATTTTGTTATTATATTTATAATTTCTTGAGTTAAATAATTAATTAATTTACATTCTTTCCATTTAATAATAAAAGTGTTTAAGTCTATGAATTTTACTCTTATTACAGTTTTGGCTGCTTCCCACATGCAGTATTCTCAATATTGTTATTTTCTAGCTTTTGCCCCCTAGTCATGGTTTTTTCCTCTACTTCTATTTTTCCTTTCTTATTTTTCTAGATTTCAGGTGGACAGAACTGGTTGATTCATAATCTTTGATTTATAACACACCCTCATCTTTGGGCCATAAATAGTCTATTTTATTTATTTTCTTATTAATATAATAAACATCCATGAACCTACTACCAAGCTATTTTCTGTTTGATTTAAGGTTTGTTTAAGAATGACTTTTACATTTCTAAGGGTTTTTTTTTAATCTTTCTATTTTTGCTATATCTAGCAGTTTCCTTTTCTGTAAAATAGGCTTAATAATAGTACCTACTGCATAGGGTAATTGTGAGAATTAAATGAATTAATGTTTGTCAGATGTTTACAACAGGGTCTGGCACACAATGCATACTATGTAAGTGTTAGTTATTATTTTTATTATTATTAGGTTAGATCAAATTTATTGATTGTATATATTTTTTGGATTTTTCATTGTCTTGTGTTTCTACTTGATTTGTCAAGAACTAATATAAGTCTGGTAAAATCTCCCTGTACTATTATACCGTTGCCACTTTTTTTCTGTTTTTTTTTAACCCCAATGGTTTTTGCTTTATATAAGTGCTATGCAACCCCAAGCAAATATATTCATAATAGTTATATTTTTATTATAGGTTGGACCCTCTTTGTTTTATCTCAAGCTTTTTACCTTGAATTCAGCCTTGTTTAATATTAACAGACAAAAACACTCTCATTTTTGTTGTCATTGTTTGCATTTGCCTGATATATCTTATTATTTCACTTTTAATATTTCTGAGTCACATTGTTTCAGAGAGCACATGGCTGAGGTTTTTTTTAATCCATTCAGAGTCCTTTTCTTTTAAAAGATGAATTTTATCCAGTTACATTTATTATTAAGACACATGTTTGATCTTGCCTCTGCCATATTATTTTCTGTTTCCTGATTTAATGCTTCCTTGTTGATTCTTTTTTCTCCTATCTTTTGCTGTAAGATCTCTGTTTTCTTTAAAAAATTTTCCCTCCAGCAATTTGGAAGAGATATAGTCTGCTTTCTGTTAAACAAGTTTGTAACTTTAAATAGCACATTCAGACTTCTTTTTCTCAATGTATCATTGACATGGTTTTTTTAAAACAGTGCTTGGCTGTCTATCCTGATTAGATTCACCATTCGCTTGCCAAAACTCCTCCTCACTTATGCCAGGCTGAGCTCTTCCTCCACAGCCCAGCCTAAATGGCTCTGGCTGCCCTTGTTTGTGGCTGTTTAAAAACAAAACTCGTTAACATATTGTCAAATTCATCCTTCTCTGAATCCTACAGAGAATTGGCTCTAGCTGCCGATGGTAAAACAGCATGCAGCCTGCAAATCACGGCTCCAGGCCCACTCTGGAATAGGGGTGAGGTAGTACAGGGTAGATGGGATGCCCAGAGCTTTAGAAGTGACACCCACACTGCCTCCCCATGACTTGGCCCCAGAGGAGGCGGCAGACTGGAGGCACACAGCCTCGGACCAAAGTGGCCCTCTCCCACTCTGTGGTCCAAAGCATCCCCTGTTAGTTGCTCATCCATGTGGTTCTGACCTCCCTAACAACATCAGGTGCTTACTCGCCCTGGGCCAGAAAAGTTTCTGTTTCTTCTGCCTTCTTGATCACCTCTCTTCCTGCTCACCAGCACCTTCCAGAACCCTCTATAGGGTTATTCCTTCTCTTTGGAGAAGGGCTCTAACAGGTCAGAAGTAGGGTGCTTGGGAGCCAGATGGGGCATCCATGGAGGGCCTCACTGCTCCTCCTCGCCTCAACAAACTTCCCTGTTCCCCACAGTCCAGCTCCATCTGCTTCCTCCAGGGAGTCTTCCTGGTTGCTCCAGTTCCCCCTGACCTCCCATCACCCTGAGTCATCTCCATTCTTGCCCAGCTCTCTCTCTTAAGCCAACCTCTGACTATCTCAAACCTGCTGAATCTGGTTTTCCCAACTAGACTGGGAACCCGGGGCCAGTCTGAGGTCTCCTCCTCCCATTGCTCCCCAGTGGCTCACAGGACTAGATACAAGGAGAGCTTAGAAACGACCTATTGAACAAATGGAAGGTCAAGACAAAGGACTCTGGAATCCAACTGTCTGGGTTCAAATACCACCTCTGCTGCTTGTGAGTGGTGGGCTTGGGCAAGTTACTGAATGTTTCTACAAAGGGTTGTTGTGGGGATTAAATGTGATAATGTGTGAACCATACAGCTTGGCCTCTAGCCCTAGAAGACATAGGATAAGTGGAGCTACCACTGTAGTATCAGCCAGCGTTGTTAATTGCATTGAAACGGTCTGACAGAGTGCCTGATGCTGTGTGCAGGTGGGTATGTCACCAGAGCTCTGGTGTGCGACGCTGGTGACCTGCAACCTATGCCAGCTGTGCACTGTGACCTGGGGCAAATCATTTCCCTTTTGTGGAACAAGGGGGCCTGGACAGATGACCTCTGTGACCCCTTCCTGCTCTGATCTCCATATGTGGTGTGGGTGTTGAGAGTTTGTGAGTTGATCCCTGATCTGGGGCCCTGGTGGTGCATGTTCAGTAGAGGCTCTGCCCCCGTTTCTGGCCTGGCTTTCCAGCTGGAGACCTCCTTTCCCTGCCCTCCCCTCTTGCTCCATCCCTTCCTGCCCAACCCTGCATCCCCAGGAGGGTACCAGTGCTCCACTGCTGAGCAGGATCATGAAGATGATGAACGTCTCGAACCAGCTGTGCTCCACGATGCGGTAGCAGGTCTTGCGCAGCCGCCACCAGACCTTCCCTGGGGCCTGTGTGGTGTCCACTGCGCAGCAGGGACAGCGCCGGACACAGCCTATGGGGGAGGGTGAGGGGTGAGGCCCAGACCAGGGCCTGTGAATGCCCACGTCTTAGGGCAGAAGGTTGGATGGTTGAAGGAATGACTGAGAGGAAGAGGTTACACTGATGGAGTAATGAACAGGGCAATGTGGTGGGTGGGGCCATGGCGGGGGTGGGGGCTGAGGAAGACTGCGGGTGCATCCGCAAGGGTCCACATTCAGCAGGTACTCTGTGGAGAGGCCGGATGGACTAGGCACCCAGAGAGTGGGTGAGGGGCTTGGCAGGTCTGAGCAGGGGCAAGGCTGGACTTGGGATGGGCTCCAGTCTGTCCTCTGCTCACCTGGGAAACCCTACCCCCCAGGGGAATGTTCCAGCTGCCCTCCGAATATACCACCAATTCATAAAAGCTATAGATGCCAATCACCAACATGGCCACATGTCACACCCATGAGTATTTACAGAGGGCCTACTATATGCCAGGCACCATGCCAGGGCCTGGGGGGACCGGGGTGAATACAATGCAGTCCCTGATGCTGTGGGGGCATAGAGTTGTGCCACCACCCCACAAATGCAGTGTCACCAGTCAGTCCTTAGTGCAGCTGACCCACAGCTGCCTAGCCCAGCACACCGTGAGCAGACTCGCATGACTCAGGGCACGGGCAGATGGAGGGGCTTCCAGGGTGATGAGGAATGGAGGAGAGGGGCAGACATCCGGGTCAGGGTAGGGTTCCCTGGGCCCCGAGGACCTGCTGGTCCTCCTGCTCCTCTGGGAGGGGCTGAGGCTGGGCCAAGGGCCACCCAGGGCAGTACCTTCGGTGAAGCAGTCCTCCGGATCCTTGTTGTCCTCACCGAGGTCGGGGATCTGCTCCATGAGGTCAGCAGTGTTGGTCATGTCTGCTGTGCTCCCCTCAGAGTAGCTGTCCTCGTGGGTCTGTGGGCAGGGTGGGTGAAGGCGTGAGTGTGGGCTGTGTAGCCTTCAGCCTCGAGCCCAGAGTCCTGGGAAGCCTGGGGCTCCCTGAGGGGAAGTGCCCAGACTATCCTCCATTGCACACCCTGGGGGTCTGAGCCTGGGGGATGGGTGGGAACCTGCCATGGAGCCCACCTAGGGCCAGTCAGGGCTGAGATGAGGCTGGACCTCAGGGCTCTTGGGTCTGTAGTTCTGGTCTGCTGGAGTCTAGGGCAGGGGTGCAGGGGCTGTGATGGGGTTCTGGGAAAACACTGGGGATGGGGACTGCATCTAGCTGGAAACAAAACAGACATGGGGCGGCAACATGGACACACACTGGGACATGGACACACATGGTAGTTTTGCACATGCAGAGGAAACAGGCATGCTACACCCAGAACAGTCAGAACCAGGATCACAGGCACACATAGAACAGGCCAGTGACCCAGCCCACGTTTCTTGCCCAATTCATATGGGTGCTGACGTGATGCGCAAGGGTCAGGAGTAAGAGTGAGAAGGTCCCGGAAACTTCCCTACCTGGCCACGCAGGGTGCTGCTGCCCTGACCTCGCAGACGTGATTATAGAGAGGCATGTGCATGCGGCGTGCCCTTGTGAGTGTCACGTGTGGGGCCAGTGTTGAGGGTGCTATAGTGGCCACTGCCAGTGCTCTGCCCAGTTCCCCTCTATTAGGCCAGGGCACCTGTTCCTAGCCGCTGTGAACACTGGCTGCTTAGCCAGCCCCTTCTCCAGAAAATTATCTTCAGCCAGGAAGCTGCCATTCTGGAAATGGCTTGGAGGTTACAAGCCAAGGCAGGGGTGGCTGACACCCAGTGATGCACTGATATGGGAACACAAAAGGCCAGCCCCTGCCTTGGGCTGGGACAATGCCGTGGTCAGTTCATGCTCCAGAGCTCCCCACTGGACCAGAACCCGGCTGCCACGCCTGGAGGAGCCTCTTCCTCTGCCTTATCCTGCTCCTCTCACTTCCTTATCGGTTTCTCCAGAGAGCAATCCCTTAATAAATCATTTGCCCAAGGAGCCCGTCTCTGGCTCGGCTTCCAGGAATCCACCCTAAGGACAGGGGTGGCAGGGGGTTCTCTGAAGGAAGGGAAGCCTTCATTGGCTTCAGATCACATCTAAATCCCCCAGCTCAGTCGGCCCGCCTCATGCCGCTCAGGCTCTGGCTCCACTTAGAGACGGCTGGTTTGAGCATCATGCCTCTGCTCCTAAACCTGCCTTCTTTTCTCTTCCTTCCGTGACTCACTCAGCCCGTGTCGCAGGTCCTCTTTAACTTTGAGATTTGCGATGGGGAAAGGCTAGATCCCGGTAGGAAAGTAGAGAGGGCTCCTCCGTGCAGGGTGGAGCCGTGGCCTGAGGGATGAGGCTCTGCATTTTGTGGTGCCCCGTGCCTTTGAGGGTCCCTCCCTTCTCCTTCCAGCTTCGTTGTGAGGCACTGAGCTGGGAAAGGCACAAGCTGGAGGAGGTCTTCATGCTGCTTTTCTTTTCAGACACTGGAGCTGTCTAAGGTACTCAGGGATGTCACGTTCTCAGGATCCCACTGCAGGAGAGATGAAGTGTCCTTCTCCTAGGAAAGGGCCACCCACCTTGCTTTCCCTTCTATAGGTCCCACTGTGAACTGATCTGAAGAGAGGAACGAGTTTCAACATTCCAGTATGATAGCCCCTTCTTTCCTTGACTTTCTGCCCCTCTCATGTCTTCCTGTTCCCACATGCCTTTATGTGTCAGATCCTCCAGGGGTAGAAGTGTGACCTGCACAGTCAGTATGATGATCCCACTGGTCCCTGCTGCAAAGCTGGCCATGACTGCAAAGCCTTCTATGAGCCCATCCCATGAAAGGGACAAGGCAAAGGAGAAATGTTTTGTTGGAGCAAGTCACAACTACTGGACTGAGGGCTAAGGTCAGGCTGCAGGGCAATGGCACCCCAGCACTGTCTCTGAACACATGCACTCCACCTTCCATGGTGCTTGGTGTGAGCTGGGATGGGGGTGTGGGGTGGGGGTGTAGTCAGCAGTGCCATAATCCCTTAGCTTGGGGGTTGCAAACTTACGGGCCAGGCAGGTAATGGAATGAAGTCAGGTAGGTGGGGTCAGTGGCAAACCAGCCAGCTCCAGCCGGTGTCAAGGGGGCGGTTACCACTGGTCTCCAGCAGGGCTGCCCCTCTACTTTCTTTTCAACAGAAGCCAGAATTCAGATTTTTTTTTTAATTTATTTTTTCCCCCAAAGCCCCAGTAGGTAGTTGTATGTCATAGCTGCACATCCTTCTAGTTGCTGTATGTGGGACATGGCCTCAGCATGGCCGGAGAAGCAGTGCGTCGGTGTGCGCCCGGGATCCGAACCCTGGGCCGCCAGCAGCGGAGCGCGTGCACTTAACCGCTAAGCCACGGGGCCGGCCGGAGAATGCAGATTTTTTACATAAAATCTCCTGGGTTTTAAATGTTGGTAGCTAACTCAAATTAAAATCCTTTTGCGGCTGGAACAAAACCCTCTAGTAGGCTTCCCATTCGCTGCCTCTGCTTTAGTCCAGGTGAGAAGCAGCTGGTGGCCAATGTGCCAAGAACTTGTTCTTAAAGACCTCAAAGCCCCCTGAGATGGGGCCCTTCACAGGACAAACATTTGCCAAATAGGACCGAAGCACAGGAGCCTAATGACGAGAGGTGAACACACGGAGATGTCAGGTTAGTCCTGCATCGGGGTCCTGGGCTGGCTGCTTCCAGAATCTCCCTGTGGCTCTGGGCCCCAGCCACCCCTCCCCCGTCAGGCGAGGGCTGCCCACGCTCCCCTCTGCAGACCGGTCTCCCACATGCCCGTGACAGCGGCTGTGATCCCACCAGCAAATGCAGGCGTGTGCCCGGGACCTCTCCTGGCCTGGCTCCAGCCCAAGCAGCAGTGCCCGCCGGCTTCAGGGACAAAGGTGTGCGTTACCTCACTGCACCCTGGGGCCGGGGGCTCCGCTTGCCGCTGCTGCCGCCTTTCTGCCAGAGCAGCACTGGCCTTACAGGCCCCGGAGGAGGTGGTCTCTGACACCTGGCTCCAGGCCCTGGGCTCTGGGAGGGCCTCTGGGCCGCCGGACGCAGGCTGGGATTCCTGCTGAAGAGAACCCCAGCCTGTGAGCTACCTGGCCAAAGCGTTTCCAGGGCCCTGGTTCTGCTTCAGGCCCTGCCCATGCACTGGGGCATTGCCTCCTGCCCTCTCCATGGGGCCTCATCTCACTGATGACCCCTCCCTCGGGGGCCCTGAGTAGGTGGATGGGAGGCTCCTGGTAGGTCCAGGCAAAGGACCTATAGCCAGACAAAGCTTCTGGCCAGCCTGGCATAAATCTCCCCCTCCTCCCACTCCCTGGAAGAGTGCAGCTAGGCCGTGATGCACAGCTCCCAGTGCTGGCAACTCCACTTAGGAAGGACATGCTGACGTCCCCCATGAGTTCCCATAGCACCCCCAGCTTGCGCGTGTGTGCTGGCATGTGCACATATACACGCACGCACACACACGTGCGCACGCACACACACGCACGCCCCAGGGAGCCAGAATCAACAAGCTCAAGAGAAGGAAAGGAGAAGGAAAAGGAGGGGCAGCCGGAATCCACTCCTGTGCTGGGTGCATCCTGAGATAATTGGAAGCCGTGGTCCTGGCAACACCAACACTCCCCCTCCCCCAACTCACACTGTCACTGTCCCCCAGCCTGACTAAAAGGGCCGAAGCTGGCCTCTGGGACCACAGGGAGGCAGGAGGATGTGGAACCAAACCTGGAGCCTCAGATCAAATTCCATGCATGGGGAGCAGCTGCTCTTCATGGCCAGACTCACTCAGGGCAGGCCCAGAGGAGGCGGCCAGGATGGGCCCAACTCAACAGAGAGAACCAGTCCTCACTGTTTGCCTAAAGACCTAAGGAGAAGCCATTCGAGCCTGGCTCAGGCCACGGGAAAACTGAGGGAGCAGGGTGGAGGTGTGGGGGGCAAGGTCTCTTTTGTCCAGACTCTGGTTCTAAGCGTTAAAAATAACAGGTTGGGAGATAAGATAGTGCTGTCTCTGACACTTGCCATCTTAGGAATGCTTATTTTTAAATCTCAGAATTAGTGCTGGGCCTGGGAGGAGGGGAAGGGGCAGTCGGGAGGTCAGGAGACTGCACTCCTCCCTCACCAAGACATTCCACCTTGGTAGTGCTGGAGGGGACAACGGTCAGAGTGGGGACTGTGGGCCAGGGGTCCGGTTCTGCCCTAGGTGCACGAGGAACTCCTAGCAAGTCTCTGTCTCTTGTCATGCCTCCTTTCTGTACAAATAGTTGCCCACGACTAGTCAGGGGATGAATGACGGACAACAGCCCCTCCCAAGATCCCCTCCTGGGCTGGGTTCAGGAGAAATGGTTGAGAGCTCATCTCAGCACCCTTCTATGAGGCCAGCTTTTGGGGGATGGCCTGTCC